>NC_135427.1:13159610-13759610 GCF_051991245.1 Festucalex cinctus | reverse complement strand
TGAACTAAAACAAAGCAAAATTTAAAAATATTACATCCAAAAAATTAAAATTAACTGAAATTAATATACACAAAAAACTAATTAAATCTAAACTACTAAACTAAAACAAAGCAAAATTAAACAAAAAAATACAGCCAAAAAATATAATTATAATTAACATAAATTAATATATAAAAAACTAATATTAAATCCAAACTACTCAACTAAAACAAAATTAAAAAAAAAAATTACAACCAAAAAAATAATTAAAATTGACTGAAATTAATATACAAAAAACTACTATTAAATCTAAACTAAAACAAAGCAAAAAAAAATACAGCCAAATAAATAATTAAAATTTACTGCAATTAATATACAAAAAAACTAAAATTAAATCTAAACTAAAACAAAGCAAAATGAAAAAAAAATAAAAATACAGCCATAAAAACTAATTAAAATTAACTAAATAATAAAAAGACTAAAATGAAAAAAATCCCAAACTTTGCAAAGTTGGTGATATGACACGACAAGGATGCCAGTCGTGTTATCGGCTGACCTTGAGAAAGCCTTGCTGCAGTGCGGGCAGATGTAGGGCTTCTCCACGCCGCCCTGGTGGGATCGCACGTGGTGACTCATGCGGTCCTTCCTCTTGAAGCGCTGCTGGCAGATGGGACAGGAGAAGGGCTTCTCGTCCGAGTGCGACAGGCGGTGGCGGTTGAGGTGGTAGACGTCGCGGAAGGCTTTGCCGCACGTCTCGCACGCGTGGTTCTTCCTCACCGGCGTCGGGTTCTGATTGGCCGGCCGCTGGATGGCAAAAAAGCGGGAAGGCAAATAAAAACGTGGCATAAAAAAGTTCAGAGGAAATAAGGAAAAAAAATATGTTGGAATGCTGAAATCATGCAAAAAAAAAAAAAAAAACACAAAACATTTAGTTTGGATTAACATTAATAGGCAAAAGTTGAATGGAGGCAACTGGACTCTTTGCTGTTGGACTTTAATTCCAAAGGCTTCTTCAGTTCGAAATGTATTTCTTTCAACGGTTCCCAAATTTAAAACTGAAGAAGCCTTGTGAATTAAAACTGAATCTTCAAAACAACAGTCCAGTTGCCGCCACTCCATTCACCTGCATGACTTTGAATCAACACAAACGTACACATTTCAATATGTGTGCTAATATTAGCATAGTTTCTCTTTGCGTTAATATTTGCTCTCAATGTTAATGACTTCTTTTTGTTTGTAGAGAACATGCAGGGGAGCGCGGTGGTGGCGTCCGGCAAGTTTCTTCAACTTTACTACGGGGATGGAGTCGGTTCGGGTCCCTCATAATTTCACAAAGACTTGTGCAGTGGGTATAAAAAGTCTACACACCCCTGTTCAAATATGCAGTGTTCCCACGTTTATCGCGGGAATCATCTTTCGCGGCCTCGCTGTTTCGTGTTTTTTTTTTTTGTTGTTTATTTAACAGCGTGCTTTTTGTTTTTTTTGGGGTTTTTGGTCTTTGCGCGGGCTTATCTCTCGAACCCTACATACACCCGGGGAAATCTGCGGATTACTTACTTTTACGAAAAAAAAAAATTGTCAATGAAAAAATAAACAAATGATTACTGAAAAAGCATTCATAAACTAAAAATACACCAAAATGAAAAAAGAAATGAAAAAAAAACATACTTTATAGAAAAAAATACTGTAAATGAAAAAACCCCAAAAACAAATGATAAATGAAAAAGCATTTATAATAAACTAAAAATCATACCAAAATGAAAAAACATAATGGGGAAAAAAATAATAAAAAAATAAAAATAAAATAAATAATAATAATAATAATAAAAAATATATATATATATATATATATATATATATATATATATATATATATATATATATATTAGGGGTGTTAAAAAAAAATCGATTCGGCGATATATCGCGATACTACATCGCGCGATTCTCGAATCGATTCAATAATCGGCAGAATCGATTTTTTTTTTTTTTTTTTTTTTTTTAGGATTCACACCTTGAGCATGGAAGAATGTTATATGAACGGCACATTAAGCCTTAATATTTTTATTTTAATGCTGTTCAAATGTGAAACAGATTGCAAACTGTTTGTGTACAGTGGCTCACGGTTATAAGCCTCAAGTTTTAGATAAATATATTCATACAAATCTTACAGTGTACATGTACAAATTTACTGATAGTATTTTCTAAATTTGAATGGAAAAAAATCGCAACAATCGACTTATAAATTCGTATCGGGATTAATCGGTATCGAATCGAATCGTGACCTGTGAATCGTGATACGAATCGAATCGTCAGGTACTAGGCAATTCACACCCCTAATATATATATATATATATACACACACACACACACACACCGTGCTGTATACTATAATAATAATTATTATTTTCTGATTTTTTTTTATTAAAAGACAACAACATACTTTTAATGGGAAAAAAAATTAATGTATATGGGAAAAAAAAAAGAACATATGATAAATGAAAAAAAACCCATTTATAATAAAGAAAAAAATCATACTAAAATGAAAAAACATAAATGAATAAAATATTATATAATTAACTGTATTTATTTATTTATTTTTAAATTAACGCGGCTTTCCATTATCGCGGGTAGTTTTTGAAACGTAACACCCGTGATTAACGAGGGAACATTGTACTGTATATATTTTTGGTATTAAAGAAAAAAAAAAAAAAAAAGCACCAAGATATGTGACCTATAATTTTTACTACTAATTTAGAAAAATTAAATACAATTATTTTTTTATAGAACTAAAAAAAAAAAAAGCTCTTAAAATTATATAGCTTCCAATAAAAAAAACAACAACAAAAAACAACTGGCATTTGCAAGAGGGGTGTGCAGACTTTTCCTATCCACCGCCGTCAACCGTAACGCGCGGGTGACACACACGAGCCAAACTCAAGCATCCCTGTGGCCAAGCCGCTCAAGAAACGACATGCTCGAAGGATTCGGGGGTTGACAACAGCCACATCCATCCATCGGCACGAGGCCCTGACCCACCTGTACTGTCGCCCCTGTGGCCATGACGACAGCAGCAGGAGGCGGAGCATGGGGGTTAACACTAGCCATTACATTGGGCACGGCAACCCCGTCACCATCCCGACTAGCCAGATGCGGCTGCTGGGCCCCCCCCGCCAGCACGCCGGCAGGGGCCAGAAGGGGAAGGGCGGAGAGGTGCAGCAGGGTGAGGGGCACTCCGGGGGTCCTCTCCGCCCTCCCTCCGGCCCCCACCACCATCGCCGACGGCGGGACCACCGCCGCCACCACCGGCCCAGCGCCGCCCTCCTGCGCCCCCTCCGCCTGCTCTCTGGCCCTGTCCTTCATGCGTACCCCTGTGTGGACCGACTGGTGGCGCCGGAGGTTGTAGTTGTTCTTGAACTGCTTGTTGCAAATGGCGCAGATGTGCGGCACGCGGGCTGGCCGGGACATGGGCTTCACTGGACCCGGGGAGGGAGGACAAAAAAAGACAACATGAAGAACTTTTTTTAATAAAATATGCTGGTTCGAATTTGTTCATATTTTGCGGTACGAACCCCCCCCCTGCAAAAAAATAAAAAATAAAAAAATAAAAAAAATAAAAATAAACTACCACCATCATGACAAACATCAAAATGCTAAGTACCTACGACAGGGTAGTCACAGTTAAATTTATATGGACATCTCTACTAATGCCCACTTCAAAATGTAAAAATATTAAAACGCAGAAGGAACGGCATAAATAAAGCTGTTTACAAATTTGGGTCAAGATTAACCGCAGTATTTTTGGCAAGATTTTTTTTTACGGCTGCTTGATTATAGAAAAAATATATATAATCAATTATTATTATATAAAAAATAATAATCAGGATTATTTTGGAAATAATTTAAATCATGATTATTCAAACAATTATTTTTTTTTGGTACAAAATAAGAAAATGCTCAAGCATTTAAAAATCTTAAGACAAATTCAAAAAAATAGAAACATTATAATTATATAATGGACCAAACAGAATTTATATATTTATAATAATATTTATTTATTTATGTTGGCAAAAACTTGAAGGTGGAGTGCAGCATGTGCACTGTGCAGGAGGACAAAAACAGTAAAATGTTTAAATGGAAAAAACAAAAAAACAAAAAAATATTAAGACAAATAAAATTATTGTGTGTACATTTCATCATTTCTGTGATTGTAGCATGACAGTGGTGGTTTTAAAGAGGCGGATTTAAAGTCAAATAACAGGGAACAAATGCACACCCGTCGTCACTGCGTCCGTCGGTGTACCTAATGAAGCGGCGGCGGCGTGCGGGTCAATCTCGTGGACCTCGATGGACATGGGCTCCTCTTTGAGAGCGGTGGTGTCCACGGTGGAGGGAGGCTGAGCTATGTGCTCGGTGGGTGGGGTTTGGGGAGAGCTCGTGTGGACCGACATGAGCTCCGATTGGAGGCTCCCCTCCACTTGGTTTTGGGTGGGAGCATTCTGGAGAGACAAGAAGCCCATCATCACCAAAAGTGCACACACTGGTCGCCACAACAGCATTGCTTTAAGTTGTGGGGGGGAAATGAAGAATAAGAACAAAAAGAAAGAAAAAGGGGTCTCACCAAGCCTGCCTGGAAGAGGAAATTGCTCCACGCAGCATCCATTTTGCGCCACTGAGATGGAGATTTATAAAATCAGCTGGTGTGAGATCGAGGAGGGCAGCTTTCGCATGGTTCGGGTCGGCCCTCGAAAACAATGCTTGAGTCGCCACCCCCAACGTTGAAAACAAAACAAAAAACGGTGGGTTAAAAAAAAGAAAAAGAAAAAAAAAGACGGTGAATCAAAAGTGGAGATGTCACAGGGGGGACGTGATCAAGTTACATCAAAAATGGGCGCCGCAGTGAACGAGCGTCGGCCGTTACTAGACCGCACGCAAGGTCTTCTTTCTCCCTACAGACTCGGACCTTTTGGATTAATTACGAGAATCAGGCCTGCGCTAAAAATCACACCAACTCGGCAGCCCACGTCGGAATTGTACAATACTGCGTGAATAAAAGTCTCTTTTTTTTTTTTTTTCTTTTTTTTTGTAATACGGGAGACCGAATATGGGTTATAAGACACGTTATCTTGTCAGCCCGTCAGGTCATGCTTTGTTTTAATGAGTCGCTTAATGAGTCAATCTCTTGTTTTTGTTTCCGAGCTCGTCCGTTAGGCCACTCGGGTGTTTGTCGAAAGCCTCGTTGTCGGAGTCAAGCCGTGGCCCGGGCGAGCGGCGCTCTCGCCGGGCCGCGGCCCGTCGCCCCACCTCGGCCGCTCAGCCGCGAGGATGTCATCTTTCTTTTTTTATCGCCCGCTCTCCCTCCGCCCTCCCTGTGTCTTTCTTCCTTTTCTTTTTTAATTCCTCGTTCTTCTCCCCCTCCTCTCCTTTTCTCGCACCGCGCTATGTCCCCACTCGCGCGTTTTAAAGGGATAGGGCTTCCTCTTCGGAGCAACCCCCCTCTCTCACTTCCGTCTCCCGCGGCCTCGAGTCCGGTCGGTCCTCCCCGTCCTCGCGGTCCTCCTCCCCCACCCTTCCTTCCTTCTTTTCCCGGGCGTGTCGGCTCACACGAAATGCACTCACGGTTCGTTTTTCTCCTCCGTGCCAGCTGGATGGGACCGTAGGTCGGACTCAGACGGTTTTACCCCCGCGTCTCGGAACCAGCACCGCCGCCACGACTTTTTTTTTTTGTTTTTTTCATCAAACGACCGAGCCTCGGACCCGTCTTAAAGGGCGGTGCGCAGCGAGCCTTCTCGTCGGCCTGCAATAATGATGTCAGAGTCGGATATAGACGCTCACACAATGGAGGAGAAAAAGGCGCGGAACTGTGTCGCATTTTGCTAATCCCTCCGCGATGAGAAACGCGATTTTTCACATTTACAGACCCAAGGAAGAAAGCTAAACAGAAGTGTGACATAACAGACAAAATATTAGATACACACTAACACAATGTTATCCACCTGGGAGGAATTTTAAATTTCAACTTCCTTGCTAACCTCCATTTTAGAAGCACAAACCTCATAAACCTAGTATTTGAACATGGGTGTGTAGTTTTATATCCACGATCACTAGGTAGCTATTAGCTCATGGTTAATCACCATTTACAATAACCAATCATTATAGTCAAATGTGGTTAGTTTGGCAAATTAAAATATTCTTTTATGTACAACAAGCGACACTTTGGTTATATATCTTGCATTAGTTTACATTGGTGTGTCTAGTGAGTATGTAGTGATGGGAACATATACTATTTATCCATCTACGTCTCACTTCAACAAGAAGCACATTATGCCTAATCGGGTTTACACATTCACGAGGTACACGTGAATGGAGCATGACCAACGGTTCGCAGCAGGAAAAAAAACGGTCCGCTCGCGAGAAATTCAAACTTTTCGACTTTAGCCCCGCCCTCTTGCTACTCTATAAGTACCCCTTCCTCCTTTTTCCCCTCTTCAGTTCAGTTAACTTCTTCATCAGACTACTCGACGTCAGCGAAGAAAAACTACAAACATGGTCAGTGTGAAATTAATAATGACGCTAAATTGCTGATAATAAGAGGAATAATTTGCAAATGGTGTTGCTTATCACCGAGTGTTGTAAGAAAACGTGAAACTTCGTCGTTTGTTGGTTATTTTACAATACTAATTTCGATTTATTACTACACAGTCTGTGCTGTTCGGATTCTAAACCATGAAATTCTGCTCAGTTTAAAAAAAATAATAATTGGCGTTTTTGTTGGATGACTGCGTGGCTGCGCCCAGAAAAAAAAAAAAAAAAAGCAGCGTCTGCGTAGTTCAAACTGACTGGGAGGAAAGGGGTCGTTTACACCTAACAAAGGCCGCTCTTGTTGTTTTTAAATGTTTAATTCTTCTTTGGTGACTACTAAACTCGTTACGTATTTAAGCCTTCCTGTTAGCGCGCGGTGAAGCCGGAAGGTAATCCTCACCCCCCACACAGGGCCTCAAGCAGGCAGCGTCATCAGATAGCCGCGTGTCCTTGAACGCAACACAATGGCACAGGAAGCAAAAAAAAAAAAAAAAAAAAAAAAGTACCTAATACTCTGGATGACGAAACCAAGTAAAAAAAAAAAAAAGTAGTCTTCAAACGTTACTCGAGTACGTTTTCAGTGCTATAATAAATTTAAGTCAATTGTAAAACTTTGCTCAGAGTTCTTGTAGGCTGTAAATGAGTCACTTCGAAAACGTTGCTGTTCGGTCATGTGACTTCTCTGGTTGAATTTGATTGGTGGAATTGAATCACTACTGGTTACAGTGGATTGGATGAAACTGTCACGTGACGGCAAACGCTTTTTGTAAGAACCAAAATGGATCGTGTAAGCTGTATGTAATCATTAATTAAAAAAAAAAGTGATTTATTTAATAAATAAATGAATACATATTAAGTAACTACTGTTAACATTTATAATTTATCAAATAAAAACTGACTAATTGTCTGACACTTTTCCTCCTCTAGCGTGAATGTATTTCCATGCACGTGGGCCAGGCAGGCGCCCAGATGGGCAACGCCTGCTGGGAGCTGTACTGCCTGGAGCACGGCATCCAGCCCGACGGCCAGATGCCCAGCGACAAGACCATCGGTGGGGGCGACGACTCCTTCAACACCTTTTTTAGCGAGACCGGTGCCGGCAAGCATGTCCCCAGAGCGGTCTTCGTCGATTTGGAGCCGACCGTCATCGGTATCAACAACCCGTCACGACACCTGTTTTGCTCTGATCAGCCAATTGGAGGAAAAATGTTATCGTCTGGTCCTGAAATCTGATTGTCCCAAAATATTTTTTTGGTGGTCCGCAGATGAAATCCGCACGGGAATATACCGCCAGCTCTTTCATCCTGAGCAGCTGATCACGGGGAAGGAGGACGCGGCCAACAATTACGCTCGTGGTCACTACACGGTCGGGAAAGAGATCATCGACCTGGTCCTTGATAGAACTCGCAAACTGGTAAGTCTTTTTTTTTTTTTTTTTTTTTTTGTGGTCGGCCCACGCCGACTCTCAAGCTGCCATTTTTTTGTTTCCAGGCGGACCAGTGCACGGGCCTCCAAGGTTTCCTCATCTTCCACTCGTTCGGCGGCGGGACGGGCTCCGGCTTCACCTCGCTGCTGATGGAGCGCCTGTCGGTGGACTACGGCAAGAAGTCCAAGCTGGAGTTCGCCGTGTACCCGGCGCCGCAGGTGTCGACGGCGGTGGTGGAGCCGTACAACTCCATCCTGACCACGCACACCACGCTGGAGCACTCTGACTGCGCCTTCATGGTGGACAACGAGGCCATCTACGACATCTGCCGCCGCAACCTGGACATCGAGCGGCCCACCTACACCAACCTGAACCGGCTGATCGGCCAGATCGTGTCGTCCATCACCGCCTCGCTGCGCTTCGACGGCGCCCTCAACGTGGACCTGACGGAGTTCCAGACCAACCTGGTGCCGTACCCGCGCATCCACTTCCCGCTGGCCACCTACGCGCCCGTCATCTCGGCCGAGAAGGCCTACCACGAGCAGCTGTCTGTGGCCGACATCACCAACGCCTGCTTCGAGCCCACCAACCAGATGGTGAAGTGCGACCCGCGCCACGGCAAGTACATGGCCTGCTGCCTGCTGTACCGCGGCGACGTGGTGCCCAAGGACGTCAACTCGGCCATCAGCAACATCAAGACCAAGCGCTCCATCCAGTTCGTGGACTGGTGCCCCACCGGCTTCAAGGTGGGCATCAACTACCAGCCGCCCACCGTGGTGCCCGGCGGCGACCTGGCCAAGGTGCAGCGGGCCGTCTGCATGCTGAGCAACACCACCGCCATCGCCGAGGCCTGGGCCCGCCTGGACCACAAGTTCGACCTGATGTACGCCAAGCGCGCCTTCGTGCACTGGTACGTGGGCGAGGGCATGGAGGAGGGCGAGTTCTCAGAGGCCCGCGAAGACATGGCCGCCCTGGAGAAAGATTACGAGGAGGTGGGCACCGACAGCGTGGGGGATGACGACGAAGAGGGCGAAGAGTATTAAAGAGGCAAACGTTTCCTTGTTGTCCTGTTCCGTTAGGCCTGGTACACGCATGCAAAAAAGATCCTCTTCAAGTGTTTGGGGATCTGTCAGATCTCTTAAGAAAAGAAAAATCCTTGCATGTACCAGGCTGTAGTCTGTCTTGTCCTCTTTATATTTGTTTGTGCAAATAAATAAAATTCCTGTTCAGATCCACTGTCTTGTTTTTGAACAAAAACATGAAATTTTGAACCTACAACAGCTCAATAACTGAATAAAAGATCTGGGATAGACCGATTATTGGGCATTTTGAGGAATATATATTTTTGTCTTTCAAAATCTGCCAATAAAAGGTAAAGCTAAAGCCATTTTAATCTCAGGGAACTGTTGATTTAACTTTTCAGTTAACTTTATGAGATGCTGCTAACCCTGGGAACCTTCTAAACCGTTTGACAATAAAACAAATAATGAAAGTTTAAGGGGAGGGAAGCTATGGTATTTTAACCCATGGGCAGTATTGTGACCCGTTTTGGGCTTTTTGATGGTTCTGACCAAGTCATTTCAAAATAAGATGCGCTGCCTAGGGGTGTTTCCAGTCAACTTTTTAAGACTTACTGATAACCTTGGGAGTTGATTTTTATTTGTTTTTTTAGAACTTTAAAATTACTTCTTTTTTTTTTCTTTTTTTTTTTTGACCTACATTTTGAAATCCAGGAAATTATAAATGTTTTAAGACATTACAACAGTCATTTTTATTAAAAAAAAAAAGATGCCAATATTTACCTTTATTTTTCCCCATGAATAAACGATTAAATGATACATTTTTTAAATATCTGCTTAAAATATTAGCTATCAGCCTCGTTGACTACTAATAATCGGTGTCATATGACACACATATACATATATATATAATATAAATGTGGCATATCGTCACAGATTCATGGATACAAAAGTTGACCAGGAACTCCTAAACCGCCTGTAAGTCTGTGTTTTTTTTCTACATATAACATGGTGGCGTCAGTGTTAATGTTTCTGTAGTTAAAGCATGCTAGCTAAATATGTATAATATATGCCACAGGGAATTCAGGTATTGCCTTTAGCCGAGAGAGGGCGCTCTCCTCTCCGGAAAAGCCGGAAAAAAAAAAAACAAAGCGTAAAAAGAATCTGCAGATTGGCATTGAAAAATACATCATATACAAAGAAATATGGTTAAAGAAAATAGGGTTTTTTCAATGTTAGTATTTTATTTTTCGATACAACATTTTACAATGCCAATTCTTATTTTACAATGCCAATACTTGTTTCAATGCCAATGCAGCTTTTTCACAATGACAACTTTTTTTTTTTTTAATGCCAAATCTTATTGTGGCTCCATAGTGTCAGCCCTGATAATAAAAAAAAAACAACAAACAAACATCAGTCTATCTCTATAAAAGACTTCTAATTAAGAATTGTGTTAATATCAATTTATTATTTTTTATTTAAAGCACCCCATTTCATTCCCAACAAGTTCTTTTCCTCCCTCAACCCGGAATGCTTGATTGAAACATTCAAAAAGAAAACCTCCACACTGACAATTCGCCCGCTTCACACTGCCACACTTTCCCCACCAACACAAACAAGCATTTGCCAACTTGCCAGTCTTTGTTTCGATTCGGAGTCGTCTTTCCGCATGCATGCACCGAGATTCCAACTCAACTGAAGCTTTCCACGGGGAATTGTCTTGAGCTGGTGTTTCCGAGTCAAAACGAACAACGGCGCCGATGAAATGCCCCACTTCGGATTCCATTGAGGCCTCCTGGGAGGATTTTGGCCTACCATGTGAGGAGGGGAAATTTTTGGGCCTCGGCAGGGTCACCACACGTCAACAAGTGACGTCAACAAATGACTGATCTGCTTCCGTCACTGCCGCTAGCTCAGAAGCTAGCAAGCTAGCGGCTCAGTCGAGGACAACCCTGACCACACTCACATGTCCTCAAGTCATCCTGTGCTTTCTATATGTAGTCCTGAATCGAAGTAAAAACACTTAAAAAAAAATAAAAATAAAATAAATAAACAGCCTTTACATTCCAGTGGCCAATTGTACAAAAAAATCAGAGGAGGTCAGAGTTCACATGAGTCAACTTATGCTCGACTGTAGATACTGTTTACACTACTCGCAAAAATCTAATATTTTGTTTTGGGGTGACGTTCTACGGTGAACATAAAATGCAATTTAATAATTTGACCTTACCAAAACATTTCCTGGTTTAACTGGAAGAGTCACAGAAAGGCATACAAGTGGAGGTTCTTCGATTTTTTTTTATGGGTCAAACAACTTTTTCTTGTATAGTGCTTTTTAGGTTCACCCTATAAAGTCAAACCCCAAAAATATCAAAATTTCTGGGTGTAGTGTATATTAGGGGAGTTCCGATCAGTGTTTTATATTGACGATTTTCAATTTTAGAACTGCTTGCTAACAAATGAATCGGTCAGTTATCTTTTCAATTAATGTTAAAAAAAAATTCCATCCATTTAAAATACAAAAACCGTAGATTATTTCAAATTGACATAACTATGATTCAGTTTGCTCTGTAACGTGCAACTTTAAGTAAAGGGGGCGGGGCCTTGAGTTTGATCCAATTTTGTGATCGGCACTGATTGACACACTTTCTTTCCCAGGGAAAATGGCCGATCTTGATCGGTGGCTGATTGATTGGAGCACCACTAATATAAATACATAAATATGTTTTCCATTTTGTTTTGGTATCATTCCGACGGAAATGAGGCCATCAGAAGTTTTTCACGTTGCAAAGACGTTTTACTGCCCCCGATTAAAATTCGGCGCCAGTTTGAGAAGCCGTCACATGATTTTTTATTTATTTATTTATTTACCTGTACATACTTGAGGCTGTTCAAAGGCTTCCAGCGGACGATTACGATGCTCAACAAGTCAAAGCCGAGCTAAATCTAGCAAACGACCTCACGTGTGTCCGAATGACACCTGAAATCAAACAGAAAACGTATTCATGTATATGCAACAGGTTGTTGTCGTGTCTTGATTATTGTCTTAAAAAAAAAAAAAAAAAGTGGCATCATAACAAGACTTCACTGTTCAACACACGCACACATAAATCATTAACAATTATCAATAATCCCTTATTAATAACCGTTAACATCTCAACACAAACCATACCTGACAGATTTTTCTTCTTTTTTTTTGGAAATAGTGAGAACATGATACGACGACAGCTACAATCAGGTTTGCCTATGTTCATATCGACAACTCTAGAAAACGCGTTTGGAGTCGTTAGGCTCTCAAAATGTGAAATTCGACACTTATTTGAAATACAGTACCGTATATCAAAAGTACTCGTCGGCATCTGCGTTAACTCTATAAAACCGGCTTATAATATTCCACATAAATATGTACAATAAAAATCCCCAAAAATGTGTGGCGGTGAGACGGCTTACGTTACATTTCAAATGATGTTTGGTGACGCTTACGAATGTATTTATTTATTTATTTTGCACATCGAGCTCATGCACTGAAGTGACGCCTACACGTTAAGATACTCAATAAGTCATGTATGCCTGAATTATTCATATCACCTTCCTTATTTGTACACTGCTTCTTTCTCCGCTTTACAAACATTCAGGTTTGGTCATCAAATACAACATTTGGATGACATGACATCCCTTTAAGAAACCCTTAAAGGCCTTGGTGACGTTCCAAGCAACATTTGTTTGTTTGTTTTTTTAACCCTCACACTTAATACAAAAAAATGAACCAAACGTTAAATAACTACAGTTTTTTTTTTTTTTTTTAAATAGTCTCAAGTCTTATTTTGAATTAGCGGCGCTTATATATCTGGACACTACATACAAGTACAGTGTGTACACCAAAAAACAAACAAAGAAAAAAAAAAAAGTGGCTCTTGTCCTTTCCTGTGCTGTCTTCTTGGTTTCTCCATTCCAGCATAGAACATCATAGAAGAAGACACGGCTGCCAAATGTGCAGCTCATATAAGGAAGAGAGAAAAAGTTCTACAAAGTGTATATATATATATATATATAAAACACTATTTTGCTTGTTGTGTGGTGTTACATTCCTTTCTCAACTCTCCCACCCTGAGTGGCTAACGGGAGCTCACTAAAGCGGCCTGGCTTTGCCTCGTGTCCAGTTGCGCAAACGTTAGCATTAGCCTGTGTTAGCTACTGTCTTAAATCGGGCTAGCCTTCGACGGTTGTTCCCAAAAAATAATGACGTAGGTAAGATTGTGATGTACGGTGGTGCCTTGACATATGAATTGAATTTGTTCTATGATTATATCACTGCGATTATTTGCCGTTTTTCGCTAGCTCGTCTATGGAATTTTTGCGTTGTGTGTTAGCATGATGCTAGCAGACTTTACTGAGGCAAAGTTATGAGTCGTTTTAAATTCATAAACATATAACCGTGTTTATTTATTGTTTAGTTTGAAACAAACATTCATTGGGTGTCATAATCAACAGTTTGGAGCCTCAAATTTCAAGAACCGTTCACTATTTGCCAAACTGACACCAACTGGCGCTCGTATCTCAATTTTTTTTTCCGCAAGTTAAAGCAAGAAACCTGCCAAGTAACGCATTGTCTCAAAAACTTGCAAGTCAAGGCACCACTTTTTTACCATCAATTTTTTTGTATTTTTTAAAATAGAACAAAAGGGTCATATTACATGATTTACGTCCTATTTTTGTGAATAAGACTTTTTTTTTTTTAAGAGACTAAAGAAAAAGTCACCAATATTCTGTTTTTGTGCTCACGGCAATGCCACGTGAGGTATAAAAAAAAATAAAAATAAAAAATATATATATATTGCTTTGGCGCCATCTTGAGCCCAGGAAATGTTAAAGTGAGGGGAGGAGCCTCGTTTATTCAGGACATTGCCTTGTCTAAAAGAAAAAAAAAGTGCTTTGTTGCCATATTGTGTCATCTTTTGGCAATTCCAAAACTTTTTGGATGGGCATCTATTCCTCGCAATTTTTTTGGGGTATATACAGCTCTGTTAAGAATTGAGACCACTGTGAAATGATCAGTTTCAACAATTTACCTTTTTTTGAGTAAAATTACAATTTTTTGTTCTATTCTATAAACCACTGACATCTCCCAAATTCCAATTGTAAACATTTTACACCGAGACCAAACCCAAAAAGGAAAAATAACTGTACTTAATGATTCAATTAAAACATATTGCACATAAAAGTTAAATAAAAAAAATGTAACCAATTGGAAGTTAATTTAGGAAGTGATTCTTTCATGCACCACTAGAGGGAGCCTGCTTACTACTAGTGGTACTCATACAATACATTCAAGCTCACTGATTCTTTTTTTCGGTCTAATTGTTCCAGAGCTGTATATAGTGGAGATTAACTGTAGTCTCTATACACAAACAAACAAGTAACTATTTTAGTAATTTAAGTTTGGAAAATGAGAAAATGCACCCAAAACGTTTACGAACCTACGAGTAGGAGAGGTGCGAGCCGTTGGAGATGTGCGAGGTGACCGATGTGCTCCGGCTCAGGACGCCGTCGGGGCCGACCACGGCCCCGGGACCCCCGCCGGACGCCGTCCTCCTCAGAGGCTGGGGGCTGTTCCTCAGAGCCATCAGGCTGGGGGCGGCGCGAATGCCCCCGTAGACGCCCCCCTGCGAGGACGAGGACGAAGACGAGGAGGACGACGGGCCGGAGACGGATGGCGGGGCCGGCGGGGGCGGAGGTAGCATGGCCAGGGACTGGGAGGAGGAACGCGAGGGCAGGTGGTGGGAAAAGGGCAAGGGCAGCGGGTGAACCAGATCTCCGCCGACCCCTCGCACTCCGGGCCAGTCCCGCTCCTTCTCCCGCTCGCGGTCCCGCTCCCGATCCCGCTCCCGCTCCCGTTCGCGGTACAACTGCGGCGTGCTCTGGTGGTGGTAGTGCTGCGGGAGATGGTGGCGCTGGTGGTGGGAGGAAGACGAGGAGGACGACGACGAAGAGGAGGAGTGGGGCGAGTGGTGCGCCTCCCTCCCCATGGCCAGGGCCAACGCCAGGTGCGAGGACGAGGAGTCGCCGCGTCGCTCGCCTCGTTCGCCGCCGCTGTTGTGGCTGCGTCGCGACGGCTGCGGCGGCGCGCCCGCCCCGTGGCTCCAGTGGCTGGCGGCGCGGGGGGTCTGCGGCGGCGGCGGCGGCGCGTTGGGGTAACCCTGCTTGGAGTAGGCGTCGCCCGCCAGGGACATGCCGCTGAAGCCCAGGCGTAAACTCTCCGAGTCGAAGGACTCGATCTCGCTGGCCTGACGCTCCAGGAGAGTGCGGATGCGCTCGGAGCGCTCGTTCTGGAGCGACAGCATCTCCTCCTCGATCTGAGGACACCAGAGGGCAACCGTGACGCCGTGGAAGTCGAATTAAGTCTTAACCTTAAAGAAAGACCCATGCTGGTGACATCATTTTTCCAAATTCTTGTTCAAAGGTCCGAGAGCCATAAGTGATGCAATAAATAACAAGTGGAGTGCAATAAAAGAATAAACTAGTTCCTTCTGTACCAGAACGGGTTTCCTCAGACATATTGGAACGGCTCCCTGATGGGAAAATGAAGCTTCATGAAGCACTTGTGATATTTTTTGACTCCTCTAGATGGTGCTCTTGACTCCAAGATAAAAGGCTGCATCTTAAACCAAGAGTGCTATCTAGAGGAGTAAAAAAATATCACAAGTGTTTCATGATGCTTCATTTGTCCATCACTGCCCACAGTGTGGGGGAAGAGGTGGAGCTCTACAAGACTTCAAGCGCTAAAGTGAATGTAATAGTTTTAAAGCTATTTGCGACACTTTAAATTGGGAATAACATTTAATTCACACTGAAGCAACCCCCATCACTCCTGGCTGTTTTACTAGAATTAGACTGATTTTGCAAGGCCCACAGAATATTGTGTACTATTACTACAAAAATATGGAACCTACCAAAAGACAGATTAGAATCTCTTCTTTCATCAGGAAAAAACGTTTATTTCTATCTGTTTCCGTTTTGTAGCAATTAGCATTAGAATATATCTAAGTTTGATCAATATTCACATTGCTGGTGAAAACAGTCAAAAAGAGCTTGTTGCAACATGACTGATCTCTTATACTCTGCTGCCACCTGCTGGCCGTTTACTATAATAACTACCATTGCTTTAAGCCGCCTCTTCTTCTGTTTCAATGCCTTCTGTCTGCTCTTGCAGGAAAAACAAAACAAAACAAAAAAAAACCCAAATACGTATAATTACGTTTTTGGGAGTGAAGTACAAAGTATTACAATACGTATTTACACATTTTGGGTTTGAATGAGTAAAGTTTTCAAGCTGTTTTCAACACTTTAAATTGGTAATAATAACACTTAAAATAACTGACGTGGGGACAGGCTAATAGTATCAATTTGTAAAGGACAAAAGAGAAATTGTCCATGTTTGGACATTCGAAGGTTTCCGCCCAACAGTGACCATTTTCAAGTCATTAGTAAGTACTGGTAAGTCCTCAGAATTGCCGATATTTGGCCCAAGTTGTGAAGACAGTGACCAGGAAGTAGCCTGGTACCTTTTACTAGTTTAGGACGTAAAGTTATCACCGCTATGACAGACAGCTTTCGTCATGACAAGAAAAGGAGATATGAAACATGTTTGGCTAGGCTATATTTAACGTAACATTTCTATTTCTATTTTTTTTTTTTTTTTTTTTTTAAAGCTACATGACATAATGGTGAAAATGTCAACAAAGCCCTGACCCTCTGCTCCAGCAGTGCGCGCCGGATGGAGACCCTCTGCTCCAGGTCCTTGACCTCCCTCTCGTGCTGCGTGTCCGTGTGGATCTTGATCTTGCTCTGGTAGGCGTTGAGCAGCTCCAGCTCCTGCTGCAGTTGCATGCGCAGCACCTTGTACTCGGCCTCCTGCGTCTCGTCCAATCGCAGCTAACGAGGGAGACAAGCAAGCTCGTTATCAAACGAAAACGAGATTTTCCGGCGTCCCCGGCCCGACTCACAGCCTGCGTGGACAGCATGTCGTTGATGGAGTGGTCGTACTGCTCGGCCAGGATGGCCAGCTTCCGCGTCTGCTCATCCTTCAGGCGCTTCAGCATGGCCTTGTGGTCCGATTTGGGCGTGTTCTCCAGGAGGTGGTTCCGAAGGGCCTTGTACTGGCGGGTCTGGATCTTGCACGTGTCCTGGAACTGCCGCTTGATCTGCAGCTCTTTGGACTGCGGGAAAGAGGGAGGGAGAGGGAGACAGGAAGAGATCCAGGTCCAGCGCACATCAGGGTTCATGGGGATGGATCACCATATCGCCATGGTCCCGTTGTGTTTTTATAAATTCCAATTTGATAACAATAGATCGTTCCAAATGAGTGTGAAATACGAAATGACGTGTAAAATTATCTTAATATAAATTAGTGTACATGATGGCTGTTGCTTTCTCTACAAAAATCAAAATTGAGTTTATTTTACTCATATTTAGTATTTTATTTCCAATTAATTTAAATTAAAAAATGTAATATGAAAATTTAATGTAATGGTTTTTACTTTTACAAAAAAAGGTTGCATGTGTTTTAAAACTATTGAAAATGTTAAGCGTATGCAAAATGGTTCATTTTTACATTGTAAAAATTTTATTTTCTTAAAAAAAAAAAAAAAAGACGTAAAATTTAAAATAAATTTTCATGTTGCAAATTAAATAAAAGTGATAAACAAATGCAATCAATGTTCAGTGGGCAGGATTAAATTAGAAAGTGTTACATATATATATTTTTTTTTTTTTCTAGTAAAGATGACAAACTATAGTATAGTTTGTCTTTAACCATAAAAATAGAAAAAATGTCATTACATAAATCACACAAAACTAGTTTGCAAATTGGTAAATGTATTAAGGGCCTTGACACATGAACAAAAAACAAAAAAAAGTGACCATGATGACAAAACGGCTGGTATTGGGGGAAGAACATAAATGACAAACAAAGGGAACTGAAATCATAAAAACAAACAAAGACAATGTGTTCAACACAGCTGAATTTATTTTTGGTGTAAAGAAAAATATGACATTTTTTTTAAAGCATGTGAGCAACACAGCCAAATGTGAATAAATAGAACAAGAGGCTGCCAAACAACGCAGTATTGTTCTTTAAAAATAATAAAAATAAAATACTGCTTCAATTAGGTATAAAAGTCGAAGTGATGTGTCATCCGCACAATACAAACACGTAAACATACACGGAGGAACAGGGGACAACTCAAAACACAAATGGAAATCAATGGCAAATAACTTAGTCAAATTAAATATGATGTGAAAAAAAAAAAAAAAAAAAAAAAAAAAAAAAAAAGCAAATCTCAAACTGTTTCCCCTGAGGGAGTTTTGCTTAAAAAAAACAAAAAACAAAAAAATCTATATCCTATACTGCTAAGGTGTCCCCACTAACGTGCATGACACATTTGAACTTCTTTTGAAACGCACCCTGTTGCACCGTAAACTTGAAATTAAGCGCCTTCATTTCAATTACAGTGAACCAATGCATATTTGCCATTCAAAATTTGACAATTCCTCTTTTTTTTTTGTATGCTCTTAGTGCCAAGGAACTGTTGACATGAGTTGAGATTTATCAAAACAAAAGTAGTCCGTGGCCGCCATCTTGTGGCACCTATCGGCAATAACATAACTTTTAAAGACCCTGTGAAGTGAAAAGCAACAAGTCTTGTAAATTTGACACCACATGGAAGAAGTTTTTACATTTCCCCCCCATTCCGTCCTTCTCATAGTGACGTGCGCAAATTCACTGTGAACTATGAGGCGCTCTAATGTGGCCACACCAGCCGAAAGCCCCAGCGCACAGGCTGGCAGTCAAGTTGTGCTTTATAAACAAACAAATTCCTTTCCTTGCTCTTTCCACAAGCCTCTGTAATATGTGCGCACTCCGGCAACGACGAAGCACTCTTTAGATGCATGAACAGGGTGAACTGCACATTTTTAGCCAGGTTCTAAACAGCCGCAAAATCAACCCAACACTAGTACCAGTAATGCGTACTAAATAGTTGCTGGCCTTGTACATTTTGATTAATTATCTTCAAACCGGAAAACAAATCTGAATTCACTTGATAGGGTCTTTTAAAGGAGGGTGTCGGTTCCTCACAGATTTTCTCCATCACAAATAGCTGCGGTTCACTGAATTTGGTTGTTTGTTTTGGTTCGACTTAATGGACGTTTGTTATTAATCTTTGGAAAAAATGACACAAAATCACTTTCACGTCAGACGTCATCTAATTTCACATTCAAGAATTTTCAGTCTTTGGACGCAATCTTCTGCGCAAAAGATTGTCAACATGGCTTCATATAATAACATCTTAATACTATAGTTCAAATATGTTCTGTTATAGACTTCACTTAAATGTCTCCATATAATATTTTAAGGCTTTTGTGCAAATATTTAAAAGGCACTCAACGGCTTCATGTGACGACTAAGAACGCATCTAACTGTTTACATGGTAAAACTGAACAAGATTATTGCATCAACGGCAATAAAAACTCAAATTGGACTCAAATAGTATCTGATATGTTGCACACTAGATTTGACGGTGACGTTTATTGCACGTTAATGCTAGCTAGTGTTTGCTGTTCACGGAAACGAACTTTGTTGTCCGCGTTTAACACCCGTCATTATTTGTTCCAAGTATAAAGTTAAAACACCAAAATAAGGGGGGAAAAAATTGCACAGACACGGTTATAAAAACTTCAACTTGTCTTACAAATTAAGAACAAAAAATAAAGGTGAGAAACTTTTACAAAAAGCAAAATAAATGATTAATGTGGCAGCCTCCAGGCTGGGAGGGGCGGGCATGGAAGCAGTCGAATTCTTTCTTTCAGTTATAAAAAAAAAAATCTCAATACATAAAAGGCTAATTTTGTTATTTTTAAATTTTTTCATTGAAAAAAAATAAAACATAAAAAGCTCGATCTTTTCAGACGATTACAAATAATACGTTTGTTTTTTATATACTGAGAGTGCTGGCGAACAAGCTAACGTAGCTTAACGACATAACTTTGACCATTTAAATACTTTTTTTTTTTATGGGATACTTGACTCATTGAACCATTTTCACCAGTGAAAAGTTAATATTTTGTCCAGAATTAATTTGATAACTTCATTATTTTTCATGTACAATTAATCCCTTTAAAAACTTTTTTTTTTTCCTCTCTTGCTGTCGACTGAAGATGACATCACCTGTGCTGAGGAAGTAGGTAATGACCAATCATGGTTCGCCTGTTTTCTGAGGTTGGTCAGCGAACTGTGACCTGAGTGGTCGTTACCGATTTCCTCAGCACAGGTGATGTCATCTTCAGTTGACAGCAAGTAGAAGAATTACTTTTTAAAAGGTATTAATTGTACGTAAAAAATAATGAAGTTACCACATTAATTATAGACAAAATATTAACTTTTTACTGTTGAAAATGGCTCAATGAGTCAAGTAACCCTTTAAAAACAAACCATTCTTCATTTTTTGTGTGTCTCAAATTAAAAAGATGGAACGACCTGCAATTATCACCCACGTGGGCACGCATCTGACTTAAGCGCCGCCTATTTTTTTTTTTCTGCTCTCATCTCCACGGCCGAACCTTCCCCCTGACAAACCTCCCCGAGGATGTCCTCCTCAGACCGCACTCCCACCGGGTATCGTCGCGGAGTATCCTCTCGCGCTCCTCCCTCCGCCGCCTCTCCCTCTCCCGCCTCAGTCTCTCCCTCAGCCTGGCTTCCCTCACCTCGCGGGGCAGAAGTCGAGGCAGCCTACTGGGGCGCCGCTTCTTGAAAACCCCGACTCGGCTCAACCACAGACGAACGCCGCCCGGGAGCTTTTGGACCAGCCGCCCGACTAAACCGAGCATGAGTGAGTTGGCCAGGTCGGCGAGGACCCCCAGCGGGCGCCGGACGAACCGCTTCGCCCACAGGACGGCCCGCGCCGGCTGGGAAGCCCGCCTCCCGCGAGCTCGCTGATGCGAGGGGAGGCTCTTGAGGGGGACGGGGATTTTGGATCCCCGCACCCCCCAGTTGCGCCCCGCTTTGGGAAACATCTCATAGAGGCTGCGCTCGGCCACGCCGCCCAGTAGCGACTGGCAGGCGGCGAAGAGCGGCGGCGGCAGGCGGAAAAGGGCGCGCATGCACAGCCGGTTGACTTTGCGGGGGGCGCGGCGGAGGAGGCGGCGCGCCGGCCGCACCACCAGCACCACCAGCAGGTAGAGCGACAGGAAGAGCGAGGGCGAGCTCAGGAAGGACGCCGAGACCAAAATCATGGGGACGTAGTACAACCCCAAGCTGAGCGACAGCCCCAGACTCATCAGGCCGCTGGCCCAGCGGCTGAGCGACAGGTAGGAGGAGAAGGAGAGCGAGAAGCAGGAGCGCAGGAGGAGGTAGGAGAAGAAGTGGGCCAGGAGGGCCAACTCGGCGGAGAGGAGGAGGGAGCCGAGCGAGGGCGGCGGCGGCGAGCGGCGCAGGGACAGGAGGAAGACGCACAGGAGGAGCAAGGTGAGGTCGGAGGGCCGGGCGGCGGCCCACAGCGACAGCAGCAGGCACGCCGAGTGAGAGAGGAGCCACGGGAGGGAGGAGGGAGGTGGGGGAGGGGGGCCGGGGGCGGCCTCCGGCTCCTCGGGGACGTCGGGGAAGTAGAACTCGGACAGGTCGTCACGCTCGTGTCGCGATTCGCGAGACGGCGAGGGGATGAGCTCGGACGGGCAGCCGTCAGCCACGCCTCTTCTTTCTTCCTCCTCCTCCTCCTCCTCCTCGTCCCACCGAACGCCTTCCACCTCCCTCGCCTCCTCCCAGCACTCATCACACTCTCGGTTCATGTCATGCGTCAAAACTTCTGTCTCATCTTGCCAGCTCTCCCTCCCAAATTTGGTGCTCGAGTCATCCTCGTCTCTACTCGAACGTTCATCCTGCTCTCGGAATTCTGCACCGCTTCCCTCGGCATCCCACTCAACCCCTTTGACCTGCGACCTCTTTGGTTTCATAGCATCATCATGTAAATATTCCGTGCCCTGATTAATCGCATCTCCGAGCATCTCTTTAGTCACAATTTGGTTTTCTAACCCATCGTGGTCTCCGCTCGGGTTCTCTATCTCCCGACACTCATCCTCGCGCACACATTCGGCGGCTTTTCCATCCTCCTCCCTCGTCTCCATCGTTTCTAAGTGGGCCTCCTCTCCCGCCCGGCTCTGGCGGTCACTCACTTTGAGGCTCTTGGGCTGCTGCCGGACCTCCACGGCGTGCTTCTGCCGCAGCTCCTGCTCGCGCCGCTTGTTGTACTCCATCTGGTTCGTGAGCTCCGTCTGGTGCTGGGTGCGGATCAGCTCGGCCCGGGTGCGCTGCACCAGGCTCAGCTGGCGGAACTCCAGCTCCTGCGTGGACTCGTGGTGGCGCAGCAGCATGGCGCACTCCAGGTCCTTCAGCGTCTGCTTCTTGTTCAGCTCCTGGTGAATGGTGTTGATTTCGTCAACAGAAAGTAAACAACAAATAATTTCGGCGACACACATTTTTTACCGGACTAAAACTAGATTAGACTACTAGACTAATGCTGCATTCAAGGATGGTATCCGAGTTGTTTTCTCCCAGTTCAGACCTAAAAGTGTTTGAGGCGAAAGTAAACAACCAAAATGGTGGTAGTGGTAAATTGTTTTTTATTTTGGTTCTTAAAACCCATTTTGACCTCCGGCAAACTTAGCTTCTCTTAATTTTGCTTCATTTATTGTTTTTATCTTATTTTATAATAATTCCATACAGTTCATTAGTTCACCGTATACCTTAATGAAGGGAGATAGCGGCATACTGTCACGTACGTTGCGTTATGTCAACTATTTATGAATGAAGAAAGCTATCTAGTTTTATACTCAAGTAAATTGTGTTTACCATTCACTGTCTGTTTCCAAAGGGGAAACCGTTTTAGAGTGACGTCACTTGTCCATTGGTTAAGTCAGGGTCCCCCCACCCCCCACCCCGGAAAAGTCCAACTTCCGACCATCCTCGAATGCAGCATAAAACCCTCATTAATAAACAATAACTCAGACTAAAATCAGTATGCATTTCGTCAACTAATGAAGAAAATGTACTTCACTAAATAAAAACTGGACCAAAATTTATGGACATTTTAGTTCATAAACAAAAACAAGATGAAAACTATATGATTTTGTAATATCTTGTCTATGCTAATCTGTCACTGTCATGTGACACTCAGTGACACACACACATTCAAATCTACAGCTTGTGAGTGTAACATGCACAAACACATGGGACTGACGGGAGGTGGATTCACGATGAACGGTTACAAAAAAAGTCAATTATAGTTATAATGTAACATTAATCTAACGGCTATAAAACTAAAATGTTCCAACAATAATGTTAATCTGACGGCTAATTTACTAGCTCACAGCATGAGCCATAGTAGCCACTTGTTGATATATACTGTAATTGTGTGTCAAGTTGCCTTGCATTAAAAAATAAAATAAAAATAAAAATAAAATATGTGAAATAGTTTTAAACCTGAAATTTTCAACGTTATCTGCTGACAGAAAACATACAAGGGTAAAATGATTGTCCTAACTAAAACATTGTCAATTGTTGACGAAAACTACCCAAATTAAATACATTTTCTTGGACTAAAATACTAGATTTATAGTCGACTAAAAATGGACTAAATAAAAATGGGATGACGTTTAGTCGTTTACTAATTATGTTAAAAACAGGGGTGATTGAAACTGGACAAAAACAGACTAAATTTAAAAATGTCTGATAAAATTTACACTACTTGTGGATGGACAACGGCAAGCCCAGGGAACGGATACGCAACTTGCAAAAAAAAATAAAAAAAATAAAATAAAATAAAAAAAAAAAAAAAAAAAATTCCTTCAAGCTGTTACCTCTCGGAGGAGATCCTGCTCCAGGTTGTGGCGCGCCAGCAGCATCTTCCTCTTGTACTGGCGACTCTGGAGCTCGTAATACTGCCTCTGCCTCCTCAGCAGACCCGATTCCTCCTCTGCCTGGAGCTGCTGCAGACACTCCTTCTGGTGCACCAGCCACTCCTGCTTCTCCCGCTTTGGCGTCGACTGGTTCTCGTTCAGCTCCTTGAGTCACACAAGTACGAATTAAGATGAAGTTGTTGGGTTTACGCTCCCAGAAATTATCTAAAATCAAGTGCTGTACCTCCTTGAGCTGCTCTTTGCGTTGTCGATACTGTCGTTTCTGCGACTCCAGCAGGCTTGTCAATTCCTTCTTTTGCTGGCCCAGTATGTGTTGCTGGAACTTCTTCTCCTCAGCCAGGACTCCCTTCGTCTGAGGGGGAACAAAAAAAAAAATCAATTTCACATACAATTTGATCAAAATCAATTTGCAAATGAGGCTTCTTATGTCATGTAATGACAAAATTTCTATTTTTATGGTTAACAAAGGCCAACTACACCATAATTTGTCCTCTTTGCTTTAACAATTTAAATGAAAATGTAATATTAGTGGCATATATCTTTTTTTTCTTATTTGTTGACCCCCCCCAAAAAAATTGTCACATTAAAATGTATTTAAATTTTACCTTGTCAAATAACCGTTTTTTAAAATTATTTTTTTTAATGTTGAACATGCATTTAGCATTTTCAATAGTTTAAAAACATTAAAAAACAAAAACAAAAAACAATATACTTGTGATTAGGGATGTGATATGACGATATCCAAACACCACGATACAATATTACGATATTAAGGCCACTATAAGATAATTATCACAATATTGTGGGGAGGTTGCTTATACAAAAAAAAGGTCACAATCCTGTAAAAAAAAACAAAACAAAAAAAAACAAAACAAAAAAAAACAAAAACAAAAAAAACATTGTGCTTTTGTACAATAAACATCCTACAATCTCTAATAAGACTTAAGACTCGGTTCACAAGCACATTACGTGGCACATGCGCCTTCATCTGTCAATTTGCGTGGATTTTAAACATAAGGGCCAAAACATGCCTTGTGAAAATTAAACTGCACTAAAAAACTAGCCACCAGAGCGTCCTAGAACTGCACACATGGAAATCAACCTGATTTTTTTTTTTTTAACTGATGTGCTGCTTTTATTATCGTGACATGACCACAACGATATATTGTGGCAGCTTTAATATCGCGATATTGCCATTATCGTTACATCCCTACTTGTGATATAACCTCTCACCTCCTTGTCCATGATAGCTGAGTGCTTCTTGCACAATTTTTCACCCTCCATAGAGAAGCTGTTCCTCTGGTTCTCCAGTTCCTTGTCCAGCCTCAGCTGGTGTTCGTCCATCTCTGCCTTCAGCTTGTTTTCAAGACCCATCAACTGTTTCTGGTGCTGCCGACGCATTCGCTTATACCTGCACGGACCGAAAACAAGTATTGGAGCAAACACCAGCAACTTTAGAGGCTAGAGAGTCATAGTGTAATTCCGATTTTTGGACGCCGGGGTTTCCGTTCGACCTCACAAAGTGCTGTTTTTACATTTTGTGGCTTTACCCAGACATCTGCTCCCTCAGGGCCGACCCCTGCTCGTGTTCTTGGATCTGGCGGGTGACGAGCGAGGCGGTCCGTATGGTGGCGAAATGGTCACGGCCTCGGCGGCGCCTGCCCCCTCCTCCGCCCCCTCCTCCTGCCCCACCTCCGCCGGCAGATGAGGCATCTCGTTGCAAGTCCACTTCCGGCTGGTAGGGGTCGTCATAGATGTTATCGTGGCTCTGCAGAGGATGACAACAGCGGACAGGTTAAGGTCAGTTTCAATAGTAGGGCTGAGACATTTTTTTCCCTTGTATCTTTTCTTCCTGATCTCCTTCCTTTCGTATGTGTTGCAATGACTTGACTTTTCCTGTAGGTGGTGCAATTTTACATCTGTCTGAGCATGCCAAACAGCAATGGGACTCAATTCAGACATATTGCACGCCAAAGAGTAATAAACATGGCCGGGACTGACCAGCGGCTTGTGCAGGACGGAGCTGTTGGAGGTGACGGTGTGCTCGCCCTCCTGCATCATGGCCATCTCGCCGCTGTCGTCCGAGCCGTCCGCCAGGCTGTTGACTGAGCTGCTTTGGGAACTGGCGCTGATGGACATGGACGGGAGCGAGTGGGAGCTTTCCATGCTGTTGACCGTGCCCGTGCGCAGCATGTACTGCTCCACGTCCTGAGAAGATGCAGTCCAATTATTTTAGGAAGGGAGTGTTGATGAAGGAAATCATTTTAACCCGTTCACTGCCATTGACGGCTAAACACGTCAAATATAAATTTATCCTATGCTGGCAGGGAATGAGTTAAAGATTCATTCATTCCTTTATTTAACCAGGTAAGAAATTCATTGAGATTATTGCAGATGCTTGGGTTCCTCTTTTGATTGTAGCGAAGAGTTAAGAGAGAAGGTACCTCTTCTTCATCAGCTCCTTCTGGCGCAGGCCCGTTGTGCGCCTCGTGGAAAAGGATTTTCTTCATCTTCCTGTACTGGAGGTTGTCCAGCTCGCGGACGGCGTCCTTGGTGCGTGCAATGAGGTCCATCACGCTGGTCATGGGACGCTCTCTGCACAGGAAATGGTGCTGGACGGGAAAAAAGTAAAAACGGAGGGGCTCCAATTAGCATACAAAGTGCCGGATGATGAGCTCCGTGTGGGCGTGCACCTTGAGCAGCACATCCGAGGTAGGTCTGTCCTGGGCGATCTTCTGCAAGCACGAGTCCACAAAATTGCGGAAATAATCTGACCTAACAAACAAAGTTGGGATTTGAAGAAGACGATCAGACGTGATCATTTAGCTGCCAAAAAAATAAAAAATAAATCTCACCAGTGATTGGACTGCAACACGGGGCTCTCATTCTGTGCGATGTGGTATAAGGCACTCATAGCATTCATATTGAACAGAGGAGGCTTCCTTTCCGCTACACAGGGACAAATCGCAACACAGATGACAAAAACAACATAAATCGGGGTCCTGAGCACTTTTTTTGCATCCACTTCTTACCCAACTCTATGCAGGTGATGCCAAGTGACCACACATCCACCTTTCCATCGTATTGACCCTCATCCATGGCCAGGATCACCTCGGGTGCCATCCTGAGTGGAGGAACCAAAACAAACATTTGACGATCACTTGCTTTGCCAACACGCATTCATCCTCAACGGACCACAAGAGGACATCATTATTTTTATTATTTTTTTGTTTTTACATCCTACCAGTACGGTGTTCCGACAAAAGAGTTGGCCGGGGCCACGATGGAGGCCGAACCAAAGTCGCCCAGTTTGACCTGACCAGGCTCTGTGAGCAAGATGTTTCCTGCTTTCACATCCCTGAATGGAAGCATACGAGAAAATGACAGCTCAGCACAACAGTGGTGATTGACAGTGATGATGAAATTCATTCAAAAGTAGCATACCTATGAATCATGTTGTGAGAGTGAAGATAGACAAGTCCCTGTAGTGCACCATGGGTAATAGCAGCTATTTCCACTTCTTGGAGGGGCTTCTTATGGACTATGTGAAGAGATGTCACAAAATATGAAGGCAAAAGTAGTGTAACCAAGAGTTGTTTTTTTCCTTCTTACCTTCCAAAAGGTCAGAAGCTGAACCCAAGCAGTACTCCATCACCAGCTGCAAGAAACACAACGTGTGAGTGCGTGATGCTATTTATGGCTCATAAAGAGCACCATTTACAACTTTCACACTTCCACATCTGTTTGATAGCACTTACCCATGCCGTGTGCTCCCGCAAGTAGCAGCCGTGGTACTCGACCGTGTTGGGGTGGCGCAGTTTCTGGAGGAACTTCACTTCTTTGATGATATCTTGCCATTTCTGAAACACAACCAGAGTGCGGCGGGTGAGCCAGCAAGGGCCGACAGATGAGAGTGATTGATGGTCGTTGACTGTTAACCTCATTGGACTGCTTGCCGCTGTAGGACATCTTCTTGATGGCCACCACCTCATTGGTGCGGATGTCATGGGCCTAATAACGAAACAGATGATTACATAAATGTGAGGTTTGCACCTTAAGTCATCTTTTACTTCCAACAAGTGTTACATGCAACATCGCGATGATGCAGATTCCAGTTATTGGCAGGATAAAATGAAGATAACTGATTAATCAGCCAATTAATAAAAAAAAATGAATTAAATATAAAAGAATGTTCTGAAATGTTTTAATCTTTGATGTTGTAATGTGGTGGGGGAAACAAGGCTGAATTTTGCAAGTTTTCAAAGAGCTCATATGATTAATCGTTAGGCCCGAGAGTTAACATTTCACCAACATTACATCAGACACTAGGAAAAAAATCTCCATAATTAAAATCAGATCTTCAGTTATCAGTCTATGCTGTTGATTCATTCATTCGTCACTTCTCAGCTTCCACTTAACACTTGTAGTGCCATCTTTTGGACAAAAATGCTGCTGCTGATTTAGATGGTGACAAATGTTTAAAGTAACCTTGATAAGTAAAATAAAGAAAAAAAATATCCTGCAAATGTTTATCTGGCTACTAACGGAACTCACAAAGTACACAGCCCCAAAGCTCCCATGTCCGATCTCCCTAAGGTCGGTGAAGAGCTTCTCAGGATCCTCCCTGCAGAAGAGCTCAGCCACCTCCGGGTCCTTCAGGCTCCCGGCCCGCACACTCGATGGCATGACCAGCGCCTGGCCAACAGGATTGGAGGGACACAACGCGGTGAGCGTGGTCAGGAAAGATACCTGACAACATTGTAAAATGGCTATCAAAGTTATTAGCACTAAATATTAAAATGTGTTAATAATTACTATTGTACTCACCTATCTCTAAAACAATACACACAAATCAATCAATCCGGTTTTTACCAAAGTCCAGAGTGAAAATAAAGTACATGGTACATTCAGATGACATATTGGCATATTCTTAATGATCACCTAATGACATGGAAATGAACAGACATCAAACAAGAAAGCTTTTGAGCTGTTAATGAGGAAGCTGGTTGTTTGTTCCCTTTGAAGCAGACATTTCAATTTTGCAACCAAGCCTAAAGCAAGCACTCAGCTCGATTATAACGGGAAGCTGTCCATCCATGGCGATGTCACTTCCAGATAAATGCTGCACACGCACTGTCAAGCTCATACAAAAACACACCAATCACCGCAATATGATCCATCTATCTTCTAGACTGATTTTCCTTATTCACGGGTGAACTGAGGCAATCTTTCAGTTTAAGCAAGACAGATGTGCGCTATGAGGATGTAAGCAACCATTCACGGCACGCTCACATTCACACCTAGGCCAAAGACAATTAAGAGTTTTCAATTAACCTAACATGCATTTATTTTTAGTATAAGTGTTAAATGTGAGAGGAAGCTGGAGGACTCATTCTGTATTTAAAACAACATAAATTTGGCTGAGTAAAGTCCACAAACACACAATTCAAAAAGCCATAGCCAGCTAACAATTGAATAGCCTAGATATTTTTTTTTTTTATAAAGTAGAATACTATATAGTGCTATTTTTCTTATTTAAAAAAAATACATTTTCGTGCTTTATGGGAAGAATGGAACACTTTTTTTTTTTTTAAACATATATAGATTATGCAAACTCCACATAGCAAGAGCAGAGGAGGCATTAGGTTAAAACGGAAACATTGTGTTACACAAAGCCATATTGCACCTTGGGTTTTGTTGCACATAAATATTGCACGAGTGACACTGATAGCGATTTTTATGGCCTTTACTCTTAAAAGACTTTAAATACTAAAGGGCCAGTGTAAAAAAAAAATTTCCATTGGGGGAAAAAAAAACAGACTTTCACAATGAGAAACAACAGACAAATTAATGCTGACATTGCTGGTGCTAAGCATTTTGACACATGCAGTTATCTGCACATCTACATTTTGACACAAATGTTTTAATTTAAGTCTCAGCATTCTTCTCTTATACATTTAAAAGTCAGCAACAGGGGGTGGTTTTCTTCTTTATGTTTGACAACGCCCTCTTTATCAAGATATTTTCCATGACCCTTCAAAAACAAAAAGGTGCATGTTTCTGCGGGAATCTGTGCAAATGTGGTGGAAACACAGACAGTTCAAGTGGTTCAAGCCTTCCCTGAATACTGTTATAAATGTCATTAAAAAATACATACAATATGGCAAGCTCACTTTGATCCTTGATTAAATTACATTTTATTAGACAAGGGTCACAATTGAAAATTTTGTAGCACCTGTAAGCAAAATTAGCATTTTTATATATTTTCATTTAGTTTATATCCGGGCACCTGAAGAAGTCATCAATGTCAGGTTAAAAACTGTATTTTCTCTTGCTGCCAAACATATCTTTTTTTTTTTTTTTTTACAGTGAAAAAAGGTAAATGTTCTGTTTTTTCAGCGTTTCTTACCGTGGCTTTTGGGATCCACTGTAGCTAGCCAAAGCTAGCTAACTGGCCTGGCTGTAAAAATGTAGGTCTCACTCCCCTTTTTCTCCCCCCCCCCCCAGCGCTGCTGCAGTCTACTCAGCGCGAGCAAACTGCATTCTGCCTGTCGACGCCGTGACTCAAACTGGTCGCCATCCCGACGCTGCCGGTGAATATCGGACAGAATATTGCAGGCGACATGAGTGAAAAGTGGCCGGTCGAGTGCTCTATTGACAGCTAACTGGCTGTCAAGCTAACCGAGCTAGCGGGGGGGGAAAGAGCGACCGCTATCTCAATCACACGCTAATTAGCGGCGGCGGTAGTTAGCGATTATAGCGACACTGGGAGCCGAATTGGCGAGTCCGCATTGTGGGATGATGTCATAAATCCCCGCGGAGGCGCTCCATGCTCCGCTGGGCGCTGTCACAAGGTTTAGGGGCTTTCTTCCGCTCTTCGCGTTCTCCCCATTTAAATCGACATTGGTTTTTGTTCAGTACTCCGTGATGGCGGAGGAGCGGGTGGGAGAGGAAAGGAAAACGGAAGTGGTCTTCTTCGTCGAAATGAGCCAGAGCTTTGCTAGGAGCAACACTGCCCCCGTGAGGTTCCGCCATGATATGACGTTAGTACGCTGGACCCCCTGCGTTCTCGCGGTTCAATATCGTTTCTCTCGCGGTTTGGCATCCACCCACCTTATGGGCGTGTTTTGTTTTCAATATATATATTGTTTATTTATTTCCCTGTCAGCTGTCTTTTTATGTTTCTTGGATGGCTACAAAATGTATGTATTTTTTTAATTAAATGGACTATTTTGACCTACAACCAATAACATTTTACACCAAAAGGCTCCTATAAAATACAAAAAAACACAACATTTAATTTCAAATTATTTCTGCCCATCCTAAAACTACAGACATTGTTTCCCCCCAATGCGCACGAGGCCTGGGACGACCTCTCAGCTGTCTAAAATGTGCTGTGAGCGAGGGCTAAAAATCAGCGCTAGCTCCCATTGCATAGCCTAGCGGATTATGCTGCTTATGCAACAGATTTTTCTTTTTTTTTTTACATAAGAGGAAAGCAGGCAGTGGTGGAAATGTCACAGAGGGGACGACACTGAGCTCAGCCAGTTAATCAAGACAAACATGTGGATCCGCGCCGATGGAGGTTAAGTGGATATTTCAAGGAAGGGATAATCTCTTTTATTCAAGATGTTGCGTTTACGTATTTCCAAGCAAAACTGGTTGTAAAAATAATATCACGTAGCCACAACATTGTTTCTAATAACTTGGTTTTTAAACTTTTTGGGTACTGGGAGATTTTTTTCAAGGACCCTCCTCAAAGTCCTAATATAATTAAAGGGATACTTGACTCATTGAGCTATTTTCAGCAGTAAAACGTGAATATTTTTCCTATAACTAATGTGGTAACTTCATTATTTTTCATGTACAATTAATACATATTAAAAAAGTAATTTTTCTACTTGATGTCGACTGATGATGACATGACCTGTGCTGAGGAAGTAGGTGACGGCCAATCATGGTTCACCTGTTTTCTTGGTTTGGTCAGTAAACTGAGCAATGATTGGTCGTTACCTACTTCCTCAGCACAGGTGATGTCATCATCAGTCGACAGCAAGTAGAAAAATAACTTTTTAAAATGTATTAATTGTACATGAAAAATAATGAAGTTACCACATTAATTATAGGAAAAATATTCACTTTTTACTGCTGAAAATAGCTCAATTAGTCAAGTGTCCCTTTAAATATAAATACATGTATCTACAAATGCCACATGAACTAAAGTTGCAATGTTACAATACCAAATTCATATTTTTCTTGAGGACAGAGACATTTTGCCTATAAAAAAAACAAACGTTTTCCAAGATCAAGTCGTGACATGTGATATATTATACAATTTTAGGTAAGGTCATTACAATTCACCTTACCGGCATTTCCAATTTGTAGGTTGTGATGTAGTACCTAAAAAGTGTGTGTTCAGAATGAAAGAAGGTCAAGAGGTCATCCTACCCGACACGAGTCTTACTTGTGTCAGGTTGAGATGGCCGGAAAATTTCCACTGGATGACAACATGATGTTTTCGGTTATCTGTAATTTGAGTATTTATTTTTCTGAAGACTTTACAATTTTATGACAGGTGTTCAATCAGTAGTTTCTACTGTTCCCATTTGTTTTTAAATTTTACTAAAGTATCTTGTACTTTTACTAAACTACGTGTGAGTATTTTATCCACCTTGCTTAAGCCCGCCCTGCTGTCCTGCAGTCACTCTGCTGACTCCTCCCAGCACATGACCAAGACTGGACGCAGCTTCAACACCCCTCATCATCATCATCATCATCATCAACGCAGCATCCAGAGAGAGTCAGCGGCAACTTCATCCCACCCGGGAACTGGCGAGACAGAGAATCAGAGGGGATTTTAAAAAAGCAGAGGTCGCAGATGATGTGATTAGCTGCGAGCACAAGCCGAAGGTGAGAACATATCAGGTAGTTTACCAAAGCTCAGGAAAAAGTCACATCAGTCATTTTTTTGTGTCCTGTACTGACAAATTGTTTTCCTTTGACAGACATGAGCTTGGGAGAAGCGTGCATTTTCTTGCGAGGCGGGAAAAATATCGTGAGTACGACTAAATGTGCTGAATGACATGTTCAAAGTGTACATAATGAAACTTAAAAAAAAAAAAAAAAAGTACATTTGTTAATACTGTAAGTGTCTCATTAAAATAAAAATGTGGTAATTTTTGTCATTTTTTTGGAGAGGTTACTGTATTTCTGTCAGTTTGTGCAAATATTTGTTAGATATGCGTTTTTTTAAAATATGCGTATTATCCTCCCTTTTTCGTATATTTCCACATTGACAAATTGTTTTGTCTTCCTCCTGCGCAGTCAAGAGATCTGGCAGACGATGAGATCGACGGTAAGCCGCATCAACACGCTTCATGTTTTCAGCGCCGCGTTTGGTTTTGAGTTCCGATGATGGCCGCGCGCCCGACTGAGGGATTTGCCGTGCGTCTGTGCAGAGCTGCGCGACGCCTTCAACGAGTTTGACAAGGACAAGGACGGCCTGATCAGCTGCAAGGACCTGGGCAACCTGATGAGGACCATGGGCTACATGCCCACCGAGATGGAGCTCATCGAGTTGAGTCAAAACATCAACATGAACCGTGAGTACGCAAGTGAAAAGTTCTTTTTTTTTTCCACCTTAGCACATTGCTTACATTTCCAAAGAATCTCACATTATATTGTGTGCAATTTGAAATAATGTGGTGTTGTGGTGACCCACAAGGGGTCGACATTCACCAGTGACCTGTGACCCCTATGATGCAGAGAGAATCACGTCGGGGTCACCAGTTGTGGCGATGCGGTGAATCCTCGTCTCATCATTCACCGCATCGCCACACTGTAGAAAAATGAAATTCTACATGTGAACAGTTAAATTAATACCTCATATGTACCTCAAATTAATACAATATTATTGTCAAGAAAATAAAATGACAAACAGCTCTCAATATGATGTGATACAGTTATGCACATTTTTTTTAATTACAGATTCAGGATATTTAATATTGTTTTGGAGCGTATTAGCTCAGTGGTTCTTGAACTTTTTTACACAAAGTACCACCAAAAAAAAAAAATATATATCTTGACTCTAATTACCACAATCATGGCCAATATTAAAATAAGTTAGTGTAGTGAGGGATAGGGATGTAACGATATCACAATATGGTCACGATACGATAATTATAATATTGTGGGGAGGTTGGCGATATTTTATTTAATGTATTTATTAATTTAATATAATTAATGTATTATTATCATTAATTAAATGTATGTATTATATATATATATATATATTATATAAATTATTATTATATACTAATATAGATTATTATTATATAGTTATTTAATTTAATTATTTAAGAGAGCACAATATTGTGCTTTTGTATATAACATCAATGTCATTATTATTGTTTTGTTATGTTATTATTATTATTATGTTACGTTGTTCATGCACGCACACATTGAGTTCCTCCACATATTGACTTGCTTTACAGGCATATTACGTGCCCCTTCATCTGACAATTAGCGTAGATTTTAAACATAGAAGGGCCAAAACATCCCTAATGAAAATTAAATTGCACAAAAAATAGCCACCAGAGGGAGCTACAACTGCACAAATGTAAATCAACCTTTTTTTTCTTTTTCTTTTTTTTTAACAAATGTGTTGCATTTAAATATCGTGAACATGACGACGATGATATTGTGGCAGTTTTCATATCACAATATCCCGATATCAAGCTTATAGTTACATGCCTAGTAAGGGAAATAAAAAAACTGCACTTAAATAATGACACACTAAAAATTAATTTCACATAAACATCAAATAAAAACAACATATCAGCATAAAGTTGAAAAACAAAAGTTCTAAAAGACTGTTTTGTACAAAATTGTTCAACACAACTCAACTGTACTTAGGCAGAGATTCTGTCACATACCACTAGAGGGTTTAGTACACGTACACATCAGTACATCATATATGGTCATAATTGTGACTAGTAAGTTTATTTAATTTTATTAAATAAAAAATATGAGTGCTTCTGATGTCATTCAGCATTATTAGGTTTTCAGATTTTTTTTTCGGAGCATGCATCATGCATATTTTTTTTTCGTTCTCCATCGACATAGTACTCCAAAATGCAGACTCTTAGCAAAAAAAGAAGCCTTCGTTGTATTTCTACAAAATAATGTCTTTTTTTTGTCCTCCAGTTGGCGGCAGAGTGGACTTTGAAGATTTTGTGGATCTGATGGCACCCAAACTTCTGGCGGAAACAGCTGGCATGATTGGCGTGAAGGAGCTGAAAAATGCCTTTAAAGAGGTCAGACCTCATCGCTAACTGAAAGAGGACGTTAAAATTTAGTCTCCCAACAACTAACCACCACTCAACTTGCAACAACCAAAAACTTGCTGATCACATCCTGACCTGCTCGTTTTATTTTCTAGTTTGACGCAGATGGCGATGGGGAGATCACCACGGAAGAACTGCGCTCAGCCATGAAGAAGTTAATGGGCGAGCACATGAGCCGACGAGAGATCGACGCTATCGTCAAAGAAGCCGATGACAACGGGGACGGCACAGTAGACTTTGAAGGTACAAACGTCTTCGTTGACATGATGCATGGCTAACACGGGGGGGCCTTGTGGACTTGAGAATGTTTTTTCAATTGTACTGTGAATATCAGATCAATTTTCCCCATTGAAATGTCTGAAATCTGTTCTGGTCTGGTTTCATGTCCACAGAGTTTGTCAGGATGATGTCAGGATGACGTCGATGACTCACCTCTGCAAAAGCGCAACATTTGTCCATTCCTGTCCGAATAGTTGCTTTTGTGTATATTTATTTCAAGGGCTAAACACAGCATGCTGATGGTAACTGCTGCACAACCTGATATCAAACAAAGATTAAATCTCTCAAATCAACCAAGTTCATCTTATCAGGTAGTTTTCACTTAGTTTAATAATCCGAACTAGCCCCAACAGTTTATAGTATCTGCCAAGAATATATTTTCAGAAAAACATGTTTTCTGCATGGCAACAAATAGCCGACTTGCATAACATCCAGCTCGCTGGTTGTATAATAAAACAGTACGATGATCTATGGATGTTCCCAAGATGGGATTTGGAAAATAAAAAACAATGCAGTCAAACACTGGTGGTGGATGAAATGTTTTTGGATTAAGGAAACACGTCTGCCTTGGATTTGGAGGAGCGTCAGGATAAAGCGACCAGCGGCCAGTTGATAAGAGTGATTTTATGTGCCCTCTGAAAGTCATCTGACGTCATGCTTCCTCTCTTAATAGGCTTTTTGGAGAGTATTGAGATTTTTTTTTTTCCTCTCAGAAATAGAAGAGCCTTCACAGAAATGTGGTGGATCTACATGGACAAGATTAATTACTATATTTTAGATTTACAAAGACGTACAATTTGTAGTACATAATACTGTTGGGACCAATTTAAGAACCTGTCAAGTGAATTCCGAGACCTGGTTCTGAATAAATTAACTCATTTGCTCCCCAAAACGTATAAATATGATCTATTTTAGCAGCAAAGATGTAGTTATGTTTTTTTATGCTAGACTAGAGCACTACAGAAGGCTTTGATCCAGCCTCTCAGCTGCAAAGAACAGTTGAAGAAATGGTAGTTATTGAAAAAATGGCCAGCAGGTGTCAGCAGAGTAAAAGAGATCAACCTGAACCATTTTGAAAAAAAGCTCAATTACTCACAATTCTAAATAGATTACTGAATAATGATGAAACTTAGCTATATTCTAATACTAATTGTTACAAAACGTAAACTGATAGAAATATACTTTTTTTCCTTATAAAAGAAGAGACTTTAATCTTTCTTTTGGTAGGTTCTATGTTTTTATAGCAATAGAACACAATATTCTGTGGGCCTTCTGTGGGCAAAATCACTCAAAAGCCAGTAAAACAGCCGAAAGTGAAAAAGATTCCTTCTGTGAAAATGTCTGGGAGTGAATGAGTTAAAGACAATTGCTGAAAAACGAGTCATGTAGTCGTGAATTTGTGGAGATTGAGCGTTAAACTGTTTTTCACCATTTCACTTTTCCTGATGTTAGTCAAAATGGATCCTGCTTAGGGGTGTGCTCAAAAAATCGATACGGCAATATATCGTTGCAGGTCTCATTACAATACACGTATCGATACGCAGGCGTCAGAATCGATATTGCTCGTTAACTTTAAATAGGCAGTTAACGTCTGCCTTTGCAGCTTGCATTGTAGCTAAAAAATAAAAACCAGCAGCGTCTTTGGAGTTAATTGCCTTCAATTAAAGCAAAAATAGCACACCAGTGATTGGACACTGTGTCTTGCTAAGAAAAATGAAAGCAGAGGAAGAATATCAACATTTATTTACTTATAAATTTAACATGGCCCGTGTCTCAATGTACCAATTTTCCTATATTTTGTTTAAAAAAACAAAATCAAATGTTGCATGAAAAAAAATTCTGTTTTTGTTTCCCAAAATATTTCAAATAAGCACATTTTAGAGCTGTATTAGGCTCATGCCTATTAATAAATTTTGCCAGTGTGTCTGTGAAAACTGCTCCCTGCTCTTAAGTGCGTACACATTTAGACCAGGCATGCCGCTTGGTGGTAAACCAGAAGAGCTACTAACAAAATCATTTTGTCATCCAGCGTAATAAACATATTTAGGTGTACATATGACTGTTATTATAAAACGCAAGTAAATTAATGTAAAATATTGGGCTACGTATCGCCTTGAAGATCATGTATTGGGATACATATGTATCGCAATACGTATCGTATCGTGACTCCTGTATCGTGATACGTATCGTATCGTGAGGTTGGCTGACCACATATATCGAAAATCTGTGAATAATTTACACATGCCTTGGGGAAAAAAAAAAAATGCAAATCAGGGTGGAATAGGCCCTCAACCCGCCAAAACCGAACTTGAGTACATTTAGGACCAGTTCTACCACTGTACCATGCTGTTAGCTAACGAGCTAAACCAGAAAATCCCTTCCCTTGGTGCCACAGTTGACAGAACACCTTGGTCTCATTATTTAAATTCCCAAGCGAGTAAAGTAACGTCATGGACAAACCTGATGACCATTTGTGAAAACATGCTAGCTGGTGAGCTCGCTAGTGAGCTAGCGTATGTGCTAGCTCTTGAGCAAAGAATCATCATCTCAGATCCTGTCATGTGAGGACATTAATACTGTACTTCAGTAGATTTTTCAGGTATCTGTACAGATATTGAAAGACTTTATTTGTTCAGTTGAATCAGTACTTTGACCTTTTTGCTACCCCTAAGCCATTTACATTACATTTGCTAGGCGTGACTGATTGGTGACCAGCAAACAGCACATGACGTAACACCGGACCTTTTCCCTGACCCCTCCAACATCCAGCGTCGACCTTTGTCGCGTTAATCCCCAATAATCTCTCAGTTTGGGCTTCAGCGCTGATGCGGCTACTCTGGCCACCCTACAACTGACAGAACTTGCGGTTTAAACCCTCCCAGCAGTCACCTCTAAACAGTAACAACCTTTCACTTTGTTTTTGTTTATGTGCCTGTGTTCACTGCAGAGGATGCGATAATCCCGAGTTCTCAGAAGTGCCATGTGGACCAGATGCCCACCACACACACACATACAGAGCTGTCCTCTGATCTTTTCTTGCACACTTGAAAATGTTTTCATAATACTTTCGTTATAAAATGGCGTTACATAATGCAGCAAAATTCAGCAATAACTCATCATGGGTTTTTCATTAAACCTACCAAAATTGAGTTAAGCCTCTTCCCTGTTTTGTCTGAGCCTCTGACCAGGGATGCTTCAGTCTAGAGATGGATGGATGATTAGATAGATAGTTCAGTAGATAACAAGGTAAATGGTCAGATTATTACATCATTCCAAAACTTTTTCTACCATTACTGTGGCCTTCAATTTTTGAAACTCAATTGAAACTAAATAAATCAATAAATCAAGGGGGCAAGTACAATGAGACCTGTTCAAAGTTTACCAATCGTAGAAGGGTACAAAAACATGTTACAAGGCGATAGATGCCCCTTTTTTTTTTCACCAGCACTTATTTTTTTTTTAAAACTATACTATGTACCATATTCCAATTCCTGACATATTAAATACAATAAATATATATTTTTTTCCAACAAGCGTCACAGCGCAATGTTAAACGGACCAATTAAAAATGAGCGTGCGATGGCGTCACCGGAAACCGGAAGAGTGCGGCTCCCAGCTTCTCATGTAAGTAAACGTGCAATCATGCGTCCCTGTCTGCTCACTAACGTCATTAAAATACTTCGAAACGATAACTATATGTGTTCAATAAATAAGTGTCGGGTCACCTTATAGCTAGCAAATCAAATTAGCCACTCTTAGCTTCGCTGTGTGCTTACAATGCAAAAAGTGGGAACTAGTACATGTTGCACTAGCGAGCACAAATGAACACAAATGTACAACGTACAGTACAATCATTATTTAATGAAGTGTCCAGTAGTGTGGTTATTATTTAACAGCAACCAAATGTCCACACCTCCAAAAACAGATTTAAATATAGTAGGCTACAGTATACTTTATAAAAACATAAAGCAATTGCATAATAACAGACAGATGATGAAACAATCCGTCGCAACTATATGGAGATGCAGTAATAGTAGTCATTTTCGGCAAAGGATATCGAATATATATACCAGTGAGTACTGTAATATGGAATAGTTGACTATCTGCCAAACTGGTGAAACCATGATATCATGAGGTACCAGACTGTCATTAATACTGTGTTCATCCTCGCAGGTCTCGCTTGATATTGACTGGATGTAGAATTCTTCCAAAGACATTTCTATCGCAAAGCCCCAGACGCGTTTGGACCAGGTTCATCCCTCAAACTGAATTCTCTCATTTCTGCGCCATCCTCCCCCGCTTTCACTCCTTCCTCCGCCCCAGCCCGATGGAACTAAAGGACGTGGTGAAGGTTTTGGAGGATCTGGCTCCCCTCTCGCTGGCCGAGCCGTGGGACAACGTGGGCCTGCTGGTGGAGCCCAGCCAGCCGCGGCCTGTCCAAACCGTCCTGCTGACCAACGACCTCACCGAGGCGGTCATGGAGGAAGCGCGGGCCCAAGGCTGCGATCTCATCGTCTCCTACCATCCTCCGCTCTTTCGACCAATCAAACGGCTGGTCCAGAAGGACTGGAAGCAGCGATTGGCTGTCCGCGCCGTGGAGGCCGGCATCGCCATATTCTCGCCTCACACGTCATGGGACAGCGTTAGTGGAGGAGTTAACGACTGGTTAATTGGAGGACTTGGTGAGTCAATGCAAAATGTGTCACTTTCTAGGAAACTTCTGGAAAGTTTGCAGTAAACTTGCATGAGAAGGTAAGATGGGGAGTTTTGGAAAGGTGTCATAGTCAAGAATAAATCATATTTTTGTCACATTCATGCAAAAATAATAGTAAAACATGAATTTTTATTTAAGAATCAAGTTTCTAATTGACAAAAACATGTAATGTGTATATATATATGTATATGTGTGTATATATGTATAAAGTTTGCTTTTAGAGAGGCCTAGCGTGCTTGCTTCAAACTCTCGGTGACTCCCAAATTAAGTTTACAATAAAACTTAACATATCAAACGAAAAGTAATTACACATTGTACATTTAAATACTCCAAAAAATATTCACTCAAAACATGTAATTTCAATGAATGATAGTCTGCTAGCTTAGTGCTAACATATGTAAAACGCCAATGACAGGCCAACAGAAATTAGCATAGATGTTACGACACTCCTACTTTGACACACAGAGTAGCAACACACATACACATTTCTCACAACTTATTTGTTTTTTTTGGTGTCAATTAGTGAGATTTTTGTCATATCAAATGTGTCTTGCCTCATTAAAAGTTAGGAAACACTTAACCTCACAACTCTACTTGGTTCTGTTTATGGTTTCAGGTAACGGTCAGGTGTCAGTGCTCAATCAGGCCTATGTGGACTTCCCTTATAGTCACATAGTGGAATTCCAATGCAAAAACGACATATTGGATGCTCTCCTGGAGGAACTCGAGGCTTTGGATGGGTTGCTAGTTCAAGATCCTGTCAGGTTCGACACTATTACGAATACGACAACACAACAGTGTTATAGTGAATTTTAGCATAATCGTCAGAGCAGAACTTTATTTTGCGTACATTGTGGCAGTTATGTGCCGATTATTCCCATTTTATTAGTTAAAATGTGATTTATCCCCACCCACCCCCCACATGTCGAACATGTTACAATGCATTTTATTTGTCTGTAACAGAATTGATGCAGTCAAGACTCAAGTCGGCCTCTACTGCAGTGGTTCAGTACTGGCTTCTGTTGTCGATAAAGTGACACGTTACGTCATCACGTCCGACAAATCCCTCCGCATTCTCAAGGCAGAAACTGTGAGCAAGTATAAAATAAAATAATGTATTCAAAATGACAGTGGAAAGAAACTTAGTGACTTCTAGCCCCCCAGGCTGGGCCACGGTCAGGGGCGACTGAGTGTTTTGGATGAGCCAGTAACCGTAGCAACAGCTGTGAAGAAAATGAAGTCCCACTTGGGTTTGAGGCACCTCCGGTTGGCCCTCGGACAGGGACGCACGCAAGGTGATGAGTATGCCCCCCCCCACCCCCCCCCCCCCCAAAAAAAAGTTTTGCTCACTCTTTGCTTGATTCCCAGAATCCTTTGTGCGGACCGTCGCTGCGTGTGCGGGATCAGGAGCCTCGGTGCTGAACGGCGTCCAAGCAGACCTTTACATCACCGGTGGGTAGATTGCGCCTCTCTGGAAAATAAAAGTATCGCCATGACGACCATTTGACTGACAGATTCAATTCGGATTGATATGGCTTTTAGGTGAGATGTCCCACCACGAGGTCTTGGATGCGGTTGCCAAGGGAACCAGCGTCATCCTCAGCGACCACAGCAACAGCGAGCGCGGCTATCTGTCCGTATTCCGGGAGAAACTAGCCGAAAAAGTTCCCGCCCATGTCGTGGTGATGGTCTCCAAGGCTGACCGGGACCCCCTGGAGGTTGTGTGAAGGATCCAAGCCTGCCATGACGAATAAGACAAGTTCCTCCAATATTTCACATCCATCCTGTTAGAAAAGTAGAGCTTGGTGCAAAGGACCTATGTTGAAGTTCATGGTGGAGCTACTATTCACGTTTTGGGTTGATAGGACTTGGACTTGCGAGGAATTACTGCAATAAAACGCATTGCACAAAACAAGTATTTTTGCATGTACTGAGCGTCGTGTGTCGAAGCATTAAACTACCTTCTTCACTGATTTACTTATAATGGGGGCTGCTTGAATGATTACGGACGACACGCCAAGGTCATAGAGAGCGATGGAAGCGTGCAGTCAAATTGTGTGCCGATCAAATGAGTGCAGGGGATTTATTTCTGGAAATTTTAATCCTGATAATCACTCACATCATGGTCGCCTCTGGCCAGCTTTGAGTCCGTTTATTTTTTCCCCAGATGTGCTTCATGCATGCAGGTTCAACAAACTTTAATTTTACACAATTACTTGAATGAAAACGTAGATTTTTCTTTTTGTGTGGTCAAGGTAAGTGGGTTGGATTGGAGCCTAATACAATGGCTGTAAAATTTGACATCAGCTAATAAAGAATAAAAACACGGCTAAAAGAAGTTACGTTTAGTGGGGGGAAATTTTACTGTATAATATCTAATCAAAAAAAGAAAGCCATTAATATAGTTATTAACGTGACGTAATTTGATGCCACAGTTCAGTATCCGTTGCAGTGCTGCCACCTACTGTTGACAACAGAGCAGGACGCCAAGGGAATGTTTCTGTTTTGGAAACAAACTAGATTACTATACTCGCAGTTGAATCATCCAGTGCGGGAGGGGTACAGTCAATGTGAATCATGTTTTTATGGTTATATTACATCAAGCAGATAAAGTTTTGCTTTTGAAACAATGGAAAATTAAATAAAAAGAGGGAAAGCTGAAAATTTTCAACACTGTGGCAAGAAAAAAATTAAATGACAAGAAAAAGGCATCTAGGTATAAGAATTTTTTTTTACATACCATTTTAATTTTCATTTAAGTGTGGCATAAACAATGAAAATAGTCGATTTCTAAATGTCAACATAAATTTTGCAAGTTTATTGAATCACATTTCATATTTTGACTCTTATATTAGTGTCATTTTTGGAGTTAAGAGTTTCAGACTTCTCAGTGTGGTCCTGATCATTTTCAAGTTCCTCAAAAAGTCAATGTATTTTCTTCGGAATTCTTAATAATGGCATATTCACAATGGAATTTCAACTACATAAGTTCAGTATTTTTTTTGTCAGTTACATTCTATCTAGTACTTATTCGTCTTCTAAATGAAGTCATTAAAAACGAAAGTTGGAGGTAGTTAGCACATTGGACTCATTCTGAAGTCAGTCGGACAAAGGTTTTTGTGACACACCCACAGAAAGCGAAAATTAAAGATCCACGTGTGCTGTCCTTTATGTACTAAAAATAACATTTTGTCTTTGACAGCAACGTATCATGATAGGCAGAATAAAAATTTAATAATAGATGGCAGAAGGCACATAACTGACCTGCATCCATTTCCCCCCTAATTATGTGACGTATGTGCCTCAGCTCAATAATGGATGGTAAACAGCTACATATGTTGTTTCCTCATTGCCGCTGTTATTCCCAAAGTCAAGACATAACATGAGATAAGCGACGCCACGACCCAAAATAACTAACGGTTATAATTATCATACAGAACATAACACATTTCAGGATGGGTGTAACTAATCACTAAATATGTCATCAGTGCTGGAAGTGTATCCAAAGCAGTGATTGCAAGTAATGAAGTACAAATACTTTACACTTAATATATGTCTTGTCACTTTGCTGTTACAAAGCAAGATGGCTGGTTGGAGGGTACCAGTTGCGCAAGTCAGGTGATAATAGTGTACCACTACGTGCAAAGTATTTTTTTTCCAGGACTCACACTGCGCTCCCCCTAAAGGAGAATAGTTTGGGAATTGACTTACCCCTCTCTTCCTTCCCTCTCTCTCTCTCTCTCTCATGGAAATCGAGTCACTGCATCACGTTCCGTAGCTCTGTACTTGTGACGTGCAACGTCAATAAAATGGATATCCATAACTGCCTGTTCAAGAAGAAATAGCTAGACACTTGCCAGAGCAGTTATCGTGTTGTATTTCAACAAACTCCTTGCATGCAAATTTTTATTAATTGTGCTTGTTATTAGCGTAGTTTATCTGTCATGAGCCGTGACAAATGGGCACACAAAGTTGTTGCAAAGATTTTTTTATCTTTGTTTAATCATGTGATTATACTTTTACACAAATATCTTGACTTCTAGTTAGATGTGAGTACTTTTGCCACCACCGGTTTGGTGAGAGTTGATCGACAAAGGCTAAAATCAAGAGTCTTGATCTCCATGTTTTGGTTTCTTTATCTTCACCTGTCACGTCAACGGCTTCCTCATGACTAAGTTGATTATCAGCGGATTAAAAAACAATCACACCATGAACGTCTTGCTGCTCACATATTTCCCATTCCTGTACTTGGGAGGAGCCCAGTGAGCCTTCTTGCCGCTCCTGTGCGACCCCATCCTGGACTTGCCGCTGCTGGGGCCGCAGCCCGACGCGGTCTTTTCCGAAGACTTCTCTGTCAGCTCTCCAGGTTTATAGCTGTGGGTGCTCGGGTCACTGCAATGCTTTTGACCGGAGCAAAACCACTTGGCGGAGCTGTAGAGAAGTTCCGCGCAGCTGGAAATGGCGGACAAGACGCCGACGGCAAAGTAGAAACAGAGAAAGACGGTTTTCTCGGCCGGGCGCGAGGTGAAGCAGTCCACGGTGTAGGGGCAAGGGAAGCGGTCGCAGGGATACTGGGCCTCCACCTTGAAGCCGTACAGCCAGTACTGCCCGACCAGAAAGGCAACTTCGGCGAACAGCCGAAAGGCCACGTGGACGATGTAGAAGCGCCTCAACTGGTGGGTTTCCCTGTAGTGCTGTGGCGCCTTGGAGCCGCTGCTTCTCTTGTTGTGGTGGTGCATGGCGTACATGAGGAAGAGCAGCGACGGCGTGGCGATGAGGACGATGTGAAAGACCCAGAAGCGGTACTGGGAGATGGGGAAGGCCTGGTCGTAGCAGACCTGCTTGCAACCCGGCTGCAGCGTGTTGCACGCAAACTCCTCCTGCTCGTCCTCGAACATGTCGCTGGCCACCGTTCCCAGGATCAGGATCCGAAAGACAAGCATCAGCAGGAGCCAGAATCGGCCCAGCATGGGCGAGTGGGCCTGGAGGTGGTCGAAGAGTCCGCTGAGAAAACTCCATTCCCCCATGATGGCGGCGGTCTTAGACTTTTTCGGTCCTCTGCGAACAAGTTGATCTGTCTCACGCTGAACTCTTGTCAGCGATTGTGAGGAACTGAAAGGCCTTTCATTTGTGCGGTTTCAGGCTTGCAGTCATTGCTCATCTATAGTTTACAACGGTTCATATTCCAAAGATCTACAAAGTAAAACCAAAGCACATATCACATGAAAAACGTTCTTGAAGAATAAAACCATAAACGCTTCACAATTATTATACATAATCTTTAGATAAGGCAAAGAAAAACAATAAAATGATGGGTTGTAAAGTACGAGACAGACCTTGATTGAAATGCTGAGGTCCGAGAATGATTGCCGGCAAATGCGCTACATCTTGTGCCAGCCTAAAAACGAGCTTCAGCTGTTCAAAAATTCTCCGTCTCATCTGGAAAAACAAAAGTATGGTTATTAAAAAAATAATAATTTTTGTGGTTATCATTTAGCTAATTTAGTATTTGTTAGTTTACATTAACATTAACATTGGTAACACAAGACTGTCAACACCTCTTGGTTTAAAAACAAAAAAAAGTGTGCAGTTATTAAAACAGTTTTTATAATTGCTATAGTAGAACCTTTACTCTAATTATCAGAAATCTTTCTTGAACAGGCCTAAGAACAATGACAACTCTGCCTACCTTTCACACATCCTTTCCACTTTAAGCCTCAGAACTCCTCGTTTTGGTCGGCATTTTCTTCTTCCTTTCATAATTAGCATCGTGCATGTCCAGTTTGCAACCTTCACAGCAAATGGCACTGGCTCGCTCTTGCCACACGTCTAATTGAGCGGGGCGAGGCGGTTTCCGAAATTCCTGTATGGGCCTAATCTGCGCTGATCACGCATGAGACAGTCAGACGGTGCAGATGTTTACAAGTGGCAACGTCTTAATGAGGCATTCCTCTGGGCAGGAAAAGCCTGTTTGAGGGCAAGGCAAAGCAATTTTGAATATATATATATATAGCTACAGGACTTTCAGACAAGGCATTATGTCATTCATTCTACAATTATATAAATGAAGGCATATTTATCAGGATTATTATTACCGGTATAGATATATATTTTTAAATTGTTATAAGCTAGTCAGATTTGTCTTTGTTTTGAATCTGGGCTTGACTTCATACTAGAGCAGGGATGGGCATCTCCGGTCTTCGAGGGCCTCTATCTTGCATGCTCATCACCTCCAACACACGATTCAAATGATCAGGATCACTATCAGTGTTCTGCAGAGCTTGCTGTTGAGCTGATCAGTTGAATCAGGTGTTCTGGAAGAGAAACATCGAAAACCTGCAGGATAGTAGCGGGAGAGGTGACTGGGAATGGCAAACAGCTTCAAGTGTGTTTTATCTGAAGAGCTTGCTCAGTATCTTCAAATAATGTTTAATTATCTCAAGGCAACCAATGTGTTGGGCTTTTGGGTGAAATTCCTGGATGAACTTCATGAGAAGCACAACTAAAACATTTGCATCTGGACGCTTTTGACAAAATGACCTGACCATCTTGCGACATTTACCACAGAGCATGCAAGGAAGAAACAATCAATACAAAAACTTTATTTTAGAAACAGTGAACTAAGAACAACAGTGAAATATTTACACGTCTTCTGAATATTCAAAACAATTCAACAACACTACTAAGAACGGTAATACAAAACAGATGGACACTTGTTTAGTCAGAATCAGAGTCAAAATTGTAGCAAACTGGCTTCTTAGCTCTGCTGGGCTTGTCCACAGCCACAGTTTTAGGAGCTGCAGATTCCTGGTCTGAAATCTGGAAGCTTTCATCATCGCTCCACTTCCTTCCTTTTTTCTGTAAAAATTGAGAGAAAGCATCAACATCAAAAGAAAGGAAACCCAAACAAAATAAACACAAACCTTTGCTCCCGCAGTTGTTTTGGTCTTAAGACGGGACATGAGGTCCCCCGAGTCGCTCCCAGTGTCATCACTTATGACTTGTTTCCGTTTGGGAGCGGCCTTCGGCTTCTGTACTTTAGCTTCACTCTCAGAATCACTGGAGTCAAATGAGGGAATAGTCTTGGACACAGTTTTAGATGAAGGTTTGGGTTTGGACAGAGCATCCATGATGGATGGCTGCTTCACATCTGAAACAACAATTGAAGCCACAAACGGTAAATGGACTGCCTTTTTTATTTTTTTTAATAAATATAGCACTTTCTCTGCTGCCATGTAGGGCGCTGCCAGGTCCACTGGGAGCAAACTGGGCATGCTCAAGGACATTTTGATATGCTCACCAAGGGAGAGGATCGAACCCACAACCTCACGGATGGGAGATAACCACTCTACCACTGAGCCACTCCGCGTGATCAACGTGACATTTGAAAGACAATCATGGATAGTTTTATAACCTGCAGCTTTCTTGGAGGCGGCCGCTTTCTTTGGAGCAGCAGGTTTCTTGGGTGCAGCTCGTTTGGTCTTGCGCTGAACCGCAGCTTTCGGCGCAGGCTCCTGCTGGTCAGACTGAGCTGTTAACAACCCATCAGGAGGAGGGGGGGGGGGTTGACATTAGAACCTCCAGATGATCAACCATATTGCACAAGAAAGACAGAAAACTTACAGCTCGACTTGTCCCTGGCTGTTGATTTAGCCTTTGTCACTTTCTTCCTGTGGATTTTTTAAAATAGGTTATATGACACTTAAACAGAACCACTTTCTGTCATCATACTCACGCTGGCTGTGGTGCTTTAGGAGAGTCCAGGTCACTATCCATTGTGTTGGGATCCGGGGCGAAGCTGTCGTCACTGCCATCATCGCTGGCGACAACCGTCTGTTTTTGAGCGTCACTCTTCACACAGTCGTCAAACTCATCGTCACTATCGGACATGGTGTATTTGATGGCAGCTGAAAATATACGTAAAAGATCGGGGGGGGGGTATTTCAGTAAAATGCTAAATAGGAAGGTTGTAGAATTGCTTGAAACGGTCTTTTAATAAATAGAATAAATAATGGGAATAGAAAATAAAAAATGGGAATTTTATTAAGAAAATGTGAAAATTTAGGTAACGTGTTTAACAGTTTCAGACCTCTTCTGAATAAGATGAGCAGGTAGTAGTAGGAATGGTTGGAAATTGGTTGAAAAATGTGGAAAGGAGTAGAACGTGCTTATTTGGGGGGGGGGGGGGGCAAAACGTTGGAGAAGCCCTGTAGTAGAAGCTACCTTTGGTTTGGCGTTGAATTTTCTCTCTTGGAGGAGCAACAACATCGTCGACCTCCATTTCACTCTCAGACCGACTGTCACCCTCCTCTGATGTCAGATTCTTCTTGGCCAACTTGGCAATCGGCTTGAACTGAAGGGTGGTCTGCTTGCCCTTTTTTGATCCTGCCGCCAAATGAGGTAGATACAGCATTCCAAATCAAAGCATTTTCATTGCCAGTTCTTTTAGGGCTCCAGCTCTGCACATATGCCAAATGAGAGCCAATTCCAAAGATTTCGTTTCATTTCATTTCACTTTTATTCTGCAGTAGCGCTGCCATTCCCACCTTTGTCCTGTGAGGTTGCTTTTGTCTTCTTTGTCAATCGAGCAGCCAGGCCGACTTCTTCAGGAGGCGATGCATTCTCATCATCATCATCATCATCCCCAAATTCCATCTTCATGACCACATCTTCAGTCTGCAAATACACAATTAATTATTCTGTCAAATGGTCCAAATCCCCCACTTAAGTGCTCCCATGTTCAAATGGTAAAACAGACCGTAGGTTTTCTGCCTCTCTTTCGTTCTCCTTTAAGGAGGTCGGCCTTCTTCGTCGCGTCAGCTTTCATGGCAGTGGTGATGCGTGGGATGACGCGGCGGCCCTGCGGTGTGGGCAGAGTTTCTGCTTTTACCTTCATCTTGCCCGCTTTGCCTTTGGTAGTCTTTGGGATGGGCAACGCGGCATCCTCCTTCTCTTTGGCTTCAACGCGCTGGGGTGAAGACAAAGATCAGTAAACTGTCAGTAACAGTAACAACAACAACAACAACAACAGATGATCACGTACCTCAAGTTCTTCCAAAAAGGCAGCAAGGTCTTCCTTCCACAGATCAGATGGAGTCTTCTTCTTCAGCGTGTTCAACTCTGTCATCTGCAAAGCAGCGGTTGAGCAAGAAAAGGTCACAAAAAGATCAAACGTCCCCAAAAAGAACAGAGTTGAGCAGCTCACCTTAGCATCTCTCTGCTTGCACAGCTCCTCCTTCTTCTCCTTGGTCAGGAACCACATGGGCATGCCTAGCAGGTAGTTGTAGTCTGGACCACTGGTGTCCTCCTCATCTTGAGCTTCCTCCTGATCCTCCTCTGCTTGCTCCTCATTCTAAAAGATGACACAGGATACTTAGTACGGGAGGCCAGTGTAAATTAGAGTGAAATAACTTCCTTCCTAGGGCTTTACCTTGTCTTGAGCCTGTTTCCATGCTTTGACTGGGTCAGAGTCATAACCCATCTGCTGCAGCATGCGAATCAATTCCTTCTTTGGTTTGTTCTCTAAGAGAACACATATAATATCAGAAAATACAAACTCAACTCAGTGGCAATAGCATCCTGTAACAGCCACTAACCAATGACCAAGATGCCCTGGATTTTCTCCAGGATGAAGCGAGCCTGGTTGGTGAGCTTGGCGCTCTCTGCCCCCAACATGCCCAACAGCCAGTCCTTTCGCAGGTTATAGTACTTCAACCTCAACTCGAAGAAGTCTTTGAGAATATCCTGCACAGACTCATACTTCTTCAGGCTGCCCGCATGGTCAAAGAGAACCTAAAATGACAAAGTATAAAGTTGCTACTTCCATGAATATGCTCTTGCAGTTTGATGGCGAGGAATTGCTGAATGTACCATAGAATTGCAGGTGAGAGGAACCTGCAGCTTGAAGACTTTATGGAAGCCTACAGCCTCCACCTCCTGCAGCTTCTCTTGAGTCATCTTGATCAGAAATCGCACAGTGGTGTCGGTGTGGTATTCCTTGTAGTCTGTGATCAGTGGGGGAACTTTCTCTGTGCCGTTCAGCATCGGCTCCAAGACACTCTCCTTGTAAGTCTGGAATAGAGACAAGGTGATGATGTGATTCACGTGTAGACAATTACACTTTAACATACGTACATTTGCCAGTAGCGTATGTACATGAATTTCTTAGGCATACACAATAATACATCCTCATACTCACATATACAATTTTCATTACCCTTTCATCAAAATAATGCTCTTGAACTTTACTTTTAAACATTTTTTTTTTTAAACTCAACAATTGACTTGCAACTTTTTCAGTCAATATCGAAATGATTCCACAAATTAACACCTCTTACAGAAACACACCTTTGCTTAATATTTGTTCTTATTTTGATTTTTTAATTTTTTTTTGTAGACACTTGTACCCCTTATGTCATATAAGGACTCGCTCTAATTTCAAATGGTTTCTGAATACTATGGCAGAGTAGATTGTTGTAAGCTTTATACATTTGTGCCATTACTGTACTTAGCTAGTACATGCACAGTAGTTTTATTTTATTGTTTAATACATTAATGCACAGTATTTTAATTTAATGCTTTAAAGCTACATGCCAATTGTTCTGTTTAAGCACAGAGTATAATTGTTGTTCACTTCTAATAAAGGAGTATATGTTGAAGTACATAGAATTTATTGCTTATTTTCTATTTTTACCGTGGTATCGAAATGGCATCGAGAATCGTGGAATTTCAGTGGTATCGGCATCGACTACCAAATTTCTGGGATCGTGACATCCCTAGTTAGGAGGTCACGGTTCAGTTGACCATCTTATGTAAAGAGGGAGAAATTTATGACATTTAAAATGAACCATCAACAGGCTAAATATTCTCTGTTAAGAAAATTGCACCATTAATAACTTTTCTTTGTGAGAAATGAACAATTCAGGCAAGTGCAACAGTAACAGTTTTAACTGTTTGAATTATGAAGTAAAGATATGTAGTGCCCCTGGTTTTGATTATCATCATCATGTGCAGGGCCTCCTTTGAAGAAGGGCCAAGCTTTTGCAGGCCACATCAAATGATCCACAGTGATGAATTTCGCCCATGGTCCTTCACTTTCACACCTGTGCATTAAATTATGCATAGCCAATGTTGTGCCAGTAAAGTTTCTAATAGTATAATAATAGACCGCAACTAACCTGCGTCCAGGTTTTTACAGGCAACTCCGAGATCTCAATGGTGGTGGAGTCAATGATGGCCAACTCTCCACAGATCATGTACTGGTTGTCCATCAACTGATCAATGGTACCTTTGAAGCCTTTATAGTTTGGGAGCTTAGAGAAGACAAAAATAATATTAATCATTATCTTCCTTGTTGGTCCACTTTTAAAGATTAAAAAAAAAAAAAAAAAAAACTGCCTCACCATGGGTTGGGGCTCCTCTCCATTGAGCAAGCGGATAATGTTGGTGACGATCTCTCGGACGTCATAGTTGGGGATTTTGCTGGCCCAGCCTGTGCCGATACCGTCAGAGCCGTTGATCAGCACAGTAGGAATTATGGGAATGTACCACTCTGGTTCCACACGCTGGTTGTCGTCATAATTGTTCCTCAGCAGATTATCATCCGTTGGTGGGAAAAGAAGGCGGGCAAGAGGGCTGAAGAGTTTGAGAGACGACATTTATCTACTGCAGATTGATTTAGCGACTTTTCAAAATGTAAATGGCGAATGCTGACCTGAGCATGGTGAAAATGTAACGGGGGCTAGCAGAGTCCTTGCCACCGTGCAGTCTTGTTCCAAACTGGCCAAGAGGCTGCAGCAAGTTCAAGTTGTTGCTTCCGACAAAGTTCTGGGCTAATCCAACAATGGTCATCATCAAAGAAGTCTGGAAATCAATGAGATTTGGTACGTGAAACAAATGAACATATTCAAGACTGGATAAAGCCTTTATTCATTCCATTCAAAATGAACCCAAGCGCAATTGTTTACCTATATAGTACTGTGCAAAAGCCATAGTTCACAACTAGTTTTATTTATTATTATTATTTAAATAATGACCAATTTTGGCAACAATGATATGGGCTGGTAAAACACTAACCACACATGACTGAGCCAAAATTCTGCAGCGGATCGGTGCAGGTGAAGGAACAAATTATAAAATCCACTTTGGCAAAAACCTGGCGCATTATCCCTATTTTTCCTTTTTTTTGTAATACCCTGCCAGTCAGTATGGTACAAGTGGAACCAACCAAACCCCAGAAGAATGTTGGCACCCCATCTTAATCACCCATGAACCAGGAAGCAGTCTGCTAGCTAATTTAAAAAAAAAATAATAATAGGGTGGTGGGGGGTGGGGGACACAAATGTAAATATAATAAAGGTTGACGAACTGCTTTCATTTAACAGGACAAACTTGGTGGAGGTCTGTGTTCTACTTGGTGGCCTTGATCATTGGGTTAGGGCAGGGGTGGCGAGATCCGGTCCTCGAGGGCCGCAGTCCTGCAGGTTTTGGATGTTTCCCTTCTTCAACACAGCTGATTCATGATCAGCTCATCAGCAAGTTCTGCAGAAACCTGATAACGAGCCTGTTAATTGGAATCAGCTGCACTTCGAGTAGGGAAATCTATAAAACCTGCAGGACTCCGGCCCTCGAGGACCGCAGTTTGCCACCCCTGGGTTGGGGTTACAATAAATCAAATTGTGGCCTACAGTAGGTTATTTGCACAGTATTGTACATACAAACATGGGCCAAGTGTTTGCAGACAGTGTTATTTCCACATGTAACTAAATTCAGCTAGTCACAGGGTCATGGGGTCTGTGATAGTTACCTCGCCATGATGATAGGCTGACATCTCAGCCACAGAACCAGCCAATTGGGCCACCTTCACCTCCCGTTTGTCATTTCTTTTGAAGCAGCAGAACAAAACCTTCCTCTGGCCCGGCTTCAACCCTGAGGCAAACAGATTTATTAAAAACAACAAAAAAAAAAAAACAACAACAACAAAAAAAAAAAGGCATCAGAGATGATTACAGATTTAAGAGTGTTTCTTAAACTTTGGCTGGATTTACGTACCATCCACCAGGCAAGGAATGGACCTCTCGTTGTCGGAGTTAGAGAAGAGTACCAGCTCCTTGTTGATAAAGTCATTGTAGGAGAGATGCTTGGTGGACTGGCCGTAGAGATACTCCTGCAGACATGGAGAAAAAAAGATAATTTTAGAGTGTCAGTCAATCTGTCAAATAAATGGTGAAAATTTTAAATGAAGCAGTGGTCAACCTCAGGCAGGTTGTGCTCCTTCCGCTGGCGTCTGTTGATCATGAAATTGGTGAGCCACTCTTTGCGTTCGTCCACTTTTTTTTTGCTAAAGGCCTAGCACAAAGAAGAGGATGTCAATTTTATTAGTTAAAAAAAATCTAAATTAATAATGCTATGATGGCAACAGACGCGACTTACAAGGGTGATGGCTTCATCGTCTTGAGGGCCGGCGTACTTGAATGGAATTCGGTGTCTCTCCATGTCAGAGAAGTACTCCTTAGCCTCATGTGATGTGCTAGTTCCCAAACCTGATTCGGACAGCGGCAGAGCAGATGTCCAATTAGGACGAGCGGCAGAATGCAAACCAAGAAGCGTGACATCAGTCAGGCATAGAGAGAAGCTTACTTGGCTGGTTTACTACCACACAGGGGTTTGTGACAAACCTTTGTAGTATTTGACTTTCCAAGATTTGAAGTTGGCCTGGCTCTCCTTCCATTCATTGAACTCTGGGATACTGTAGAATGACAGCTGGGATTTCTTGTATGACGCCTGAAGACAGGAATGTGAGAAATATGATTTGATTTCCAAACAATGTGTCAGATTCAGGTGTGTCACATCAATTGTCCAATTAATTGTTTACTACAAATAATCTCTATTCATCTAAGCCTAGAGCTCACACCAAGTCAATTTGTTACAAATCATTAGTTCAGCATGTATATTTTTGTGCTTTTTTTTTGTTAGCATGCATTGTGATTTTTAGTCAAATATGTGCCTTGGTTCAAAGTGTTTTAAAACTTTTTTTTTTTTTTTTTTTTTTTTTTTTTTTTTTTAATGATTGGGTTCTCTATGCTTTGGGCACCATGTGGAAGCACTGTAAAAAATTCAAGCGACATACTTTGATGATGGGTGTGATGAACTCTTCCAGGAAGTTGTGTTGCAGCAATGAAGGCCAGTTGTGGTGGATGAAGTTGATCAACAAACCTTTAATGTGGGAGCCGTCTTGATCCTGTCACATTATGCAAGTAAAGATTAGTGACACTTGCATAGATTTGACCGGATTTGGTGGTGGTGGGGGGAGCGAGAACAGCACTACAAACAAACCTGATCTGTCATGATCATGATCTTGCCATAGCGCAGGGTCTTGAGGGACTCTGGGTCACTGTAGTTCTTTCTGTACTGCAGACCGAGGATTTTGATGACGTTGTTTATCTCAGCGTTCTCCATAATCTGAAAGAAGACATGCAATCAATAAGACCATTCAACAGGACCACGCCAACCAATCTAGAAACTGCGGGTCGAACCACTGATGCACGACTGCCATCATGAGATGGAGCACCATTTCCATATGAATGACACTTATGAGACTAAGCCCGCAAATTCCATGTCAATCACAAAAGCGGCAAAGACTGACCTGCTTGTGAGAGGCCTCCCGCACATTGAGAATCTTTCCTCTCAAAGGGAAGACACCATAGCGATCCCTGCCGATCACACCCAGCCCAGACACGGCCAGCGTCTTGGCCGAGTCTCCCTCAGTGAGGATCAGCGTGCAGCCGATGGAGTTCTTGCCACCTACAAGACGACGAACGTGATTACAGGAGGTTGTTGGCAGGCCACAATGCTGAACTGGAAGGGGAAAAGAGAGGGGGGGGGACACACACACACACACTACCTGCATCGTTGGCATCATCCAACTTGGGCACCCCTTTGATTTTGGTGTGTTTGACTGCTGAACACTTCTTGTTGAGCTGCAGCTGAGCTTTGAACTTGACCCAGTTCATGATATTTTCAACAATTCCGCAGCCGGTGGCCTGTAATGGAGACGAGTTAGCAAACTGAAGGAAGCTCAGAGAAAAAGAAGTGAGCGATGCCATCCGTGCTTTACCTGTTTAATGAACTTGTCGCTGAGCAGGCAAGTGGAGCCAAATTTCTTATGCTGCAGAGTCATGTTCTCTTTGGTCTGAGAGTCAAACGTGGGGTTCTCAATCAGGCAGTTGACAAACAGCCACATGTGGTTTTTCACCTAAATGGGGATAGAAATAAGTCATGTGACATGTCAACAACAGTGCTGTCCAGATTGTATTATGGTTTGGCTGTAGTTTGGTGTTTAAATGGATTGTTTAACTCTTTCCAGTTTTATGTGGCAGTTTTACAGTTAAGTTCAAATGCAAGTGACAAAACAGCTTGAAGCAAGCACACTTTGCCTCTTATGTGTGAACAAAAGAACGACGACAGGCACAGATACGATAGAAGAGCGCTTTCATAAGCTTACATCGCAGATGTTCACTGAGGCAGTGAAATTCACTTGCAGTTAGTATGGGAACTTACCCCGAGCTATAAACATGAGGTCACTATAAGAACTATCGAACTACAGGTGCCCAACCCTACTATGTATAAGAATTTTTACCTGGAAAGGTTTGACCGCCACACCAGCTTTGTTCTTTTTCTTCACAACATCAATGATCTTGCTCACTACTTGATCGGCCACGTAATCGGTGTGCCTCCCACCCTGAGGTCAAAGGAAAAACATTAGAACCTAGTTGGCAAATGCGTTAGCCCTGTAAATGCATCTGAATAAGTGTAGTGAGAGGGCACCGAATCCGGTGTAACAGTCTACCTTGGTTGTGGCAATGCTGTTGACAAAGCTGATTTGCTGGAAGCCCTTCTCGCTCACGGTGAGGCACACCTCCCAGCGCCCGTTGACCACCTCGTGAACCACGGTCAGCTCGTTGCCCGTCTCGTTCACTTTGTCCTTCACGTACAAGTCCACGTAACTGCGGAAATCTGTGACCTGTGGTGCACAAGGAAATAGAATGCAGATAGGGTGTTAAAAATTCTCAAATGTATAAAATGTGACATTTGTTGCATCGAGAATGAGGAGCTCTAATAGTTCCTGATGAGGTTAAAAAATAAAAAATAAAAAAAATAAAAAAATAAAGGGAATGTGTTAACTTACAGGCAATCTTTTGCTGTTGAAGAATACGCGGACACCTTTGGTACATCCAGCCATGTCGTAGGCCCTCCTGGTCATCAGGGCCACAATGTCTTTATCCAGGATGCTCATCTTGAACTTGGGCAGATCAGGCCGAAAAGTGATGCAGGTGAACTCCTCGCCATTAAAGGGTGAGATGGTAGCATCCCCAGCATTGCCCATGTTGTCGTACCAGGTCTGCGGAAAGACAAATACTGATGTGAAGTGGCATTTGAAGGAAAGAGTCAAAGCAAATGTTGTGCAATATTTGTTCCGTACCTGTCGAAAAGTCTTCTTTGATTCTTTACAGGCGGTCTCGACAGTGAACTTTGTACTGAAGATGTTGCACAGCTTGGCACCGTATCCATTACGTCCACCTAGAAATTAAGCATAAATCATGTGGCGGAGTCAAGTCGAGTGCCAAATGCAACCCCTGACAGCATTTTATGGGTCCTCTGAAGCAAATCATGTGTCAACTTATGTTTATTGCAAAAATCCATACCAAAATTGTAAATCATTATAGCCATGTTGATGGCTCATTTTATCACGATAATTTTTTTTTTTTTGTGAGGATAAATGGTTCGGGAAATTAATTTATAAAGACAGCACACTTAACTTTATCTTTATCTTTATTTTATCTTTTTGGGAATGTCTCGTTATTTCCTCCTACTGGTCGGATATTGTAACAGCAAATGATTCAATAATCCTCTTTAAACTTGATCTTAATTTTAGTGTTATATACCTGGGTAATATGCCAATTGAGATGAGGAAACGGGACCGATATACTACAAATACTTCTAGCGGGTGGCAGAAAAGCACCGACTAGGAAGTGGCTGAATAAGGACCCACTAACGATGATCGTTTGGAAGTAAATAGTTCAGAAAATCCACAGTATGGAACAACTGACATTTTCCTTGAGACGTTCCTACACGAAAGGAGAAAAATACTGGAAGAACTGGAAATCATATTGGAACATGACGTAACTTGAGAAAAGAAACAACCATTGAACACATTTGAGGACAGTAAATGACATTCTGAGACGCAATAGACCCACAAATCTTTATTGTATTACATGACCTGAACCCTATTTTTATTTTATTTACTTATTTATTTTTCTTGATAATGTACACACTCCTTAAATTTGGCCAATGGATGTTCTTGTCTGTTTTTGTCATTATGCAGTTTGCATTGCTTGTTTGCTTGCTAAAGAATAATAATAAGAATAATAATAAAATAATAATAAATAAAAGTTAAAAAAAAAAAAAAAAGTATTTGGCATCAGGGAAAATAAAGAAATCCCAGATCAGTGGGGGGAAAATACAAATTGTTTTGAAAAATGCCAATTTATTTTTCTATAAGTGAAGGGTGAGCAATTAAAATTTCATTTCTGCATTTATTAAAAAATAATAATAATAAAAAAATGGTTCTAGATTTAATTTAAAGTCATTTCACCCCGCCTTATATCAGAGTAAAACATTATGTGCAATGACACATCTTACCGGTGACTTTCTTCTCGTCATCGTCATAGTTACTGGAGGTGAGAAGCTGTCCAAAGATGAGAGCAGGCACATACACTTTCTCCACCTTGTGTTCCACCACCGGAATCCCCTTCCCATTATTCCATATGCTGATGGTGTTGTTTTCACTAAAAGGGGTGGGGGAACAGTAAACTAATGTAAAAATACATATAGACTAGTTGAATGTTGAGGTGAATTAAAGGTTGGTTTTGGCCAAGGAATTCCACTTTGTACATTCCACTGTATCTGGGTATGCAAGCATGTCATACTCACACATCAATGTTGATTTTGATGCAAGACATGCTCTTATCTCTCTGCTTGTTGTCCGCAGCATTTACTGGAAGGTGGAAATAATATTTGCATGAGATGACAAAAGAGTGTCATTTGGCTTTAATTTGAGCCATTTTTCTTACCAAGGATCTCATCAAAAATCTTATAAAGCCCCGGCACAAACGTCACCTCCCGACAGTTCAATCCAACGTCTTCATCATACACCCACATCGACTGAGGGGGGGAGGAAAGGAAAGAGGTGGGTTTGGATGCATGATCCGTCCTTCAGGTCCAGCTGTGGACTTGAATCAAGTTTTACCTGCGTGACAGTCTCAACTGAGCCAATGTAAGAATCAGGTCGGAGCAAAATGTGCTCCAACTGAGTCTTCTTCTGATAGATCCTCTCCACTGACATGTGTTCGGGACCTTTCTTGGCCTTCTCAGTTGGCTGGTTGTCAAATAAATTTAACTGTTGACACAAATTAAAGTATTTTCATTTGCACTGCTACAAATCATTTCTTTCACTTTAACGGGCAATCTTCTGCCATGCAGAGTCAAAACAGGACTGTGAGACACTGTAACTGAATTATTAGCTACAGTCGTCCAATTTCGATACATTTCCCACTATATTTGAACGAATCGTGTTCTGAGACGCCATTTTGTGCGTTTGTGGGCTATTGTACTTACTCCATGTCGAAAAGTAGTTCGTTAACCCGCCTAAAAAGTGCCACTCAAGCTTCGTACCGTCTCCCTACACTATTACGTTAGTTTCTCATTTGTAAAAGCATATTGGTGACGACATAAAGTGTTTCTCCCCCCGTATCATTGTTAATATAACGTCGTTCACCAACTTTAGCCTGAGAGCTATTTAACGTCCAACTTCGACAGCTAAATGTCAGTTACCTTCAGTGGTTCACCCATTTTTCCTCCTTTGCTCGACTGGTATGTCCGTCCGTTCTGTGTTTATTGTATTTAAAGTGAACAATTAAAATACTTTTGAAATAAACGCAGGTATACGACGACAAACACAACACAGCCGGAAAAAGAGTGAGACGACGACGTGTGAATGGGTCTGTTTAAAATTCAAAGCGTTTCAGGCGGCAGTTGAAAAGAACCAATGATACGACGGAACACGTGATAAAATCCTCCAATAAGAGCTCGAATGACCATGTTAACCAATAGGAAAGACAATCGTCACTTTAAACCCACCCTTAGCATCCAATGGCCAATAGGCTTCGTTTATTTTATTTTTATTAAAAAGAAAAAGAAAACGTTGCAACTTTTTTTTTAAATTATCTATTAGTTTTTTTTTTGTTTATCTCACCCACCAATGATCTGCTACATTATCCAGTACATTCCAAACAAGCTCTCAAAACAAACAGTAAATATCTCAACAATTATGTTGCGACTTTAGGGATTTCACTTTCATCCTTTCCCTTGTTTCTTTCATCTCTGTAACAGTTGAATGAAAAAGCTTTTGTGCGATCAAGCAATCATCAAGGGGTTTCTCGTCTGCACTGCTTAGATGGAGTGTGGTGCACCTTGACAGTCTGCCGGCAGTCAGTGTAAATGCAATGATGCGATGCCTCTTGTCCTTATCTGCCTTCCTTGCAGGCCTCTTAGCTGACCTGGACATGGTTGTTAAAGCTGTTTCACTGAATAACATTATAGAAAAGTCAGCATAATATCCATCCATCCATTCATTTTCTATACTGTATATCCACTTTAGGGTTGCTGGGGAGCTGGGGTCGATTGGGGACACCCACACCAGAGGCAAATATATTTATTGAGACTCCACTTAAAAAATTAGAACTGAAGAAAACTTTTGGATTAAGGGTGAAACGTCTTCAATAAACAAGATTTGCAGATTACCATGACCTAGATGACTATGTGGGCATTTTCAGAAAGAAAGAAAGAAAGAAAGAAAGAAAGAAAGAAAGAAAGAAAGAAAGAAAGAAAGAAAGAAAGAAAGAAAGAAAGAAAGAAAGAAAGAAAGAAAGAATGAATGAATGAATGAATGAATGAATGAATGAATGAAAGAAAGAAAGACTTTCCATCCCAAAATAGGCACACATCTGATGTGGGGTAGACGGTAAAGTAGATAGATGGCTGTGCTCTCGGCGCCACCTGTTCTACTGTTTATTTATTGACGACGCTGTGTTTTTCTCCAGCGTAGAGGCGCAGGAGAAAAGCTTGGAGTCACAGATGTATATGAAAGTAATATTTAGTAAAAGGGCAGGACTCCCCCATTTTTTATTTTTTTTTCTAACATGGCAGGAATTGATGACTGATTCCAACTGGACAAATAACATCAGTTCTTGTCACTTATTATTATAGACAGTAATTTGCTCATTTCCTTTATTTGTCCTGACACAAACCGAGCATGAACGTGCATCAACTTCCACTGAAATAATAAATATTGTTTATTTACATGAACATAGCTAGCAACTTGCTAATTTAGCAACAATGCTAACAACTATACTTTTGCAAACTAGCTCTTTTCTATTCACAACTAGGTTATTAGTGTAAGTCAGGAAGCAAAATAATAATAATAATACTAATAAAATAAATCTACATGTAAAATTGGTTGATAAAAATCAATTAATTGCCCACCCTACTTTGTGTCCATTTTTTTTTTTTTTTTTTTGCCACTGATGTTAATTTCTCATGATATAGAATGGAACTGTCTCTGCTCACCATGCATACCACTACCCGCACACTCTGTCCCAGCAGTTTTTTACACAGTACAGTTTGTTGCCTATGTATTTGTATTTTATTACTTGCTTATTTTTTAGTTTTTTTTCTTTAATAAAACAGGTTAGATAAATGAAATGAGCAAGTCATTTTTGTCAAATTTCACTTCAAAGTGGCCCTTTTTTGCACACAATAATGAAGACATTAAAAAAAAAAGCAGACTAAGCCAATGTCAAAATGTTCTCTTTGTCAACATCTCGTATTCAGCCTCCTTTTGAGAATTCACACTGTGTCCTTACTTTTCCTCCAAGGTACCAAGCCTGACCTTTAAGATGAACTCAATTCCCCACCACTATTGTTGTGAATATGCCTGAGAGACGCAATACAGAGCCAAGCATGAATATGCCTTTCTTTAAAAAGGCCAGCGGGAAAACAACTTCTATGCTGTGTTGGCAGGCGGCTGTTAATGTCGGCTAGGTGGTATAACCTCATTAATAATAATAATAATAATAATAATAATAATAATAATAATATGTTCTGAGTGATTTTTGCATTCCCTCCACCTGCTCGACCGATTATGACAGGCAGTGCTCGCATGCTTTGGAAATAAATCCCTTTGATGCACCTTTCTCTTGCGTAAGACCGAGTCAAGACGCGCTGGGAAATAAATAAATAAAGTAGGCTAATATATTCGCACAGACCAGGCGAGCGTTTGATCTTGTTGGGCGGATGAGGACGACGCCCGGGGAGCACTGGAGGAATGAAAAATGAGAATGAAGGAGGAAAAAAAAAAAATTCATAATGACTCTTCCCGTTAGTTCCATGGCAGCACTCAGACGCTCTTATATGCAAATCGCCCCTTTGCCAGGATTACTGTCATCTCGCAGGTATGCCCTTTATCAAGAGTGCAGACTGGAGCAGCAGGAGCAAAACATAATGAAGCTCGGCTAATTGACTTGGAAGTGCAGTCGATCCGAACTAATGCTCGCCTGCGTGCGCATACGAGCCGGCCGTCGAAGCTTTTGAAGTAATCTGATAAAAGTGAGGAAGATTGACTGGCGGTGCGCGCGCGCACTCCCCTGGAGCCGAGTGCGACTAATTTTTGTTTCCGCTGTCTCGCACTCACATCTTCTTGTAAATGAAGAAAGAACATGAAGGTCGGGGTTTGCCTAGAAGTGAATACGGAAACGTTAGTCATCAACACCTTTTATCATGTACAGTAAATAAAAAAATACCATAAATATCCTACATCCATCCATCCATTTTCTTGACCGCTTATTCCTCACAAGGGCCGCGGGGGGAGCTGGAGCCCATCTCAGCTGGCCCTGGGCAGCAGGCGGTGGACACCCTGGACTGGTTGCCAGCCAATCGCAGTAAATATCCTACATAAATTCTAAAATGTCTATTCTCTTCTTAGCTGCACTGCTTCCAGTACATGTATGTTGTCCAATCAGATTTAAGCCTATGTTGCCATGTCAGAGTAAATCTGCCCAGGGCCTTCAGAATCTCAAATGAAATGATTAGGGATTTAACGATAACAGCAACATCGTGATATTGTGATATTAAAACTGCCACAATATCGTCGTCGTCATGTTCACAATATTTAAATGCAACAAATCTGTTAAAAAAAAGTCAGGTTAATTTCCATTTGTGCAGTTCTAGCACCCTCTCGTGGCAAGTTTTTTTTGTTTTAGTGCAATTTAATTTTCATTAGGGATGTTTTGGCCCTTCTATGTTTAAAATCTACACTAATTGTCAGATGAAGGGAAACATAACATGCCTGTGAAGCAAGTCAATATATATATACATATATATATATATATATATTAGTGATAGACCGATATGGTTTTTTCAAGGCTGATACCGATACAGATTATTTGTAGTCAAGTTGGCCGATAACCGATATTTCAAGCCGATATTCATTTGCAGTAAAATGGGGGGGGGGGGGGGGGGGAATTCTTTCAAACTATATATAATTTCTCACTGAGTAACAAATTCATGTGAATGTAGCTCATTTGGGGTTTTTGTTAGATATCGGCGCCGATAATCGGCCGGGGCCGCTTATCGGTCTATCCCTAATATATATATATATATATATATATATATATATATATATATATATATATTTACAATATTGTGACCTTTTTTTAAATATTGCCAACCTCCCCACAATATGGCAATAATTATCGTATCGTGAGCTTCATATCGTGAGCTTCATATCGTGATAATAGTATCTTATCTTATTAGGATATATTAGGGATATCGTTACATCCCTAGAAATGTTTGGAAAATCCCACTAATTCATTACAGCCTCCAACAAAAACTTTTAGAATGTTTTTTGATAGCACTCTATAATATTGTACTTTATAAAATCATATAGTAATGGCATAATTTAATTAAATACAAAGAAAATAAACAGAAAATAAAGAGTAGTTTTTCAACATTATTTTGTTTCAGTTCAGTGGATATTGTGCCACTCCTTCTGATGTACACACCTTAGCCACCAGGGGGCAGTATAATACAGACATCTGCTGGGCTCAGTAATCTGCATTAAAGGCATACTTCACTTATTTAGCCCAATATAGCAATAAAAAGTTAATATTTTGTCTATAATTCTTTTGATACTTTCATTAGTTTTCACGTACAATTAGTACATTTAAAAACATATTTTTCAACTTGCTGTTGACCAAAAAATGACATCACAAGGGGTCAGGTAACCATCACAGCTCACCTGTTTTCTAGGTTTGGTCATGCGACATTCAAAAGCTGAGCTGTGATTGGTTACCTGAGCCCTTGTGATATCATTTTCAGTCGACAGAAAGTTGCAAAATGTGTTTTTAAAGGTACTAATTGTACATGAAAAATAATGAAAATATCAAATTTATTATAGGCAAAATATGAATGTTTAATATTAATGTTAATGGCTAACTAAGTAAAGTATCCCTTTAATATTAGTCATTCTTCGCTGAGGATAAGGAATATGTCTGTACAGGTTTAAATATCAATCAATCAATGAATCAAACTTTATTTATGTAGCACCTTTCATACATTCAAGTGCAACTCAAAGTGCTGAACAATTAAAACATCCATAATACAATCAAAAGAAAAAGCCACCCTATCCCCATTATCGTACCCACAGACACAAACCACAACATGGCGGGGCACAGAAGAACCCAGTGAGGAAAGGCACCCAGGAGGAGTTCATCCACATTGAGAATAAATATTATTAAATACTGCAACACATATGCTAATGACTAGCCAGTCTATGATGTTTCACATTATGTGTTAGCGCTAAGCTAGGGCAACTGCTCAAATCTCAAAGAACTCATAAGTCTGGTTGTTCGTATCTCAAGGTGGCAATGTATTAGCAATCGGACTGTTCTTTTTGTAAATCAAATTTTAAATTAGTCTTCTGGTTGGCTCTAGAAAAACTTTGATGTATTCTATGTATTTTTTTTTTTTTAAAGGTAATGCCACGCTTCTCACCCAAAGTCAATTAATTAACAAATAGAAAATGGAAACAGCTTTTTTTTTTTCCCCCGAAAGGTTTTTAAGATAGCATAGATTGACCCTGGAATGACTTGACTGTCTCTGTTCCTCTCTAACTGCTCTTTTTGCAGTCCCACCCAATCCTTAATTGTGTTTTTAATGTCTTCATGACGATTAAGCCTGATTGAAATACCCAACAGTGACTCCAATAAAAGTGAGTCGAACAGAGTGACATAAAATCCAAGAAACCTGCTTTCAGCTCTTTCTTCCTTTCGCACAACCTGCAAACTATCTTCAATGTTTGGACACGTGCCTAAATTGATAATAAATGCTGGCAATACTTTTTAATTTTTTTTTATTAAAGGCATGTATAATTGTACATAATTAAAGCACAACGTCGCAATTAATCATCCGTACTGTCATTCTGGAGCACCAGGACAGCGAACGTATTGATTTTAATTCCATTAAGACCTTATGAGTGGATGCTTGGCAGAGTCCTAGGTCAGCACAGCTGTTTTAGTGCAATCGATCGCCTTTCCCTAATAAAAGGTGTGGAGACGGCCCGAAGAACCTCAGATCCTGACCGCAACAAGACCACAATTCAACTTTGCTGTTAAACAAGACATTTAAGACTCTTGTATTCTATTTGGCGAAGGCCCTTTTTCTCATCCTGGCTGTGAAGCATCAACAGCTTCGATGTTTTCTTTCGAGGAAAATGCCACGTCTAGAGTTTGTGTTTGTGTCGTTTTTGAGGAAAATGAGCATGCATTCAAGTGCAACGGTAACAGTTCGAAAAGGTTGAGTTATTATTTTATGAAAACATTAATAATAGCATTTGTTATTGCTTGGGCCCAACCAAAGAGCTTATGTAATAATGTTTGTTGCATTTGTATTTTTTGTTGTTGTTGTCAATGATATGTGCAGCCATGATATCTGCTACATATAATTACACTCCTTGTCCCTGATCTGATGTTATTTGTGGGGACCCTAATAATCATGTTCGACAATCGCGCCAGAAATCGATTATTAAACGGATAGTTTTTTTATGAGAAGTGAAGGAAAAATTGTGTCAAGTGTTCACAATAAAGTAGCAATAATAATAATAATAATGAAAATAATATTAACAATAATCCTTTCCCATATTATTCCAAAAGGTGCAACCAATTGATCGATAGTCAATTATATTGCGGCACCGATTCTATTCATCAACCAATCTATGGCATTTTTAGATAAATAAACATGTCTTATTTGCTAGCATTAAGCTAAACTGACTTGTTAGCTGTAATTCTCTCTATTTTATGAACTGGCTGGCGACCAGTCAAGATTGGTGCCGACCCCACCAATCACTCAAAGTCAGCTGGGATTGGCTGCAGCTCACTTAAGACCTTAATTAACTCATTCCCTCCCAGCCATTTTCACTGAAGCTCCCAGTTGTTTTACTGGATTTTGCAAGGGCCACAGAATATTGTGTTCTATTGCTATAAAAACATGGAACCTACCAAAATAATGATTAGAGTCTCTTCTTTCACCAGGGAAAAAAAGTATCTTTGGATCTGTTTTTGTTTTGCAGCAATTAGCATTAGAATATAGCTAAGTTTCATCATTATTCACAAATCTGTTGAAAACACTGGGGAAAGCTAGTTGCAACATTGCCCTGGTTGATCTCTTATACTCTGCTGCCACCCGCTGGCCCTATTGTGTATTAACTACCATTGCTTTAAGCGACCTCTTCAGGTCAGAGGCTGCATCAAAGCCTTCTGTATGCTCTAGCGTAACAAATATAAAAAAAACATATAAATACGTTTTTTGGGGTCTTGGCAATATTTAAAATAGGACATTTTTATACATTTTTGGGAGAAAATTAGTTCAGGAGAGTGCTACAGAAAATTGATTGCTAGAAAATTTGTAGTCTTTTGTTGTTGTTTTTTTAAGCATGGCTATGAGCTGCAGTGTTTGTTTACAGACTAGACTAAATCATAATGTAGATCCCATAATAATGATTAATCCGACCATTTTAATGTCCACTTTTAAACCTGTGAGCTAGAATAGAGGGTTAACATTATGTTAGCCAGCGCGCCTGAAATAGCATGGGTTCCACGGGGGGGGCGTGGCCTTTTTTCCTGTGCTGCTGTGCAGCCACCTGATGCATGCACACGAGCGGCCAAGCCAGCACACAGACCGAGACGCTCCACGAAAAAAAAAAAAACGCCGTGAAAGTCACGCACACGAGCGCGGGGAAAGCCCAACGGGAAGCGGGCTGGAGGCGCGTTGACTTATTTCGCATCGCATGCAGTCAGTCGCACCCATGTTGTTGGACGTGCCCCTCTCCGGGGCGCCTCCCAGCCGGAGCGCACATGCAGGCAGGCGCCAGCTAATATGTTGCCTCCTCTGGTTGCGTGGAAACTAAACGGGCGAGCCTTGAACTGCTGCGGAAGCATCTCCGGCGGAGGAAAAAAAAAAAAAAAAAGCACACGGCAAGTTTCATCAGCTTAATGGTGTAGGAAAATACTAAGATGCGGCGGATCATGACGAGGAGAGGAAGAGCGCCACAAACGTGAGTGAATTGGACACATATTTTTTAAATCATACCCCATGCGTGACCAATTCATCATTTTAAAACACATACAGCATTTGGTTCAATTATGTCTTTCAATTAATTCCCCATTAGTGTTGCATTATGGGTTGAACTGCAGTTAGTTTGAATGAATTATGCTCACCAGACTGATTGAAGTAGACACATGACAAGAGATGAGCAGCCCAATCACGCATCAATCATCACCATCTATTATTTATCCGACTATTTGAACACTTGAGTGCATGGGACACAATAGAAATATTGCCGCACGCATCCCCCCTGGTTCAAATCACTGGAAATTGAAGCTGGCATCCAGTGAGGGCTTTGTGAGCGGATGGAACTAAGAGCTTTAAAATAAGATTACAGCGTGGCTTTATAAAATCTGATGATGTCAAGGCTGGGTCGTACCCCCCTCCCCATTGATAAACAATTCCGGGCGGCTTATTCATCATCCCCGCACGGCTGTTACGCTTGGAAAACACCACGCACCATGAATTTGTCGTTCTTCTTGCTCGTCATGCAACTTTTGGTGTGTCAATTGAAATGTCACATCACAGATACATTCATACAGTTGGTCCTGCATGTGTGTCATTTCATTTTAGACACATCCAATATGACCAGGTCATGTGAAGAGTTATATTAAATCAATTTCACAAAAATGCTTGTCATCATTTGCGACCTCTTGTGGCATCATTTAGTTAGGCCATAGCCGTGTCTAATAGAAAAGAGCGCTTTGCCGCCATCTTGTGGCATCTATAAAAGTGCTGTCACTATATTGAATGTTTTTAGAATCGATTAATCTATCAATTATTCAATGGATTAATCGGATTCATTTTAATTTTGAATTAAAGTCTATTATAAAAACATTTCCCCCTGATTAATGTTTATTAACTCATTCACTCGCAGCCATTTTCTCTGAAGCAAACCCCTTCATTTCTGGCTGTTTTACTGGATTTTGACTGATTTTGCAAGGCCCGCAGAATATTGTGTTCTATTGCTATGAAAACATGGAGCCTACCAAAAGAAAGATTAGAGTCTCTTCTTTCATCAGAAAAAAAGTATATTTCAATCTGTTTCCGTTTTAAAGCAATAAGCATTAGAATATAGCTAAGTTTCATCATTATTCCCTGGTTGATCTCTTATACTCTGCTGCCACCTGCTGGCCGTTTTTGTAATAACTACCATTGCTGCAAGCATTCTCTTCAGTTCAGAGGCTGAATCAAAGAGTTCAAATAAAAAAACAAAAAAACAAAACAAAAATACGTATAAATACGTCTTTGGGGCATGGTAATATTTAAAATAGAATGTATTTATACGTTTCTGGGAGCAAATGAGTTAACCAATGGTTGGTGTTTATTTCGTATTAAATTAAACAGCCCTATATTTCACTTCATCTATGACTAAGTTGACTACATTGATGTCATTATTATTTCAGCCATTTTTGTTTGGTGGTCGGTCTATCTATCTATCCATCCATCAATTGGCCCCTTCCCCTGTTTACACTTCTTCTATTCCGAGCCGAGGAAAAACAACTTCCCGTTTGATTTGCTCCTGCACTTAGTGTCAGCAGGGTGCACGGCCAACTAAAACAGCCTTGACAATATAAGCGCAAAGCCAAAAAGGTCTCACTTAAGCAGAGCAGCCCAGGCATTAATTTGACTGTCGGCGGATTGAAATTTGTCCGCGGGGTATTTTTTGGGCTCGAGGGAAAATAGGACACACAAGGGCAGTGTGATCATATCAAGTTGGGTTAAAGTAGACAGCTACAAGACAATTAGTAGGATGAAGAATTTAGCAAATGCTGTGTCACGTGAACCACTCAAAATCCAGCTTTAATCCGTGAGCGTTCTAGGGGGGTTATCGATATTTTATCGATCAAAAATTTCTTTATTAAATGTCTTCTTCATTGTACATGGTGGTTACTGTAAATTTAATTGGTGGTAGGATTATGGGGGGGGGGGTCCTTGGGAAAATTTGGTAATGTGACTGATTGCTAAACTGAACTGTACGCCGTAGTGGAATTTCCATGGCTTGGTTCCCAAGGTGCTCATTATGAAATGCCAGACGGCCATTAATTGAATTGTAATGGATGGATTTTGTTTGCGGAAAGCCTTTGTGCTCCTCACGCGGGACACAGTATCGCTACCCACCATTGCCACCCCACCAAACTAAACGCTATTTGATACCCGCAGAGAGATCGATGACATTTTTTAATCTTTGTAAGTGGATTGTGCTCATTGACCGTATACATTTTGAAGGAATTAAAGACGCCTGGGTGAGCTGTGGTTCCCTCACAGAAGGCAAGCCTGCACGTTGTATGGTTGGTCTTAGTTTAATGGATGGTTTCCTATATAATCTTTGAACGAGGGAATTGAAGAACAAAAAGAAAATTCCGCAACATGTATTTGAAACAACCACATAACTTCCCTTTGGAATGAGTCTGTTTTAGCTTCATGCTAACAATGTAAAACAATGAGCTAACAAATAGCATCTGTGTTGTGGTGTGATACAGAAACAGTCCTTTCTTATGAATGGAACTATAAATATCCCAGTTTTTGTGTCAGCATACCCATTATCTCAAAAATAACAAAAAATTGTCAGGTAAAATGGTACCAGTGCCGTTGTTTTGTCGGAATGCGATGCGTCTCTTCCACTATGCTAATAACGTCAGTCTGAATGTACTGAAATAGACGTGGTGCGCTGCAGGGATGTCAATTAGAAAAGCGGCGCCGTGGCAGCGAAGGATTGCCTCGGCTTGTACATCTCGCGCGCGAATAGAAAGGACCGTTTGATCCTTCGACTTCCCGGGAACAGCGACGGGAGTGCAGTTGTTTCTCTGCTGCGATGAGCGTGCATCCATTCTGTCTACCCGATCTTACTTTGTGACATAGACCGGGGGGATCCCAGTGGAGCTAGTAAAACCTACACTTGTCGACTTGGGCCCAGTTTGTGAAGCCAACAGTATGGAACTTGAATTTTAAATTGGGCAGTGATTTGCAATTGAAATGGCTACTTTTATCACGTTACGATAAATATCACGATATGACTCTCACGATAAGATAATTACCACGATATTGTGAGGAGGTTTGCGATCGATAGATATATATATATATATATAATTAACGGGATTTTTGTATTATGTTTTTAAAATTAACGCGGACTTCCATTATCACGGGTAGTTTATGGAACTTAACACCCGCGATAAACGAGGAAAGACTGTATTATGCTTTTTTGTACATAATAACAAGCAGTGACGGAGAAATTGGCCTGTCAATATTAAGTTTCACGGTCGATGTAGCTCACAATGTGTTTGACTGAAGCGGGCCAAAAGTAATGTTTTTTTTGACAGAGATGTTGAAAAATATTTGCTGGTATGACTGATTTATAGGAGTGATAACTGCCGCAGTGGCCAAAACATTCCTAATTCAAATTAAACGGCACTAATAAACTAAGCACCAGAGGATTCTGACTCATTGAGCCATTTTCAGCATTAAAAAGTGAATATTTTGTCTTTAATTAACGTGGTAACTTCATTACTTTTCATGTACAATTAGTACCTTTTAAAAATAATTTTTCTACTTGCTGTCGACTAATGATGACATCACCTGTGCTGAGGAAGTAGGTAACGACCAATCATGGCTTAGGTTACAGACCAAACCCAGAAAACAGGTGAGCCACGATTGGCCATTACCTACTTCCTCAGCACAGGTGATGTCATCAGTCGACAGCAAGTAGAAAAATTACGTTTTAAAGCTATTAATTGTGTCTGAAAAATAACGAAGTTATCAAATTCATTCTGGAGAAAATATTAACTATTCACTGCTGAGAATTGTTCAATGAGTCAAGTATCCCTTTAACTCATTAGCTCCCAAAAACGTATAAATACGTCATATTTTAAATGTTTTAAGTGTCCCAAAGACGTATTTATGTTTTTATTTTTTTGTTTTTTTTTATGCCAGAGCATAGAGAAGGCTTTGATGCAGTCTATCTACTGCAGAAAATGGTTGAGTGGCAGCAGAGTATAAGAGATCAACCAGGCTATGTTAAAACAAGCCGATTTCCGCACAGTTCTAAGCAGAATTGTGAATAATGATGAAACTTAGCTATGTTCTATTGCTAATTGCTGCACAGCGGAAACAGATAGGAATATACTTTTTTTTTTCCTGATAAAAGAAGAGACTCTAATTTTCTCTAATCTTTTGGTAGGTTTCATATTTTTATAGCAATAGAACATAATATTTCGCGGGCCTTGTAAAATCAGTCAAAATCCAGGAAAACACTTCAGTGAAAATGGTTGGGAGTGAATGAGTTAACAGATGTGCTGCTTTAAATATTATGTCATGACAACAACAATTTTGTGGCAATTCTTATATCACGATATTGCTGTTAGCGTTACATCCCAACTTTCCCCACAGGGTATTTGTGTGGAGAATTGCGGAGAATGCTTGAGAATTGTGAAATCTGTTCCACTACTGCTAATATGTTGTTTTATATGTCTTAGGCTCACCTCACATCACAGGGGCAATTGATGCGTGGCACGATGTCCATCGTGGTGGACTACGTGGTCATGTGTTTGCTGCTGCACAGCCTGGTGCTCATGACCTTCTGCTTCCACCACGCCGCCACCACTTGCTCCAAACACTGCTACTGCTCCGAGAGCGACGGCGGCGGCAGGACGGTGCGCTGCAGCAATCAGCAGCTGACCGAGATCCCGCGGGACATCCCCAACGACACGCGGCGAGTCTACCTGGACTTCAACCTCCTGACTTCCGTCCCGGCCAACGCGTTCGCCGGCCTGTCCCACCTGGCCGAACTGGACCTCTCGCACAATGACATCAGCCAGCTGCAACCGGGCGCGTTCAGAGGCTTGAGCTCCTCGTTGCAGTTCCTGGACCTTTCCGGAAACAAGTTAGTCCATTTCAACGCGGACTCCTTCGCGGGTCTGCGGGCTCGGGCCAATTTAACCAACAATCCTTGGCACTGCGACTGCAACCTGCAGATGGCCATGCCCCGCGTGGACCTGGAGCCCGTGTCGCTGACCGGCATCGTGTGCCAGACTTCGGACCCGGAGGAAATGAGCGTCCAGGGGCTGGCCTTCCTCTTGGAGCCGGATGTTGACTTGTGTGTGGTGATGAAGAGGACTACAGACGTGGCCATGCTGGTGGTCATGTTTGGCTGGTTCACCATGGTCATCTCTTATCTGGTCTACTACGTCAGGGCCAACCAGGAGGACGCACGCAGACATTTGGAGTATCTCAAGTCGTTGCCCAGCAGGCAAGCCAAGTCGGAGGAGTCTTCCACCATCAGTACTGTTGTTTAGCCTTTCGGCCGGTGTTTCCCAACCTTTATTGAGCCAAGGCAAATACTTTACATTTTGGAAATATTATTCCCACTAAGCAAAAAAATGTCATAAAACATACAGTACAATATAGGCCATTCCACCCAATCGGTGCAATTTGCTTGTTATAACTCTCAAAATAAAATAATAAGTATAATAGCTGGAAAAAAGTGTTAAGATGGAGATTAGGGCTGCTCGATTATGGAAAAAATATTAATCACGATTATTTTGGCAATAATTGAAATCCCAATATTCAAATGATTATTTACTTTTTGGTACAAAACAACAAAATGTTTAAGCATTAAAAAATATTACGACCAATTAACTCATTTGCTCCCAATAACGTATAAATCCGTTTTTTTTAATGTTCTAAGTGTCCCAAAGACGTATTTATAAGTTTTTTTATGCTAGAGCATACAGAAGGTTTTCATGCAGCCTCTCAACTGCAAAGAATGGTTGCAGAAATGGTAGTTATTACACAAAAGGCCAGCAGGTGGCAGCAGAGCAAAGGAGATCAACCAGGGTCATCTAGAAAAAAAAGCTCAATTACTTACAATTTTAAATAGATTTGTGAAAACTGATGAAACTTAGCTCTCTTCTAATGCTAATTGCTGCCAAACGGAAACAGATAGAAACATACTTTTTTTTCCTGATGAAAGAAGAGACTTTAATCTTTGTTTTGATAGCAATAGAACACAATATTCTGTGGGCCTTGCAAAATCAGTCAAAATCCAGTAAAACAGCCGGGAGCGAACGGGATTGCTCCTGTGAAAATGGCTGGGAGTGAATGAGATAAAAAAATAGAAACACTAAAATTATGTAAATTCCTTTTGAACCAAACAGAATTTATAATAAATAAATATGTTGTCAAAAACTTGAAGTTGGAGTGCAGCATGTGCACTGTGCAGTAGGACGATCATTTATTTTTATTTTTTGGTACAAAACAAGAAAATGTTTAAACGTAAAAAAGAAATAAAAAAACATTAAGGCCAATAAAATTATTTGAAACACTACAGGACTGTCTCAGAAAATTAGAATATTGTGATAAAGTTCTTTTCTGTAATGCAATTTAAAAAACAAAAATGCCATACATTCCGGATTCATAACAAATCAACTGAAATATTACAAGCTTTTTGTTACGTTAATATTGCTGATTATGGCTTACAGCTTAAGAAAACTCAAATATCCTATCTCAAAATATTAGAATATTTCCTCAAAATGCCATAATCAGCAATATTAAAAACAATAAAAGGCTTGCAATATTTCAGTTGATTTGTAATGAATCCAGAATTTATGGCATTTTTGCTTATTTAATTGCATTACTGAAAATAAAGAACTTTATCACAATATTATAATTTTCTGAGACAGTCCTGTATAATTTTGTAATTATGCAAGTTTCTTTTGGATGAAACAAAATTTATTCAATTTGTTATTTTAAAATTTAAAAAAGTGCAAATGTATAAATAAAAAATAAAAAAACCCTCAAAAATTAGTATTAATCTTTTTTTTTTACGATTATGCTGATTTTGTAATTGTGGAGTGCAATAATTGAAATTCTGATTGAATTTCGATTAATTGTACAGCCCTAACGGAGATGATAATTTATTTCGTTCGATTTTCAGTTAAGTCCCTTCAGATATTCCGCTGGTGTGGCTGCATTAGAACGCCTCATTGTTGCGGCGTTGAACAATCCCTTGATGACCTGGTGGGATATATTTCATCCACCAGACCTTTCAGTGGACATAATTTCAGGGCTTAAATATGGACGCAAATGGCACCAATTTGGTGGAATTGCTCATGAATACTGAAATAACGATCTCGTCTCAATTTACTCACAAACGTACTGTGGGAAACCTGGCAGAGTTCACTGTACCTTCTCTCTTCTAGTGGAACAGCATTTTATATTTCTGCCTTTCAATATACGTTGCTGGTATAGATAGATGGGCATAGAAGCATTATTTGTTGTAAATAAATAATAATGGGACCAATTAAGTGAAATTGGATAATTTCAGCGGTTGGGAAAAACTGCTCGATAGTACCACTGGTAGGTGAGGGGTTACACGACTTTAAATGGTGGCTCACCAACTGCTCTGTTATAGGCCACGTACCAGGAAATATATTCTCTTACTGATTGATGTGCTTTTTCAATTTTGCCATCAAACAACGCAGACACCACCAATTGGAATTAAACGGCAACTATGAAGCGGTTGCAGCAACGTAGATCAGAACAGCTCCGTTTATTTTCCCCGACTGCATGGCCACTAGGCACAGTTCATCAGGCTCAATCATAACCGCCCCATTGTCACTTGCGCCTAACGGGCTGTTTGAATGACAAATTACGGGCGACAGGCATCGGAGTTCATCTTAGCCGCCCCATTGACCAAAAAAAAAAAAAAAAAAAAAAGTATAAAATCACATCGACTTGGCTAGTGTGACAAATTAGGGACCGACAACGCTGTGAAGGAACAGGGACGCCGGACAGACACGGGAAGGGAAAATAAAACATCACTTACGGATAATGAGACTTTAATGAGAATTTCATAAAGTGAATCACTGCTCTGTATTCAAAGATTGAAAATCTATTAAAAAAGATGTGCCCCCGGGTACCGCGCGGTGGACGCGGACCAATCAGGACCGAGCCAAATTGACTTTCAAGTTTAATAAGCCGTGCATAACTGAGCTAATTGTCGGTAATATGTTTCTTTGCATGAAACGCACGCTGGTGCAACGCAGCTCGGATGAATTATTCATCTTTCAGCGGGCACCATTAGCACTTTTAGTGGGATGCGGTCGGACGCTTTACGAGTGGCATGTTTCGGGTTTAAACTTGGGTGATCGACCGCATCTTGAAGCACTTTGCAATACACAGTGGATGTTTTCATTACATTTGAAATACTTATCCATATATTGCCATTAAAAAAAAAAAAGATGTTTGGCTTCTGAAGTGTTTGTCTTATATTGAATGTGGGAATGTCAGCTGTCAAAATGCACAGTGTACAAATGAATATAAACTAGTCGAGATAGACTGTACCTGCTTAACATAATAAAAATGCTAATGCTGAGAGTCGGGCAAAACAAAGAATTATGCAGCATGAGAGGCTAAGCAGCAATTCTTTATCTTACCTTGTTTTGCTCAGACAGGCTCTGGAGTGGAGTTGTTTTTATTATATTCCACTGGGGGAGAATTTGTCATCTTCTGCTACGCTTTTCTGGGCACAGAATACACAGGGTGTGGTTTTATTTTGGATCAGAATTGTGTGTTTATAACAACATAAAACAACGTTTCATCTATTTATTTTTTTTTAATTCTATAGACTACTTTTATCCATCCATCCAATTTATTTATGATCAGTTAGGGTCAAAGGTGAGCTGGAGCCTATCCCAGCTGCCTTTGCGACACCCAGAACTGTGTAAAGACTAGCGTTAATTTCGTCAACGAGACCTAAACAAAGATAATATCGTCAACACACCTTTTTCACCGGACTAAAACTAGACTAGATTAGACTAAAACCCTCATTAATAAACAGTAACTGGGACTAAATCAGTATGCATTTTCGTCAACGAATGAAGACGAGACGAAAATGTACTTCACTTCATAAAAACTGGACTAAAACCTAAGGGCATTTTAGTTCAGGAACAAAAAACGAGACGAAAAATATAATTAATCCAACAACAATAATGTTAATCCAAACACTAGCTAATGCTATCTAATTTAGTATCTCATAGCATGGCGCTATAGACCCTTCCAGCTGACGTCACTGCTTAGCTTCTGCTGCGCCTCCCGGAGGGCAAACATCCCATACCAAATGAATGTCGAGAGCTTGATTTTCGGCGAGCGTTTTCGTTAAAAGGCGGGAAATATGTCAAGTGTCAAGAAAAAAGGGCCGAGTAGGACGCTACATTACTGTGAATCATTGAAACCAGTCGTTTGGAGCTGCTAGCTAAAAGAAAATGGAGTTTGTTGGAGGGAAAAGTGGAAGTAGAAGCTGTTGTTTTTGGTTGAAACAGTATGTCGATCACTACTTTCGTGGTGTAAATTGTCAATCATGAAATCGTTGTATATTGAAGTCTTGAAGCTATCTTAGCTTGCTATCTGCTAACATACAGACCGCACGTTTACTACACATTCCTCAACAGAAATCAAGCCCGAGTTAAAGTGCTAATTGTGATAATTGTGTTAAATCGTTAACTTTTTGTTCAAAATGACTTGAATACATATGCAAAAAAAAAAAAAAAAGTATGAATGATTATTTAACTAAAGATAATATGGCACATTCATCACGTCTGCCTGGAATTCACAATCAGAGGTTAATGTTATGAAATATGTATATAAAAAAAGAGAAAAACTACCTGACATAAAATGATCTGAGCATATCCTCGTACTTTTTGCGGGTGCAAACTAAAGCAGTTGCTTCGTAGATTCGCGCTGGCCATCGTGCTCGTATTTCACTCCTCACTGTCTTCCGCCTGGTTTAGAATCGCTGCCGGCAGCCGAAAGAATGATCTCATCTCTGTTTGAGCTATTAGAGCATCCGTCGGCTGCGCACAAGTTCACCATAGCATTCCTCGCTGATTTATCAACTGTTTGACCTATTTTCTAGCTCACACTGATTGTTTTCTAACTCACTCGCAGGGGGCGCACTTCAATGTGACGTCACACTAGAAGGGTCTATAGCAGCCACTTGACATGTTAATATCCTGTGCTGTAATTGTGTGTCCAAGTTGTTTTTCATCAAAAAGATGAGAGGAAATTGTATGTGAAATTGTTATGAAATTGGACTAAAATTGAGACTAAAATTACACGAGTACAGACAAACAATAATTTAAGGTCTCAGCTGATCTGTTTCAAAAACCAAATGAGGCTCTGGAGGGCCAAAAGTTTGACACTAGTCAATAATAATCATCTCAGACTATGCTTTCCTACTTTTCAATGAATCCTGAGAGCATTGTGTAATTCTGTCACACCCACAGGGGTTTCCTAATAACATTCATGGCCTTATGACTCTTTGGTCCATTTAAAAAAAAAAAAAAAAAAAAAGATGAGAGTGGAATCTCCTATTTCACCATATCCCACGGCCACGACAACTGCACTTCATCCACTGGATCTCCACATAAAAGGGAAGTGATTATCATTTAATGAGAGTATTTGTAAAGACTGCTCTAAAAAGTCATTTTTTTCCCACACAGAGGGAGCAAGAAAGAATAACGAGTTGCCTGCTGAATAATGAAATTCGCTGTTCGAGATGTGGGAAATGGTTTGTCAACATGGGTATCCCTGTTTCCAAAACACACAAAAACGCCTGCGGAGCAAAGCAAGACCGATGCATCATTCATGATGACCACAAAAAAACACTTGAAAGACTGAGAAAGCACACAGAATGTGTGAAAGTTTGTGTAACACTTCAGTGGTTATAACATCCTTTATCTGCAAAATTGTACTTGGAATTTAATATTTGTGTAGTATTTTTATTAATCATGTCATTAATATTTAAGAAGTCTTGCTGTTCCATAATTAATCAATTAAATTGGGAAAAAATCAAATCAAACTGACCTCTTGTGAATCGAAATCGAATCGATAACCAGCCCTAGTCTATTCTGTTAATTTCACAACATTTATTTTGGCAACATGGATTCCAGTGTAAGTATGTCAATGTTGTTGTTGTTTTTTTATTTTATTTTTTGGTCCAATCAGATTTTATTCTCATTGTTGCCATGTCAATCTAATCTGCCCAGGGCCGCCTTCAGAATCAGTAGTGCTGACCCATGTAAGCTAAACTACATTAGCAATAAAACAGATGTCAAATGTGCTCAACATTTAATAAACTGCATCTTTGGTAAGTATGATGATCTTTTTTAATTATCATATTAGCAATATAATATTAAGAAAACATTGTAAAGTCTGAACGTTAATATGTGGAATATTGATAATATTATTGACCATGAAGTATTCATCTCCTAAATATGCACTTTTCTTTTGTCCACCAACAGGTGTGAGTTCATGCAGGGGGTAGCGGTAATGTAACACCTGACGTAAATGTCGCCAGGGTGGGGGTTAATTTAAATGTTTGCCTCCGGGCTCAAGTTGCAGCGGCATGCTAGCTTAGACACAGTGCACTGGTGTGAGCATTACACCTGCAGGTTAATGGCGCACACACTCACGTAAGGTGACACGTCGAACGGCGGGGTAGCGTGGCCCTCGGTGCGGATCGGGTTGCAGGGGAAATTGCTTCCGGCAGCCACGTTTATGACATGAGGGGAGGAGGGTCCTGTTGTGGTTCAAGGCAGGAAATGATCATTTAGTTACTACAAATAAAGTAAGTTTGTTCACCTAGCCTTGCTAAGGTGGATTTTTTTGTTGCCGTGTCTTCCGGGTGGATCATCTTAACGATTGTTTCTCGATCCTGTCAATCAATCTGCGTAACGACGTCGTGCGTGCTCGTTCCTATCTGCGCATGCGCACTTCGAGTGTTTGTAGCATGTAGCTAGCTTCCTCAAGTGAGCTTCGGATTCGGCCATTCATCGTTGTAGCGCCACCGAGCTGACCGCGTACTTTGAAAATAGCTGAGAGACGCAAGAGGACATCCGTATGAAGCGAGGCTGGCTGCAGAGGCTGATTAAAATGATGATGAAGATGAGCTCAGACTTTAGCAACATTTGAGAGGCGTTTCCCCCGGACGAGCAGGAGAGCTGGTAGGATGGGTTTACGCATGCGCAGTTTTTCAAACGGGACAAACTTATTTTATTATTATTATTATTTTTCCCTCCCTCCCTTCTCGAGAAAATCAGTGAATCCACCATTAAACAGGCCCAGATTTCATACTAAGTAAATCTGGGGGGGGGGATATATTGCAATGTGATCCAAATCAATCTACCAATCTTTCTCATTTCTTCTTGTGTAGTTTTACTGCAATACAAGATGAGTCTGCTCACGTCGAGGAAGTGAGTGGAGAAACCTTTGTGAATGCTTTCTGTACTCTGGCCTGTCATAATAACAAGAAAACAAGTAAAAGCCTCTTCAATCAAACAAGACTGACCTGCAGGTCCTGCGTTTTCAATACCTGTCTGAGAGCCGAGCCGCTGTTGATCCTCCACGAAGCCTCATTTCAAATTCCTGTCAAATTACACGCTAGAGAGGAATGTGATGAAAAGCTACGGTATTGTTGTGATACGTTTGAAAATCGCAGCCCCAAAAAAATCAATTGATACTTAAGTTTGCAGAGAAACAGCTGAGATTTAGCTTGCAGTATAAATTCGTCCACTAGATGGCCCTCTTGCACCAGTCACACCCATTACTGACTTTTATGAACGAGAGGTCCTTTGGATAATGCAACGTGTTCATATCTCATGTCCAAATTATATAACGTGTATTTAACCTTGAGGCTGTTTTTTTTTTTTTTTTTAAGATTGACTTATGCGGGAAGCACTCTGTCCTAGTGGTTAACATGTCTGCCTCGAAGGTCAGAGGTCAGGGGTTTGAAACCCAGCCCACAATTATTGTGCACACTACTTGTCTGTACATGGTGCCCGCAGGCATCACATGGGTAGCCTGCGGGCCTATTCCAAAAATAATTGTTTGTTCTTGTTTATTGAACATCTAAACATAAACAAGTAGCAGAAAAAAAATGAATAAAAGAAATTTAAAACATATACAACCAGTGACAGTTTACATGTTCAAAGGGAGTAGGACGAAGTTGAAAACTTATCTAGTCCTACCCCTTATTCTTTGCATCTCTTGACTTATGTAATTTTTAATACAATAGGTTAATACATTTGAACTAAAGAAAAATGTGTAATCCTGCTCGTGTATACAACTGCACTTTGACATATACGTACATTTGCCAATAGCGTATGTACATGAAATTCATAGGCATACACAATAATAATACATCCTCATACTCACATATACAATTTTCATTACACTCATACTGGTACATCGAAAAAAATTACATTTCTGCAGTTTTACTAGCTTATGTCTGATTTAATTAATGTTCTTCAGCTTTGCTTTTAAACATTTTTTTTAAACTCAGCAAGTGACTTGCATCTTTTCAGGTCAGTACCAAAATTATTCCACAAATTAACACCTCTTACAGAAACACACATTTGCTTAATATTTGTTCTTATATTTATTTTTTGTAGACACTTGTACCCCTTATGTCATAAGGACTCTCTCTAATTTCAAATAGCTTCTGAGTACTGTGGCAGAGTGATTGTTGTAAGCTTTATACATTATTTGTGCTATTTTAAACTCAACTTGGTCATAAAATTTCACTGTATTTAATAAATAGTGAATGTGTTGGTTCTCTATATTTTCATCGATTAATAATTCTTATGGCTCGTTTTTGCAGTTTGAAAATAGGGTCGGTATTTATTTATTTTTTTATGTGTTTCCCCAGATTTCCACACAGTAAGTCAGATATGGTAATATTCATGAACAGTATAATGATTTTCTTTTTTATTCAGGACATCCTTAGTTTTAGAGCGTATCCCTATGAGTTTTGACATTTTCTATGTGTGACTTCCAACATCATTTATCATCAATAACTACTCCAAGAAATGTATTTTCAAACTCTTTCTATATTTCAATTGAATTCACCATATTTGTCTAGTGTAATTCACCAGTGATGGGTCATTGTGATTCTCTAGGAAATTTTAATCCAATAATTTATCTGGGTGTACACCCTGCTGACCAATTTTTGTGGTCGACTGAAATGAGCTAGCCAATCGAGCGCCCTACTAAATGTAATTTGAGCAAATTTGTTATTTCAGAAGTAATTAATAACACTAATCGGTACCCAAGTTGTAGCTTTCAGCTTCCAAAAGTTTACTGACCTCTCGTGTATACAATACATGTCGTACGATTGGCTTGGATTGGCTCCAATGTGCCCTAATGAGGATAAGCGCTACACAACATAGATGAAATAAATTTAGAAAGCTAACATCAACTTTTACGTTATCAAAACAACATATACACGAAGCTTTGCTAGCTTTATGAACTGACTACCAACTTAACTTATTGTGGACACCCTGCCCTGTCTCTGCCCCACTGATTACCCCCCCCCCCCCCCCCCCCCCCCTTTGAGCACCCCTGATCCCTTTTTCTATAACATCATTTAGGGTTGAAAAAATATAACAACCTCATTTTTTTCCATAAGTAGTAGAAAGTAAGGATTATTTTCAAATATAGCGATAAAAAATAAAAATTTGCCGTTAAAATACTCAAGTGAAGTACAAATACGTGAAAAACCTACTTCAGTACAAAGTATTTGAGCTTTTGCTACTTCCTACAGCTGATTTTTTTCCCCAATTTTTTTCCTCAGTGATTCACAAAAGTAATTAATCATTCACAAATATGCTGTGATCCAAATAACTTTACTGCTCATCTGTTTCCAAAATTGGCCTTGTGTCAAGAAATTAAAAGGAACTCTGCAATCACTGACAATGACACGCTGTCCTCGGCGAGTATTGGGAAAGCCCAGGATATCTCCACTGCTATATATACGTACGTATGACATTTAGTATGCTCAATCAATCAACTGTGTACACTTGAGGTCAGTTCACCAGACATTCCCCTAGCGGAGGCCATGAACATGCTGATTGGTGAGTAGTGACGTCATAGGGGTGAAATGCTGCGCACTCTCTGGCTAAAAAAAAAGGTGTTTAAGAATTTTTGTTTAAAATCAACCAGACTTTTTTTTAAATGGGCATATTTGATATACGTGTGTTTTGATTGATTTAATTTTTTTTAAACATGCGGTTACAATTTTGTTGTAGTAGCGAGCTGGGTCACATGATCAGCTACTTCGGCCAGAGGGGAGGAAGCACAACGAGGGGAGAGCCAGAGAGAGCTCGAGCCTTGTGCCGCACGCCTTTTGGATTCCACTGTGTAAAACTCAACATTTGTGTTATTTCCCTACAGTTTTCGCCCTACATCTCTTCCACATGGCCAGGATTGCTGGCGCTGCGCCTCTACCGGAGGTTTGCGCCGACATGTGCGCACTTGTTGACGAGGCGGAATTCCAAGCGTTAGTCCGGAGAAGCCGCAGTTTAACCGGGAAGATTATGCAAGCCATCCCGGACGTCTACAAATCGAGCGTCCACATCGAGGTGAGACGCTCTTCGTTTTTTTTGTTTTTTTTTAGCTGGTGTCTTTATATTGTGGTAAGACTGCTAGCAGGTTGTGTATCTAATTAGATTGTCGGACACGCAGTTACTGTAAAGCGACTAGGCATTAATAATCGAGTTGGACTGATTCGTCGGCTCGATTATTGTCATTGGCCTTTGGTGACAAAATTAATTCCTGGCGTCCAAATCAAAGATGATGTAATAGTGAAAGGAAATGTTTACTTTCAGTTTCACTTTCAAAATATTACGCAGTTTTTCTGATTGCTCAAAGTTGAGTTTTTTTTGTTTTTGCTACTGATCGTCAAGTGAGTTAGTGGTTTCTTTCACAATTTTGGGCTTTTCTCCAGCTTCCTCCCAGTCCCGCTTAACAAAAATATGCAGGTTCATTTCGCGACTTGAGTCCTTTGTTGTGTATGTGACCAGTTCATTGTTTGTCAATAACTGCATATAATAAATCTGTATTTAGGTTTCACTGTGTGAATTGAACTATTGAATTAAGAGAATTTATTGATATGTACTCGTCCGTACTCCAATATGTAGTCGTCGTCTGGCCAAAAGTCTAAAGATAAATTGATGGAAGCAACCGATAGATCAGTAATGTACGTCTGTATGCTCAGCTGCAATAAGGATATGGTAAAGTAATACATCTCAATTAAAGGAAGCAATTGCTTACATTATTGTGGAGCCTCGTTGCCAGATTAAAAAAACAAAACAAAAAAACAAACAGGCTCTAACAATTGAAGGATGGCCAGGGATGATACACCGGTGTGACAATACATATCTAAAACATCCTTTTTAAAATTACATTTCAAAAACAAAAAAAATGCTAACTAAATGTAAGCAAAAATATCTCACCATGTTGTAACATGTCTGTGCTCTCGTTTCCTCACTTCAGACTCTGGAGCTGAATTCTTCCGAAAACGGCAATCTCGACAGAGTAGCATCTAACATCAACTTCCCCGATGCTCCTGTGCTCAAAATTGCATCGGAAAAAGTTCCATTGGTGAGCGGGTGCTTTTTCTCTATAAATGCTTCATTGTCATTGGATTCAGTGTTAAAATTGTTGTTCTATGTGTTGTCATAGTATCAGTAAAAGTCATTGTACTTTGTTTAGGGATAGGCACCTTAATTGGTTAAGACTTTGGTAGAGTGTGTGAAATGTATAGTTGTATTGTAACATCAGAATCAATGTAAGGTACATTCGTTAGCAATTGTCCCAAATGCATTTAATTGAATTTTAGCGCCTATCCCTAACATCACATTACATTAGGACTTCAGTGTCAATGTTTTTCTTGCCTGAGTGAGGAAACCGGTTTCCTCAATGACGTACGTAACCAAAAACCTGCTGTTCCCCCCCCCCCCCCCACCCCCCCACCAGGAGAGCCGTCTGCTGGACACGCACAAGGGTCTGCAGCTGCACCAGGCCTTGCTGAGCGCCATCTCACCTGAACTAGAAAACACGCAGAGAGTGACTGACCTCATGCACACTGTCCGAGATGTTGCCATTCAAATTGGCAAGGTAAAACAATGACATCAACGCCTCTGTAATTCATTAGTCACAGTCATAGCCGAATTTCTGACGATGTTACTCTTGTGATTGCTGATTTTTTGCCATCTTTTGACGGATCCCTATGCACGCCTGTGTTTGTTTGCAGATGCTGCAAGCGCTCCAGACCGATTTTGTCCTGCAGACAACCCCGAGCCCCGTGTCCTTACGCCTGCCGGGCGACTTTGAGGTCCAGGTGGCCGCCCACCTGACGCTGGTGCAGCTCCAGTCTCTGAGCCAGGATATACACCGCTTCCTCAGGGGTCTGGACACAAGCCATGAGGAAGAAACGGACAATGATCTGCTGACAACCCTGAAATAACACTGCTATCTTTGTTGTAGTTTATTTTTTATGTATACGAGAAGTATTTATTGATCTGACTTATTTTTTTATTTGCATATTTATTTGTATGTATTTATTTATTTTTGATTGAACAGCTGAGATGACTTGTTGCATGCTGCCTTGTGTCTACAATCACCGCCACCACTTGCCTGTGTCGCACAATTACAATCTTTACTACAACTACTAATCTCATCGAGCGCTAATACGTACTCAAGTCTGGCTATCAATGGAATATTAATAGACATAACGCGGCATCATGAAATACTAAGTTCAATCGAATGTTATATATATTATTTATGGAATATTTTTGTATGAATGTTCATGCCAATATTTATTATAATCCCTCCTTCAATAAACTGTTTTCTTAATGTCTGCCTCTCTGACGATCAATTATAGTACAGGATGTCCACAAATTCAATAAAAAATAAAATAAAATACAAAAGCAATTGATAAGATATGTTTATCAAATTTGTTCAATGTGCTTGCTTAATGAAACAAAATATCACTAATGCCACTACCAGCATTGACAACAATAATGATGGCCATAAAGAAGTTAAATTATAAGGCAAAAAACAACAACTCCCTTTTCATAACTTCCACATATTTGCCTGCGAGACTTTTTGTCAGTTGTGATGGTTAATTCAAACAGCGATGAGCTCATGGGATGAACAGGAAAGGAGGTTCGTGCCTTACGACTCTTGCAGCTTTCCGAGAGGAAGTGTTGCAAGTGCTCGGATGGCTGCTGGTGACCGCAAGCGTCACTCGGGAGGATGAAAAAGGCTCCCTCAGAGTCATGCGATGACGTCTCTAAACATGTGATCCTGCACCTGACGCAGGGATGATGCAAATGTTAAATAACAAACAGGATAAGGAAAGAAAAGACAACCTTTTTTTTTTTTTTTTTTAATATGTTGACAACTTCGCAAAAAGTAGCAAATGTTTACAAACACACAATGGGTGAGCTTTTAAAAGTAAAATGTAAATTCATGTGGAGTTGGATTGGACAGCTTTACCACTTTTAAAAATATAAATACAAAAGTTTTAGGGATACAATTTCAGGATGAACCTAAAATGCACTATATAACCTTTACAAGTGCACTTGATTTGATTTTCTTGAACAAGGCGCATGACTGTAATAGTCTTAAAGTGAAGTCAGCCATTTTTATCCATCCCAGGGGGCGGCCATTTTGCCACTTGCTGTTGACTGAAGATGACATCGCTGTTGGTCAGGCAGAAAGTGGCAAAATGGCCGGCCCCCTGATACGGATAAAAACGGCTGGATTTTGCTGCTTATTAAAGTAGCACTAAGGAACTTTTCAGCCTTAATAAAATATTTTCACAACTCTTCTGATGAAACATTAACTTAAAACTAGGGATGTTCGATACCACTTTTTTTTCCAGACCGATAACGATACTCAGACCCTCAGTACTCACCGATACCGATACCAACTGTATACCAGTAGTACATTTTGACAAATAAAAAAAATCACTAAAAGATATTTTTAAACAAATATATTTCCTTTAATTTTAACAGCACAGTCACTCTTCAATAGTCTTAACGCTCAAAATAAAACACAATAATGCTCTTTTAGTTTAAGATTCACAATTTTGAAGTATTTCCAAACCGGTGAAGTATTGGTGAAAAACTGCTGCAAGCTAGCGCCAGTTACAGGCAAGGAGGACTCACTTAATGTCTTCCCCCTCTGCCATCGGTCGCTTGTACTAGTCTGCGTCACGAGTACTCGAGTACTTGAAAAAAAGGCTGGTATCGGCACTCGCCCATCCCTACTTAAATCTAGTGGGTAACTAGAGGTCTGTATCATTTTTACTGGCACTAAGCAACTTTGAGGAGGACGGTAGGAACACTGTCACAAAAAAAAAAAAAAAAAAAAAAAAAAAAAAAAAAAAAAAAAAAAATACACATTGCGCTTGTCCTCATAGGAAACATCGTCTTCCTTCACACATAATACCGCCTTTCGTCTATATGGTACCGCCATAATCAATGTAAACTGTAAAGTTCCTTAGTGTTGCTTTAACTCATATTCCACTAACAAAATATTAACCAAAATACCATATTTAGACTAGTGGGGCTGCACAGAACATATTGTCAAAAATAATTTTTTGGGGTTAACTTCCTCTTTAACAGGTATTTGATCCTTGAATGGACCAATACATTTACTGGTTCAATTATCAAAACACCTGTTGTGAATTTTGTTTCATTTGTTCAAGAAAAGCTGGACTGTTGGCACTCAAAAATTTCAAATAGGTCAATTTAATCACCAGTAAAGGTTTCAGTGCATTTTACGTCTATCACCTAAAAGCTGAATATCCTTTTTTTTTTTTTTTTTTTTTTTTTTTTGCACAAGAACCTCAAATGTTACAAGGCAGCGATGGCTTTGGCCGCCACTCTCCTCCCCAGGGGCAGACTCAAGTCAGTGACGGCCAGGACCACTTTGGGTTTGGCCAGAGCGGGTAATTTCACCAACTCAGCGACCTGGAAGCATGGTAACAAGGGGGGAGGGGAGGGGGCAATGAATGAAGGCCATGTAATACATTGCACAACAGTTGAAAGAATCCGAGTAATGTTTGATTTTGCGGAAGAGGCCCATGAATCAGTTTTCCTGACTTCGTAACTATATGCCCAGGCAAGTACCTTGCTTACAAGCTGGATTCTCACTGAACTTTTCAGTTCACAACCAACTCCCCTCTCAGAACTCATCTTGTACCGAGCCCACTGATTTTCTCAGTCGAAACACAGGTGGTTAGGACCAATCACAACGCAACATTGTGTTTGGGGGCAGGATATGACGAAAACAAGAAGTGCCGAGGCCGGGGGGGGGGGGGTGACCCAACCCAAACATGGTACCAATGGGTGGACAAATCCATGGACACTGCAATTAATTTTGTTCTTGCTAAATTCCCCACAGTTTCATTTCTGAAAGAATTGTGAGAGGAACTTTGTGCTTTTTTTTTTTTAACCTGGTAAAAATGTTTGATTTCCTGTTATGATTAAAAATCCAGTTATATTTTATCATAGTTCAATTTTATGGTTAAGATGCACTCTTTTATTATTTCTCCATTTGGCTGCACAGAATGTTAATCTATTGTTAAGAAATATTCACAAGTCATTTTTATCCCTTGACAGGATCTTGTTCTTTATGAAAGGGATACTTTACTTATTTAGCTATTTTTGGCAGCCAACATTAATATTTTGCCTATAATAAATTTGATATTTTCATTATTTTTCATGCACTATTAGTACCTTTAAAAACACATTTTCCAACTCGACGTCGACTGAAAATGACATCACAAGGGCTCAGGTAACCAACCACAGCTCAGCTTGTGAATGTCACATGACCAAACCTAGAAAACAGGTCAGCTGTGACTGGTTATCTGAGCTCTTGTGATGTCATTTTTAGTCGACCTCAAGTTGCAAAATGTGTTTTTAAAGGTACTAATTGTATGTGAAAAATAATGAAAGTATCAAATTAATTACAGACAAAATATTAACTTTTTTATTGCTATAATGGGGTAAATGAGTGAAGCATCCCTTTAAATTTACTATTTGGTTCCCGGACTTTATGTGATTATGTTTTCAATGTTGTGCCTTGATAACTTAGTCCACCTGGGATATAACATTATTTACTTTTTATGTAATTCACTTCATATAGTATAGAACTGCATAACCCATGTTTCAAATATTGTTTAGGAATTTATTTATATGCAGAAAATAGCTTAATCGCATTTGGAGTAGTAATTCTGCAATTTTCAGTTTTTCTTCCAATTTAGGGTGCGATGGACTACTTTGGTCATAGCTCCTTTGATGTTCCAGGTAGAACGCTCATTTTGGACTCAAATTGAAGGTTACAAATGTAGGAAATTTTTAATATACATTAGAGGCAGTGAGATGTATAATAAAATATTTGAAATGGATCACTGTACCTTGACTTTTGCAATTATACCATTTCACCAGAAGCTTTTCCCAAAAGAGGTGTTTTATTTGGCCCTTGTAACCAAACGGCCACAAGTCGAGGGGTTGTATCTATCAACTTGTGATGACCCAAGGTATGAGATAACAAGAAATCATAGTTAAAAAAAAAAAAAAAAAGGTAACAAATGACTCCTGGCCTTACACACAGTGCTTGTCAAGTTTGCAGTAGCAAGCCAACCCTGAAAAAAAAAAAAAGAAAAAAAAAAACCTGAAATGATGGATCATTATCCTGAAAAATGTGAAAGTTGGGTCAGTCGTATCTCAAGGCGTCATCTGAATACTCGCTTGAATTATTAAAGAAAACGTGTCATGCACCACCTCCATCCTCCCCGGGAAAAAAGAAGTACTGATGATCGATCAAAGGCGGCTTACAAACATGATAAACTCCCACATCACAAAGGAATTCAGATCATCCATTTTTTTCCAAGTCAACATAATTTTTGCAAGAGTAAGCATGTAATTCCACTATTTTCCAGTAAGGTTTGAGAGCGAAGGAGGCCCCGCCCCAACCCACCTGTCTGGCCTCTCCTCCTGACTTGACTCACCATTGTAAAAGGCATGAACTGCAGGATGCTCCCACGACTTCCCTGCTCCAGGCATTCCACACACTCCTCCATGAAGCTGTGCACAAACTGGGTGTGAGGCCCCGCCATCTTGGATCCCAGGATGGAGGAAATGAGAAGGAAAAGGTTGGCTGAGGAAAAGGAAACGGATCCCATAAACTGTCAGGGTTGACATTACATAATTCTCTTGAAAGTTAATCGATGGAAAACGTTGTGCTTCTATGATTATTACACAATCCAATACAAAAATAGGCAGAAAATGTTAGCTTTTAAAGGATTATGCGCAATTTTCAAACACTGATTGTTATTATGTAGTTATGCAATACTTTATAACCATCTAAAAGCTTAGACATCTATTGTGACATAAAGCCTCCATGCTGACAAATGCTTTTGCATACTTTTCTGTGCTTGCGTGGGTTGTAACCACAAAAATTAAGACGGTGGGGGGGCAGGGTATGGAATCACTTCCTTGTGAGTAACAAGTGAGGACACCGGATGGTACATCATTTGACTAAGAAGTGCAGAAATGTTCTACATTTCAAGGAAAAGGGGTCAGCGTCTGTCAAGAACAGATATCTCACCCAGGACGCGGTTGAGCGGGTCTCTCATGTTGACGGTGTGGAGCTGGGAGGCAGAGAGGGAGCTACTCATCGATCGGTCTCCTGAATGATTACCGGGGGAGGAAGAATACATATATAATAACATGCGAACAAAATACCAATTTGTGGGGTTAATATCATTACCATGAATGAACCAGAGATGGGTAGTAATGCACTACATTTATTGTTAAAATTAAAATTAAAAATAAAAGTTTTTTTTTTTTTTTATGGGATCAGTTAGAGAAGTCTTAACGCAACACACTTGCTGCTTTTACATAAGTATTTTTTTGTTAAGCCACATTGAGATGCATGATTCTGTTTCACCAATCCTACTGAAGCTCTATTAACGTTTGACTTGATTTGACCAATTGAATCGAGACAACGAAGAGACAATATTAACTTCTGGTTGGTGACACCATTAAGCCATTCCGTAAGTAAAATCCACGAAAGTTCATTTCAAACATTTTCTTGTGGCAAAATTAGCTTTTGCTTGTTTTTTTAATAAAGACTACATTTATTAACTTCTTCCTACTCCATTTTGAAAATGTAAACTGTGATGATTTTATGTTTTTTTTCTTTTTAATTCTTTGTTTCTCTGCTTTTTGTTTGTATGTTCAATAAATCAAATCAATCAATCAATCATTGTTAAAATGATATTGTTGGGGGAAAAAATTCTGAAAAATCCCCCGCCATCTCGTCCTCAGTCTAAAATCAAATTCCATCATACAAACTCTGTACACGTCTTTGTCTATCTCGAGAAGGTGATCTTAGATTTGTTTATCCATCTGTCCAGTACAGATTACATTATATCTATATTGGGGCCACATTTTACAAAGAAGTGAATGACAAAAGGAAAGCTGATGGTGTAGAAGTACTATTCTGTTGTGGCTGTCACAATGTAATCCTCGTGTAATGTTGTGAAAGACGAGCAGGCTTCCTTCTGCTGTAGACCGACGTTCCTAAAAATAGCCTTATGAGACACATTTCAGTTTCTCATTGAGAAAATATTACTACTAGAGTACCGGTATAGGTTTTGGCTGGTTTGTTTTCATTTTCAATATGCTGTATGTACAGTGGTTCCATGAGAAAAGAGATTAATTCATTATGTGACTTCACTTGTTAGGCATCTCAAATCATCTTTCTCCATTGTAATGACTAGAACGCCGTTAATCCCAACTAAACAGGTCATCACATTAGCACAACTGTTTACTTCCTGGTTACACCTTGAGAAGAAGATGGCTTCCTCAACTCATCCCAACATACATTTTCACCCATGTGACCAAATTTTTTTTTACATTTATTTTTATTATTGATTATTTAAAGGGCTATGAATGACACCTGATTTTGATTTTTATATAATCTGGGAAAAAATTGGGGATTAAATGGGCTAATGTCAAGCTTGCATTGAAGCACCCATTTAAAGACTGACCTGGACTGGAAAGAGCAACAGGCTCATCCTCGTTGGAGCTGAGCAGACGCATGAGCTTGGACGGTTGCGTGTCATCCAGAGGGAAAAGGCTACTGTAGTCCTGTGATCCAAAAAAAAAATAAAAAATAAAAAATTTTCACACCATTGACACATCACACATTATTGTAGGTGTGCTGCCCGCATGTCGCGTTTACCTCAATGTCCTCTCGCTGTCTTCTACGTTGATGTGCCGAGCAAGTACCTTTGTGGTTGGACGAGTAGGAGCTGAGTGCGCACCACACAGACAACCTGAGGAAACATCAGGAGTGATCTTAAATACTAGCGCTCAAAAGAACGACATATCAATGTCTGATTTACTTGGCCAGTGCTTTGCCAGGTGGGTCTACCAGGCTGTGCCAGTGTGCAGAGTCAGTGAGCAGGTTGGGCACTATGGTGCCGAGCAAGGTGAGGGTGATCTGCTGACTGTCCAGACAGAAGATGCTGTAAAGCAACTCCACCACTCGATGGGCCCATTCCTGCCGCGTTTCCTTGAGCAGCTCCTAAAATTACATTTCACGTAATAATATAAATTTCTCTAAATTTATCTCCATTAAGATAAACACACTCATGGTGAACGATTATATTTTGTTAGCCTGATGATTGCGCTTAAAGTTATTTTGAAATATTTTCTTGTTCATTTAAAAAAAAAAAAAAAAAAAAAAAAAAAAAAAAAAAAAAAACGTATTTCATAAGCTTTTCTTCAACCACCTACCTTGACCAAATTATTTGTGAACCAGAAGACGCCGCCCATGTTGAGCAGGCTCTGAAACAGATGCAGCGCTCGACTGTCCACCCAGCCTTTGCGGAGAACCACCTGGAACTGTTTGGTGAGGGCGGCTCGGATGGGCTCTTTGGCCGGTAGCAGGTTACGGTAGGGTATGGGCTCCTGGCCCTCCATGGGGGGCCGCAGAGTCGCCGCCGTTTGTTGGAAGACGTCGGCACACATGTGCTCCATGATGGAGCTCATTATTATCACACTAGGGGAAGTATAAAGGGAGAGGGTCATATCCTGTACACAGATACAGAGTGTGCATATCCATTGAATTGAAGCAAAAATGTTTGCTTTCCATTCTTTTTTTTTGTCATTACTGACTGTTTTTCTGCTGTTTGTATGTTCACGGGTGTATTTTTCATATTTAAAAACACACTACAAGACTTTTTGATGGGTACTTTGGGAGGCTGGAACGAATTAATGGCTTTTCCATTCATTTTAATGGGGAAATATGATTTATGAGAATGGTCCAGGAATGAATTCAACTTGTATCTCAAAGCAACCCCATACACACAATAGAATGAAGATGTACAATGTGTCATCAATCAAAATTAATTTTGGCTGAAGATGTATGACACTATAATTCTAAAACATTTTTTTTCGACTCAAATGGTGATATAAAAGAAAGGTGATTAATGTGAATCATTAAGGGGGTATATACCGTTCGTTGTAAAACTGCAGCGTGTTTTCGCCATAGAGCGGGGTGACAAGCTGTCGGATCATGGTCTGAGGCTTCTCTCTCTCATCCCGCCCCAGCATCCTGATGTGGGCCACCAGCCACGCCACCGCACAGATCGCCATACTGCAAACTTTGCCCTTGATGTTGTCAGTGATCTTCTGTAATCAAAGGAAGGGGTTGTTTGTCAAAAAGAGGAAGGTGCAATTGTGAATGGAAAGAGAATGTGTGACGAAAACGCATCCGCATTGAGTCATACCAAAACTTCAATGGAAGAAGTAAGCGGAGACACTTTATCAGACAACTCTCGGTATTGTCCACTCATTACAGTCCACTCATCACTTTCCAAAGAATGTCCAAAATGAAAAGAAGACCGGACAAACCTGCACCGCCTCCACGGACAGCACGCCGTTCTCCCATGCGTTCAAAACTTCCAAAATGGCTGCCGGGGTGCTGAGGCAGATTTCATGCCATTTCACTTGACTGTCAAAGCAGGCAAATGATCAATTTAGAAGGTAATCCACAAAATCGGAATTTATTTTGTGCCCCTTCAGTGCAGTACCATTTGTTTGCCGTAAAACGTCGACGGCAATTCATACAGCTTGCTAAAAGCAAGAAGAAGGGGCAGTGAAGGTCCCCAACTCAGCTCTTGTAATATTCAGTGCTTCTTCAGAGCAGAGAGAATGTATTGCTTGTAAGTTGTAGGTACTGTCGTATGCGCCGTTCTGAGGTGTTGCTGCTTAATTTGTGTTAAATTTGCTGTTATAAGCCTGCCAGAGGTGTTTCGCAGCATGTTAGCATAAAGATAGCGGAATGCCTTTAGATGAAATTGAAGATGAGAGGGGTAAAATTATATTTAAAAAAGAAAATCATGATCTCCTTGTATCGCAGATTTATACCTACCTGACGTGTGTCTAGAATGTAACCCCCGTGAAAAATAGGGGCTCACTTCACTTTAATACAATCGATTATTTTCAAGCTAAAATGAGTACAACTCACACAAGCTTCATCTCAGAGGAATTGTTCAGCAAGGCCACCAGACTCTCTACTTTCCCAGGCTCAGGCCTGAAGCAAGGGTGGTCCGGGTTCAGAATCTTCCCTTCTTCGGGCATACACGTTTGGAGCCATGTCTCAAAAAAGGGCGTCTCCCCTGAGGGACTAGGGTCAGACAGGACCACCTGTTGGAGGGAGACAGAGCAGAACCACATCTAGATTTGCTGCCTTGCCGCCTGTGACCGTCACAAATAAAAACGCTGGCGGTGCCATCTTGTGGCTGTGCACCGAAATCATTGGACTGTGACATTATACATGAAGCCGAGCATGAGCAAGCGCTGACCTCGGAGCCGTAAGTCTGCACCACATGACAAAGCATCAGGAAGGAGATGTCGAAAAGCAGGGCCCGAATGGAAGCAGACTTTGCTGCAGAAGAGTGGGGGGAGAAAAAGGTTTTCAGCATCCATCACAATATAAAAATCAGCAACTTGGTCATGCAGGAATGTGGATTGCAATCGTACGTACATCCTTCACCACTGATGTGCTTGGGAAACTCATTAAGCCTGTCAACAAAAATGATGCTAGTAATTTACAAATGCTAAAATAACATAACTAAAACCGGTTCAATGCAAAATGTAACCATCAAATGAAATCAAAACTAAGAATGATTATCTTACGGGAAATCTGACACAGGTCTTACACAGAAGATGTACCTAATGAAGTGTCTGGTTCGTGTACTAACTTGATAAACTTTCGGGCGAAGGACTTGAGTTTCCCCGTGGCAGCTGCGGCCGCCAGGAGCAGATCCAAGCTCTTCCCTGACAACATATGACCAAGGACACCCAGAAGGCCCTCCGGAGACTTGGAGTGGTCGGCATCGACTGTCTAAATGGAGCAAACAAGGTTCTAGGTTTATTGTTTGGGGCAGTTAATTGAGTAATGTCAAAGAGATTTAAAAAAAAAAAAAAAAAAAAACGAAAAAAAAAACGGAAAAAAAACGTGGACTGTGACAAACTTGGTTTTCACTAGCTAATGTAAATAAAAAGGTTAAAACCCCATATTATTTGCTCATATGAATGCAGTTCCTACAGACAAGACAAGTCATCTCTCAGATAAAAAACTGATCCAATTTTGTCCACAAATACACCCACTGATCTATTGTGGTTTCATTAGTAATCATTACTAAAGTAGTGGGTGGAGAGGACTCATCGTTATTGATGTTGACACACACAATGAGAACACCCAAAAAAAAAATACCTCCCTTTAGAAAGTACATTTTCTATTCAATCTCATATAATAAAAAAGGGGAAGCAGCATGGAGTATTAGTCGGGAAGTTAAGTCTGGAAAAACCTTATAGAAAATGGCCATCTTCATATATATAAAAGATTCATAACAATGATTTTGGTTAATGAATTAGACAGGAGCCAAATTTTGATCCCTTTTTAATATCATGATACTAGGATTCATTTTCTTTCTAATTAAATAAATGCAGGAATTTTTCATGTTAATCATGCCTTCTAATTATGTAAATGGTGATTGTGCAATATTCACTGTTTGAGCCTTTAAACTTTTAAGATCCCATTTGGTGCCGATCAGACACAATAATGAAACAAGAAATACACATGCTTTTATTTTGGGTTCTACCTTGAGAATATTGGTCACGGTGGGCTCAGCTCGGAGGATGAGGCCAGGGTTCGGTTGGATATTTGCATTTTCCGCGGTTTTTAGTTTTGGGGAGAACTTCCTGTCCTCCGTCCTAAATCAAAGGTGCAGTGAGGCGGGGGCAGCGGATTGGAGGACGGGTTCGAGGAGGGAAGAAAAACAAGGGAGGGGATGTGTGGTACTACGTGAATACATTGGAACATACCGATGGTAGTTAGGAATGTTAACAAGAGTGGAAAAGGACAATGTACCGTTTTGATGTGAGGACCTCTGTGTTCGAGTCGGACAGCAGGCCGAGCTTATTACACTCTTGGAGCAGCATGCCCAGGCAGTCACAGCTAGGAGCAAAGTGATTTATGATATAGGATATAGCACTTTATCTAAAGACTTGTACAGCCGCTTTTACATTGTGCCACACTCACTTGCATCTTTGATCAGCTTTGTCCAGCAGTGGCGTCAGTTTGAGTAGATACTGAAAGGCAACATTCACATCCTCCGTAAAGTCCTGGAAAATAAAGTGACATTTTGAACATGTTATATGTCACAGCCTCTAAAATGATGAGAGTGACCAATGAGCATCCAAACATTGTTTCACCTGGCCTTTGTCACACTGAGGGTACTTTTTCAGCCGAAGCAAAACTTGTGGAATCTAGAAATGGAGAGAAAAGACATGAGTTTTACCGGGAAGGAAGCTTTTTTTCTGTTTATGTGCACTGGGAACAGAAAAGGGTCTCCCACAAACTCTTCCAAAACAGTTCAAAACACAGAATAGTCCAAACTGTATTGGCAAAATGAAGAATTGGGAACAAAGGAAGACCATGACTGATTCATAGGTTCAGTAAATATCTCTTGTGTTTGCCAGATTGGGACATACAAAATGGAGTCAGTATTGGTTTAGAGCAAAACAAACAAAAAAAATACAATCCAATACTCTGGATGTCACCAATTTCGAGGAATTCTTCACTAATAACTAGTGAAAGGGCCAGTCCACAAGTGAAATCATACATTCACCTTGAGAAAGGTGAAGGCCGTCCATTTCAGCTCCTCGGTGCCCTCTGGTGACTCGATGAGGCCGGTGAAACAAGCCTTCCAGATCTCCAATACAAAGAAGGGAGTTGGGATTCTCTGCAGAGGACAGGAAATTTTTAATAAAAGTGCTGTCATATGTATACAAACATTTTAAAATGTAAACATTTGGGACAGAAAAAAAATGATTTTGGGATGTACAGCTGTCAAAAAATGATTACAATAAAATTTATAAAAAAAAAAAAAAAAAGATTTTATATTAAGGCAGCACATCTGCCTCCCAGTACTGAGGACTCGGGTTCAAGTCCAGGCTCCGGCCTTCCTGGCTGGAATTTGCATGTTCCTGCGTGGGTCTTCTCCGGGTACTCCGGTCTCCTCCCACATTCCAAAGACATGCAAGGCAGGTTAATTGGGCGCTCCGAATTGTCCCGATGCGTGCTTGTGAGTGTGGATGGTTGTTCGTCTCTGTGTGCCCTGTGATTGGCTGGCAACCAGTTCAGGGTGTACCCCGCCTACTTCCCAAAGCCAGCTGAGATAGGCTCCAGCAACCCCCGCGACCCTTGTGAGGAATAAGCGGTCACAAAAATGGATGGATGGATGGATGGATAGATTTGATATTAAACTAAAAAATGTTCTCACCTGCATTCTCTTGATCATCATCAGCTGCTCAACCATCGGCTGCGTCTCCCCTGTCAAATTCATGGTCCCTTCCAGCATGATGAAGGTGTGAATTGACGGGAAGGAGGCGTGCAGCAGCGGGTCACACTGCACAGACAGCATCTGTGGGATGCTGAGGACAAAAAAGAAGTCAGTGATTAAGATGGGACAAAAATGGCATGCAAGAAGCTCGAGAGCTTTGTGTTAGTATATACAAATGAAGGAAAGCGTACCCTTTCACCAGTGACAAGCTTTCTTCTAATTGATTCCGCAGCGTTGTGTTCGATATACAGCTGAGGCCGTCGCTCACTTTAAGAATAGCTTGCTCTACATTACCCCAGGAACCTTTCGGGAAAAAAAAAAATTAGAACATCACCTCTGTGAAACATCAAAATGACCTGTGCATCGAGGACTCTCAAGGTAGGAACATTTCAAAGATTCTACACAAATCTGACACCTTGATCTTCCAGTCGAGCGATGTGCACCAGGGCTCTGTTCTTGGTGCTGCTCATGAGTTTGTGCAGCCTCTCCCGGCATTCCGACAGACAGGCCTCCGTGCCGCTCAACGGACCCACTTCCCTCAGCTTCTCGCAGTAGCAGGCGCAGCCCTGCAGCAGCCACACCACCACCCCGAGCAGGGCACGACACAGGCCGATGCATTCCTCGGCCTTCCCGTGGCAGCTTCAGTCACATCCGAGCAATTTAAAGGAGAAGACATTTCTTATTATTATTTTCGTATAACAGTATTGTGTCATGTAGTACAGGTTAAATAGAAATGACTTACGTGAGGCGGTGGCAGAACATGTCCATGATCTCCAGGAGGGACTTGACGCACAGATCCCGAGAAAAATCATCAAACTATGAAAAGAGATGCAAATTTATTGGATCATTGATAGCATTCCAGTAGAGATCCGGCAGATCTCCTCTTCTCAAATTTGCACTATGCAGCAAGTCTTGATGTCTAATCCCTGCGGATAGCAAGGGTTGACTGTATTGCCATGGCTGTTATGATGTTACCTTGCTAATGGCTATGAGCACACTCGAATAAGACACCATCTAAAGACAGAGAGAGGGTAAATAATCAAAGATTGGAAATTGCGACACCTTTTTAAGTTTATCTGATACCTGTGAACTTATGGCATATTTGAGATAAGACAAGATAAGTGGGTTAGGAGATGGACCAATCAACGCTTGCTCCATTAATGCCTCTGGAAGAAACAGAAGACAATATTGTAATACGTAAATTATGATATATACAGTATATTGGATGTTTGTTTTTTTATGTATTTTTTGACAGATACATTAAATTATGGCAAATAATTTGAGTCAAGAACAAAGAAAGTGGATTCTAAAGCAGCAGATACCAAAGGATGCAAAAGATGAATGCAAGGTAGGATGTAAAATGCATGAATAAAAATCAGGTATGGCGGGCAGAAGGAAGAAAGAAACATTACGCCAGGGGGAAAAGGCAGGTCTGATGAAGGAGGTCAGGCAGAACGAAATGAAAACAATGATTGTTCTAACCTGCGAGGTTGAGATACTCCCATGTTGCTCCCTTTGGAAAGTTCTTCTTGATATTTACAGCCCACTGGTAGTCACTCCAGCGCTCCTTCCAAGCCTGCAGGATGGCCTGTTTCAGGTTGACCACCTTCATTCTGGGGAAGGAAAAGGGCTGGACAAAAAACACAAGATTGAGACACCTACCACTGGATTCAGTTCATTCTTGCGTTTGAATGGATGCTAGCCCATAGCTAACCGTACGTTCATTCACTGAGTCCTTGAGGCATAATAAGAGCCGCGGAAAATATATTACCCGACGAAACACCCACTCAAAATACGAGTCAATGATTTGTTCCTCACCTTAAGTTAGATGAGTTTAAATTCGTAACATAAATATATTTTGAACTCTCGGCGTCTATTTTGTCAGCATGCAAACACAAGCGACGCCATTTTGCTTTTAGTGAAGCAAGCGCTCATTGGTCGAAGCTCAGAGCTTAACAATATTCTCTCCTCGGATTGGCTAAATGGAAGACAATAATAAAACAACCACATAATGACCACCGGGTGCCGCTCTTTACCACCATGTGAAACTTTGGGAAACAGGTAGCCTACAGTACGTAAACTATTCAAATAAAACCTTGACAGTCTAAATTTAAAAATGTGTCACCATGAGAAGGTTAAAGTATTTAGGGAACTTAATCATATTTTGACTTGAATTTCTTTTAACTTTGAGAAGCAGTGACATTTACCTTGCTAGCCGTAAATGGTGAAAAAAGTAAATTTTCTTTTGTTTGTTTTAACGATGATATTGGGACAAATGTATTAAGTTATATTATCTGCTTGAAGAGTGTTCCAGTCGTTTGGGGCAGAAAACTGAAAAGGTAGACCAAAAGTAGTGCAGACTTGGAAATGTAGAGGTTGATAAAAGTGCTGGAAAGGAGAGTGCGGGTAGTGGTATGCATGGTGAGCAGCGAGCGAAGCTGAGGCGAGCTCTTCTACAAGATAGTGAACACGCTTGCCATTAACACACAAAATAATTAGAAAATAATTAGGCTACACTTAAATTCTCATACATTAGAGAAAATAAAATAGGAGTTCCTCTTCAAACAACCATTCACATTCAAAATTTAGATGAGTAATTAGTTATTATTATACATATTACAATCTATTATTGTATATCTTTTTTTTTTAGTTTAAAATTTATCTTTTCTTGAAATCATTTTTTTTGTATAAAAATGTTCCTTAATCCACTTCAAAATCAAGTAAACTGCATCTACAGCCGCAAGTACAATTTGAAAAAGTTGCTGGTTTGGAATAAACGTTCTCTTTTGCTCTTGGCTGTGCACAATCATTTATAAAGAGACATTGTACCCTATTCAAAACAGAGACATTACTGGAGGCACTTGGAGGTCCCATGAAGGCAACAAAGGCGTCTATTCTGCCTGACACTGGAGATGTCCCGCTGGCAAGAGATGACCCCTGTGTGCTGGCACGTTGCAGGCAGGTAGGCCATGGCGGGCTGATGGGTTGTTTAGAGATGTCTTATCTCTTTTCCTTCCACTGGGAGATAAATTTGAGAAGGGTGCTGACAGGGGAACCTGTTGTGCCATCTCTGTGTCCATTCTCACGCTCTGGACAGATGCACTTTTGTTGATTGAAGTATACGTCAGCACAAATGGAATACACGTTATTGGGTTCACAGCACCAAAAGAATTAACCGGAAATGATTTAAATGTGTTTACAGTTGCAAGAAAAACATGCATGCCATTGATTTTAATAACGTCTATTGCTGTAACTTATGAAGGGGAAAACAATTCACGGCCAATATATGCAGAAATCCAGGTACTGTAATTCTAAAGGGCTCTATTTTCTTGCAAATGTATGTTTCTTGAGCCATGTTTATTTGACTGGTGTTTCGAGCCCTGCAGCACAAGATGCACTGCTACCTTTAAAGCAAAGTACACAATAGGTTGCAATCAAACAAACACACCCTTAAGGAGAGACTCAATTGTGAGCATCAATCTGTATATTTGGCCCCGATGAGGATAATCTTTATGGAACAAAATCCAAACAGTGGCTCATGACTTTTATTTATTTGTATTTATTTTCCAGTAGAGCTGTTTAGGGTTTTCCGCATTACACTTCACTTTACTTTGAGACCATTTATATCCATTTATATTTAGCGAGTATCCCATCTATCTGGGGCCTTTGGGCAAGGTAATTATCTATGGTTCGGAATCCGGAAATGAGAGCGGGCCCCCTCAGGTTGTCCGTTCATGTCACGTCATGAATCAACATGGACACAATAGAGACACCTGCCTAAGCACGAGAGGCTCATAAATAGTGCTGGACCAGACACTTCCTTCAAGTAAGTACTCTTAATGGCAAATCAGGTCAGTCACTTCACGAGAAGTTCAGCCAACAATTTGGTTATTCACGCGGTTATTTGGTCAGTTTACTCATCATCTTGACTGCACTTTAATTGCTTGATATTGTCTTCCTCCAAGTACTCTATACTTTCTATGATGTGTCTGCTTTCTAAGATGCAAAAGGGATATTTCCTGCTTACAGTATTAATACTCATCAAACAATAAGAGGAATATGTATCAGATACATAGAAAAACAAAGAGCTGATTGGTCAGATAAAAGGAAGTAGACCTGTCTGATGATATGCTGATATTTATACTGCAATTAGACATAATCAGACTTAATTTTAAAGCTACACTATGATTGATGAAAATAAGCAAAGCCCAATTTTACTTCCAAGATTTATTCAGTAAGTAGCAAAGTTATTTTTAGGTCATTTTAATCTTCCTCCTGACTACCAGGGAAAAAATATTGTCCAATCATGTTTATTTTGATATTCCCCAATCTTTATGAAGTAACTGAATACTGCAAAAGAAATATTTGAGAAACAAAAAAAGTTTTTATTTTTAAGCTATGATGTGTCCACTACAGAGGACATTTTTTAAAACTTAAATGCTAGGCTCAAATACAGTTAAAATAATTAAAACAATAATCTAATGTATTCTTAAGAGTCTTAGAGAAAACATGCTAACAACATTTAAAGCCTAAATTTGTTCAATAAAAAGTGTTATACACTTACTTTTCCTCTTCCCTAAAAAGTGCTTGCACTGGGGGAAGCCATTTTCTTTTATGATGCATCAAAGGTAGCAAAGCCCCACCCCTACACATTTGGTATCATTGGAAAGCTCCGAATGTCCTCTATAGAGCACAAAAAGAGTTAATTCAATCGTATGCACTGGGTGGGAAATATTCAGGTTTAAAAAGGTCCACTACAGAGGACAAATTTGAATTGCTGGTAGTCAGGAGGATAATACAAAATATGTACGCTGTCTATCTTTTAGTGTAAATAATTTCGCATTATCGAATCCGTTATGCTGGCTGTATGTAAAATTTCCAATACATATTTTCTTTAAACCTGGCTCCAGCTTTGTTATTTTTTTATTTTTTTTTATTTTTTTTTATAGTATTAGAGGAAAGGTGTGTGCAAGTCTGCGTGGGTAGGCCACAGCTGGCTGTTCTCTGGGAACCGCAGAAGGGACATTCCCATGAGATTTTGGTTCCAAACGTTACTATTGCATAATTAAAAAATCAAATGATGATATGTAAAATTCATATCCGTATGTCTTGCGCTGAAAACGTCTTGCATTTCCGGTAAGGTATGTGATGCTGCGTTGTAGCCAAAAAGGGTGAACACTAGCCACAGATTTAAAAGTACTGTATGTGCTTACATATGTACCTAAGATGACGAACATACACAGCACGTACGCCTCACATATGACAATAGCGTAGTACCAAGATCGACCTGTGAGAAGCAGCATGGTTCCACAAGGCGTCTAGATTGCCAGAAAATAAAACAAGAAGAAATAGTAGTGGTAGAAGAAATCAAATAGAAGAAGGTAGGCTTAACTCATTCACTCCCAGTCATTTTCACAGAAGCAATCCCGTTCGCTCCCGGCTGTTTTACTGGATTTTGACTGATTTTGCAAGGCCCACAGAATATTTTGTTCTATTGCTGTAAAAGCATGGAACCTATCAAAAGAAATATTAAAGTCTCTTCTTTCATCAGGAAAAAAAAAACATGTTTCTGTTTCCGTTTTGCAGCAATTAGCATTAGAAGAGAGCTAAGTTTCATCAGTTTTCACAAATCTATTTAAAATTGTAAGTAATTGAGCTTTTTTTCTAGATGGCCCTGGTTGAGCTCCTTTGCTCTGCTGCCACCTGCTGGCCGTTTGTGTAATAACTACAATTTCTGCAACCGTTCTTTGCAGTTGAGAGGCTGCATCAAAGCCTTCTGTATGCTCTAGCATAAAAAAACAAAAACAAAAAAAACGTATAAATACGTCTTTGGGACACTTAGAACATAAAAAACGTATTTATACGTTATTGGGAGCAAATGAGTTAACTGTTACCTTATCTGGTAACTACAGGATGTTCGTAAAGTCACTGTGCAGTAACAGACATGTTTGAATATTAAATATGTATATATTAATGAAATGATTACTCGACTAAGTCAAATAATGCCATTAAAAAAGGTTAATGCAAAATCTTAGCCTCAAATCTTGGACGAACTGCGGACTATGCCCCACTCCATGCATTTCCAATTTTCCTAACATCTGTGAAATCTCCTGGTAGAACAAGAAATAACATTCTCTGTTATCCGTCTGGATCTCAGTTTTCCGGGTAGTTTATCTCAACATGCCCTTGATTGTCCGGAACCTTTCGGTGTCTAATCCTACTGTGATGCGACACCGCTATCATATCACACAGCGGCTATTAAAAGTCAGCTCATTTTCAAAGCTGAGTTTTCCTTTGCAAATCTGTTATGTTATCGCAGAGTTTGTGCTCATTAACGCCATTAATCCAGAAAGAAGCTTCACTCGTCGCTTGTCCTAAAGTGTTACATAATGAAACTTGGCAGACGGCTTCGACGTGGCCTGTGTGCTGCCATTGTGTTTTCCATCCTGAGACCTGATCTGCGCGCAGCCAGTGGCCAGCATGATAATCCTACATCTGTCACTAGCTGTGCGTGGGCAACTTCATCACCACAACCTGAATCATTTAACAACAACTGATGCCGTGCAAATAGTTTGGGATTATTTATCGTTAATAAATAACATGTTAGCAATTACTGTTGCTTCTGCTCTCAGCTGCAGAATACGTGACAATGTATTCATCAAATACGTGTAGCCTATGTTGGACTGCCGTAACAGAATTTGATGTTTAAAAAAAATACAATAAAAAATGACACGACCAACCAATTGATCTGATCAAATCTGCTTGTCAAGTTCCGCTTTGGCTAAAAGTCCCTTGGCCCCGCGGGTTGCTTGTGTGTCATCGTGATTAATTGATGAACCTTCTTGAATAATTGGCCTCAGACCATGGAATCATTTGGCTGTGGTGACATGAATCTTGTTCTCATCTTAAAGCACCCTTCATGGTGATGTATTACCTTAGCAACCACTCCCACCATTGATTAGAAGTTAGACTTGGATCTCGCAGTCAACAAAAGAAACACGCAAACAGCAAACGGTTTTATTCACTTTATTTTATTTGAATTATTTTTGTGACTGAATGAAAATCAAAAAAAGCCAGTAGAGAATTTACTGGGCATAGGAAGACTTCTACAGAGGTCAAAGTTATTTTCCAATCATCCCTTTAAGAGAAATACCACTTTAAAATGTGCTAAATTGAAATTAAACTGTCAAAAGAAAATAACAAAAGACATCGAATCCACATTTCGGCCTCTCAGTAGTGATTCATTGTTGAATTCTGATAAAAACATAAATATGGATCACTGTATTTTATCAAAAAGAATTTTGTATAAAAAAATAAGCTGCTATATTCAGCCAATTCTATAATGTTACTGTGCACTATACATTTTTCATCTCATTTTAGAACACACTTTTTAAGGGATCAGGTGGACAATGTCTGACAAAAAAAAAGGGATAATATTGTTATGCAACAAAGAACTTTTTGTGACACTTCACCTTATTTTAAACCACTAAATACGTGTGATCAGGTGTGGAGAAACAAAAGCATTAAAATCCTTCCCAGAAGGCAATGAGCGCTTGTTCTCTTTGTATCATACTTTATGTAATAGAAATCAAATTTCAAAAGAAAAACATCACTTGACCAATAAATGTCAGGCAATCCAAGTAAATATAAGGGGTCTAACGTGACAAGAAACACAAATACAAACATTCTGACCAACGTGACACATTTTTCATGGTCCTTTCCTGAGCTTTCAATTCCATACGTATATCAAATATAATCTTATAAAAGACTTAATCTTATTGCCATATGCTCAAATATAAGTCTAGCATAAAATATTAACTCTTGATAGCTACTTTCTAATGCCAAGTACATTTTCTTTCCCTTCCATTGTGATGGAACAATATTTTTCTCGCGGAAGTATGTAAAAGGAAGTCGTTTGTTATTTCATGAATATTCTTATTTGTAATGAATACACAGCAGAATACTGCATCTAAACCTGTATTAATTTATTTAGAAATGCCAACATGATTGGTATGCTGTGATAGAGTCATCCAAAATAATATATTTTAATACTTACTATTTTCAAAAGAAGCAGTGTGAAAACAAATTCAAAGATGTGCTTCAATGTTTATTGCTTCTACACAAGCTTTGGTCCAATACATTTTCTGTGCTAGCATATTGACAAAATGGTGTTCTGTATAGTATGATATGATATCATGTGGAAAGACCAACAATTATTTTTCATTAGTCTTGTTCATACTGTCTATAGTATGGAAATATTGAATTAATATGTCATGATATGTGTGAGATACATTTGTATGATTACGTAATTTTGCTCAAACCAAAATGAGACCATATTGAAGCTATTTTTGAAAATTCTATTTTCTGACATTGTGAAAAATATGCATAGATTAATTTCTGAGGCGCAAATAATCACAAAAAAAGTTTTTTGTTAGTTTGTTATTGTTTTAGTTATTGTAAAACTTCTAAAATCAAATGGAAAAAAAAAGTTAGATTTTGTCATATTTTTAAAAAAAAAATGTATTTTGTTTAGCATATCAGGTTTTGCTCAAAGTGAAATTACATTTTAAGGTGCTTTTTATAATGTGCTGAAATACATCCCTCAGTGGTACCATTACATATTGCATTTGAGTTATGTAATTCATTTATTTACTTTGTATGCTTTTAAAGTGCAAATAATGTCGCCTTCTCATGTGACGCTGGCCGGATCACAACTTGGGATAGTGATGTCAGTGGCTTGTGATCAGGTGTTTTGTTATGGCTCGTTGCATCTCAATGCAGCAGTGCACAAACTTTGAATGTGCCACTAAACTTATGTCCAGCAAATTATGCAAACAATAAGAATATTGCGCTCAAAAAAAGTTGATGGAGCGCATTCTACTTTTAGGTGCGTTTAGAAACCGAGACAGCACACAAACTAGACCATAACTAAGAAATGTATTTACACCTTAAAGTCAGTGATGTCAATTTGTTATAGCTCATTAGTATTGTTTACACACTCAAAAGTGACCAGTGAAAAAAGATTCAAGTTTCCATGAAGGAAGAAGGTCTTTCTCTAGACTTTTCCTTGATTGTAGACATTCCTTACCACAGTTTTCTAAGCTGCATACTCTTTAGTTTGCCACATTCACTCCAGTTATGTCCCCTTTTATCTCAATCTAGCACAATAGTCAGTGATTCCTATGGCACGTTGCATTGTTCTGCATTTTGACAGTCTCTGACAAGAAAGCCTGGACCTACAGGAAATATATTTCATATTTCCGACTCTCTCCGATAAGACCTTTGATCCAGAGTCCTGGTGGCCTGCAAGCGTTCAAACTCATGTCGGCTGGTCCGGTCCGGACTGAGGTTCGCCAGTGCTATATTCCCGCCACCTACGTCCTCCTCCTCCTCCTCCTCCTCCCGGTTGAGGAAAGCCAGCTCATTTTCATAGCAGAAGGAGTTTGAAGTTGGAACAAGGAATTTATTCTCCAACATGTCCTTGGCACTGCATCGGGGGGTGGACGGCACCTCGTAGGTTTTGTGAAAGTGAGCGTAATCCACCTTGTAAAGGTTCTTCTCCTCAAACAAGACCGGCTCAAACCTGTGTCCCCAAAGGATCTCCGAGGCTAAGTAGGAACTCCGCGCCTGAGTGGTCATGGCTGTGGCCTCCACCATTCCCTCCAAGATCACGACAATCTCAAAGTCAGAAGTCTCCAGGTCCTGTTTGCTGATCCCAAAAAGAGGGCTCTCCACATCGATCTCATGGAGAATAGTTATGGGGGAAACCAAAAAAATCCTGTCCAGGCCTTTGTCAAAGCCCACGTTGATGTCTATTTGGTCAAGAGGAATATACTCTCCTTCGTCGGTGATCCGAGGCTTGATGAGCTGCGCCCTGACGTGGGCCTCCACTATGTGGCTCTTGCGAAGGTTCCCCACCCGCCACATGAGGCACAGTTTTCCGTCCCGCATCGCAATGACAGCATTGTGGCTAAACAGCAGCGTTTGCGCCCGCTTCTTCGGCCTCGCCATCTTAGCCATGATGGCGCCAATCATGAAGCAGTCGATGAGGCAGCCCACGATAGACTGGAACACCACCATGAAGACCGCGACCGGACACTCCTCGGTGACACAACGGTAGCCGTAGCCTATCGTCGACTGCGTTTCAATGGAGAAGAGAAAGGCGGCCACAAATCCATTGACTTGGAGGACGCACGGGGTGAAGTTGTCATCTCCGGCTGGATTATCCAGATCCCCGTGCAGCAAGGCGATGACCCAGAAGGCCAGGCCGAAGGCCAGCCAAGAAACGACAAACACTAGAGTGAAGACCACCAGCATCCATCGCCAGCGGATATCCACGCACGTGGTGAATATGTCCGCCATGTAGCGCTGTGACTTGTCGTCCATGTTGGCAAACTGCACATTGCACTGGCCGTTCTTTTTGACAAAGCGGTTGCGACACTTGCGGCGCGTGTGGATCTTGCCATTGCCAAAACCGTTCATACCATGCATGGTAGTGAGACGGAGGCCCTCTTCCTCGGACGACACGATGCTGTAGCGGTTGATCCTTCCCGCGCTCATACTCCTGCCACCTCCAGCTGCGGGATCAGGACGGAAAGGCCGGCCATGGAGTCCCAGTGTGTGATCGCGACCCCTCACAGTTTGATCACTTGGAAAGTTGCGTTTTAGTAGGCCATCGGCAGGAAGCTGCAAGGGATCCTTGTCCCAGTATCGAGTCCCTAGAAGGAGAAGGACAATATTGTCAGTCTCGTGAAAATGTATCACTCCAATAGAAAAGACAAAAAACTATTAGGTGATCCAATTCCTTGCCATTTCTCAACCTTGAGCTCATTTAGTGCCATTGACGGCTATAGACGTCAAAAATCCAGTGAATGAATTAAAGCTTAAAGCGATCTTGGGTTGGGTTTTCTCCGGGCAGATCACCAGTCAATCAATCATATGGCTGACATATCAGGCTCATTTTTGTTAGTTCAGCTTGATTTGGTCTGACTTGTTACCCCGGCGGGGTGTATAGGCAAGATGACCACAGCCATGTTTGTGTTGGACCTATTCCATTGTCAACAGAACAACAGAAAAGTGCCAATTCTCTCATAGTTGATACAATTAAATTCTGGTTCTTCTCAAACCTTGAAAACTGAGTTATAAAATTAGTTCCTATCCTTCAGCATAGCTTCAGCATAGCTGTCCTGAATTACTTATTATTATCATCTGAATCCAGTTAGATGAAGTTTCATTTCATGATTCTTAACGAGTAAAGAGCCGTAATAACAGCAACATCATATGTTTTCTAGGGCTGTCAAAATGAGTGTGTTAATTTCGAGTTAATTTAAAGTTCCTTTAACGCCACTCATTTTTTTTGTAACACACGATTAATGATCACCCCTTTACTTGTAAAGTCTGTACTGGCGTAATTCCAGTCGCAACGCAGAAGACACGTCCATGTCAAAATTGATCAGTAATAAATTTAATAATAATGCATATATTTGTGGAGACTGGGGTTAAGTTGTATTTTACAATTTTAAAACTGCGCAGAATTTCACAGGTTACTTCATACTAAAGTTTCAATAACTCTTAATGTGAAAAGAAAAAATGCACAGGGCTGTCATGACGTCTTACAAATGCATTATGCCATCTAGAGGCAGAAAAATGACCTTGACACAAATCAATATCGCACTCGTTTTTTACAGTACAGTACAGTACAACTCAATTTTATGAATTATTATGAAATTACTGTGGCTAAAAGATGCAGCCATATTTATATTACTGGTAGTTTAACGTTTTTTTCCCGCTTTGATGTTAACAAGATTACGAAAAAAAAAAAAAAGCATAGAACTGATATAAAATTTGTGATTAGTCGTGAGTTAATTATTGAAAGCATGCATTTTATTACGCTTAAAAATGACATCCCTAATATTTTCATTTTAGAAACTGAAAAAACAACAACAAATATGACAGCCAGCACTGATGTCATGCTTTGTCACCACAAAATGACAGGCTGTTATTCCTTCAGCCAAAAGTGAATGCGAAGTCTATAAACTGTTCGTTTGCACTTTGTCTTGCTTGTATTTATAGTGTATCAGCTGCGTGCCATGCAGATGTGACAAATCCAACAGAAAAGCCTCCTTCTGTTCTTTTGTGGCCCAAATTGTCTATTGTCCTTTCAGCAGAATACTTTTGTCTGGGAGTCGGGGATGCTGTGCGTCTGTGCACGCTTACGCTAACTCCCAGTGGGCCTCTATGTGTGCCACTTATTCCATGGACACGCAGTACCAGATGCTGCATGCTGGGATGTAGGGAATGGGACTCTGTTTGACCCCATTGTGTACAACTTTACCATATTAATCATTTGGGGAGGATGCATTACATTTATATCAGCTTCCCATGGTGCTTTGTTCCATGACCCGAATGGCATACTTCTTAATTCTATACTTGGAGTTTAGTTATTAAGAGTCATAGCAGGCAGAAACACATCCTTTGCTATGTGGTGGAAATGATAGCAGGTAACCTGGACATCATGCTGGATTTTTGCGTCTCAGGTTCAGGGGCTCCTAACCATGAGGGACCGGACTGTGGACCCCCTCTGGGCACAGACGGCTTTTATCGCCTTGCCACAGCCGCTCTGCGTCCGCCTGCCTGATTTGGGCCCTGAAGACTTGACAGATCACTCATGTGCACTCCCAAATCCCACATGCCCCCGGCCGCTTGTTGCCTGAATCTGCAGCCATATTACCTCATTCACAGCGTCTCAAGAGGGGGCGTACTTCTACAAGTATCAGGTAGTGTTGAAAAAGTGAATTTAAAATGGGAAAACATCTGAGAGCGCTCGATGATACAGTGACCGTGCCGACGGAACTTGGCCTGAGACATCTTAATGCTTGACCTCCACGCTGTGAGCAGTCTATCATAGTCGTGCAAGTGTCGGATGTCCAATGTGTTGGTTGAGTGCAAGTAAAAACCCAGCAGGAGTCCTTGAAATCATTAGATAAGTACTTCTCTCATCTCTCCCGACGTACAAACCACCTGCGCGGCTGCAATTTAGTGAGTGCTTCACTTCACTTCACACTTAGACTGTTCATGTATCAGAGTGGATCACGGGCTACAAGTTCAACTCATGACTTAGATTTGATCTCATGCGAATGTTTGACATAAGGACACCGCTAGAAAATATCTAAATTATAGCTATTGCTTAACTCAATGGTGTCCAAGCTATGGCCCGGGGCCATTTGTTGCCCGCCGTCTATTTCTAAGCGGCCCGCACTAAAAATGACATTTGCTGCTAATACATTTTTTTTAGATTAGTGCTGTCAAAGTGAAAGCATCAACTCACTGATTAATCACAAAAAGTTATCACATTAATCATGTATTAACGCAGATTAATCGCACTATTAATTTCAACCGCAGATTATCGTTTAGCTTGACATCGGATGGTTACGTAAAACGGTAGCACCGGTGTTTGACCAATAAACATAACTACATGCATGAAAGTAAAGCATTTAATAAATTTTTGTGTATGACATTCAGAATATTTGTTTATGTCAAACTGTTGGGGTCATATTTTTTCTTCATTTTAAATTACACAAGTAAGTAACCGATTACAAAAAGACGAGGATGACTGTGTGAAGTGGATTAAAAAAATGTTGAAGACGTCCTCCTAACATTAAATGTAGAAAGAATTAACATATAACAGGTGCTTGTTAAATTTAGCGTGCAAAAAATGTTGATAAAAACCCTTTTTAATAAAGTGATTAATCGTGATTAATTAAAGTTCGAAATTGTGATTAATCTGATTAAAAATGTAATCATTTGGCAGCTCTATTTTATATAGATGTAGAGCTTTTCTAAATATGTAAATGAACTAAACTAGTAAAAATTATTTTTATACTGCTTTTAAAATGGTCAGCTTAAGACAGTATCGTTTTTGTTCTGAATGTAGAGCTGGGATTCAGCTGTGTTCAGTGCATGGGCTGATATTTTCGAGTGGGTTCTAGGGTAAAATCCTAAACTACAATCCCTTGAATCCTTTGATTTTTCTGAATGTGGCCCTAGGAGGAAAAAGTTTGGACACTTGCGACTTAACTGTTTGTCACTATATGTCGCATGGATGGATGGATGGATGGATGGATGGATGGATGGATGGATGGATGGATGGATAGATAGATAGATAGATAGATAGACAGACAGACGAGCCTCCTACAGTGGACCATTGATTCATTTGTGAGGACTTGTCAAATTATTGAGACTGCGCGTGTCATCGAGTCTGCCGAGCCTGTTCTCAGGGGGCCTTGAGAGGGGCGTCCGGGAGGGGAGCTGAGCCCGCTGATTAGGACGAACAGAATGCATAATTGGATGTGCACAACAATGGCGGAGATTGGGATAATGAAGTGGAGTGGGAGAGGGCGCGTTATGTGAAGACGAGCACGTAGGGAAACTGAGCTGAGCCACTACGTTGGCTGCCCACCTCCCAAGGCGGCCATTGTTGAAGGAAGAGCCCAGGCTCAGGTGTCATTGGATTTTCCTATAGCACACCATCTCTTCTCAAGTGACCTACAGGTATTTTCCTATAGCTAGCAACCCCACTTGAACATGCACATATGCCGTCTACGTGTATCTTTCTGCACTATTTTGCATGTGTGAGACTCCCTATTTGAGGGTACGTCTGACTCCTCCCCTCTGCGCTGGGGTTCCATCACAGGTGGACCCTGAGAGGGGTGCTAGCGAGAAGTGTTCATTTAGGACTGTCATTGCAGCAGCTGTTAAATTGCATGTTTTTTTTTTTGTTTTTTTTTGCAAGCTGCACCTGTAGCTGTTCTGACATCCCACACCTGACTCTCCTTCATTTATCATTCCCACAAACAAGTTCTTTATTTGCGCATTTTAAATCACGTCCATCAGATGAATCACCCCCTGAAACGTGACAATCAAAATGACCTCTTTGCAGGCTCGAAACCCTCTTCGGCCCCTAAACGTGAGCGGCGCGAACAAAGCAGAGATGAAAAGCACGATGAGGTCATGAAGCTGTCATGCCGTGCTGCATTTTCGGTATTCATTTGCTTCGGCCGCTGTCTCTGTAGGCTTTGTTTATGCAGGGGATAGAAGAATACGCACGTGCACAAACACACACAGCTCTCAGGTGTTATACAAGTTTGTTTTTTTGCATTTAATCACTTGAAATGGTCCACTCAGGAAGATGAGTAACTAAAATGCTTCAGCTGGGAACCTGTGGATTTATTGTTCAGCTATTTGTTGCTTGTAAAGGCGGGGATTTTGCATTCATTTTATTTATTTAGGAATGAATAACACACATACTGGCCATGATGTTAGGTACACCTCCAATAGATACAATTCTGCATTTACAATGACAATAACATAGGAGATATTACTGTATGTTTATTTATTTATTTTTGGTCTGTATTAAGTTGAACAATGGAACATGCATATAAAGGTGAGGCCTCAAACAAAGCCTAACACTCAATAATATATTTGACAGTCTATTATCAGTGCAGTAAATCTATACTGACTTGATGGTAGCAACTAGTTGTTTCCGATTACATTCATCTCTTACCAAATACAAATTGGTAAAATGCTATAATCTGCAAACAGTTTGTTTTTATATAGTCAGTGTTTGCAGGTTAGTCGTGAATTGTGTTTTATTTCTTACCTTTATTTCTACCTGTCCTCTCCCAGTCTGCATGCAGGACTAAAAAGGCGCTCTCTTCTCATGCAGCATCCGTTGTCAGCCGAACTGAGGCATCTCTGAATCGAGCTCGTCTGTCTTTTGATTTAGTCCAATTCCCGAATAAACCACCCCATCATCCTTAGCATCAGAAGCAATGCGCTCTCTTTAAATTTCTTCATCCTTGCTTGGTCGGAAGGCAGAGAATCGGATCCGAAAAATCCACTTGTGCTCTAAACACACTACTCCAAGTTATTTAAAAAAAAAAAAATCTGACTTTTACATCTGTCAAATCCTTCATTTGTGCAAGTCAACTTCTGTGACGTGACGACAATCCTTCACAGTTCCCATGAAATTGTCCAAGAGTTCCTCACCGCTTATTAAGTGAACACCTCTCTCTATCAATCTTTGCAATCTGATCTCGTTGGACTCCCGCTCACTCTCTCTCTCTCTCTCTCTCTCTCTCCTTTCTGTCCCCCCTCCCTCGCTCCCTTTCTGAAGTGTCACAGAAGCTGCCATTTGCAGCCTACCTCTCTCTCCTTCTCTATCTACTCCCCCCCATCTTATTCCTCCCTTCCTCCCTTCGTATATGGCACCGCCAGTTGACAGCAACTTGATGCATCATTCAGAAAACGGAGGCTGACAATCCCTCCATTGTGTCGGATCACACGTGAATCTGAAAGTAAATAGAAGCCACATTATGAAGATGCAACCTTTTTTTTTTCTCCTTAAACAAAGACTTCCCACATCAAATTAAGAGTACAGACTTTGCTAAGCCCATCTGCTCTGCTTCTACTCGGAGTTAAGTCCTGTTATCACGCCTTACTGGAAAAGAGCTTATTCACTGTTTCGCTTTGGGTGAAGCACCTGTCATGTGCAGCATTACTTGTAATAGTTGCTTGTTGAGAGAGTGAATATGGGTAGATGATGCTGGAGGCGTATCAGTCTCGGGGTCGAGTGATGCCTTTCACACTTGTCATCAGCTGGATTTGACCTCAGGATGCACAGCACGTGCGTTTGTGTCAGTTATATTTGCAACACACTGTCACCAACACAGCCAATTAGCGGTCATAAAAACCTTTACTGATGTACAAAACACAATAAATCACAAAGTCTTTCTTTAAAGATGATGTGTAAAATGTTTAGTACTGTTCATAGTATAGCATAAAAATAAAAAAAGACTTTTAAAGTGTAAATTAAAACAAAAATGATGCTTGAAAAATCAAAGTGCTGTTTTTGTTCTCAAACGCTTTGGGCATGTCAGCTTAATGCTCTCAAACCACACCCCACTCAAGTGTCAATCCAATACGTCTTCTATTTCCAGAAAAGAGTACACTTGGGCCGGCTTCAAGATAAGCAAATGATATTCAAAGTTTACTCAAAGATGCCATACTTCAATTTATGACATTGCATCTGCCTCCTCTTCTTTTGAAGTCTTCCTTTATAAATGAATAAATACTGATAACCTTTTAAGCCGCAACTTTTTGTTCCCATGATGGACTTTTTACTTTTTTTTTTCTTTAATGCGAGTGTGGATTGAACCCACACCACAACTGTGTCTCCAGTTTGCGAGTGCAGAGCGCTACCATTAGGGACGTAACGATAACCAAACATCACAATATGATATTATCACGATATGAAGGTCACGATACGATAATTATGATATGGGGAAGTTGGCGATATAAAAGGTCACAATATTGTAAAAAATGAGCTCATACAATAACAACAACAAACACACAATATTGTTTTTGTACATTACAGCACTGAAAAATATACAAATATTATAAATATTATATATAAAAATATATAAATATAATATGTATATTGAGGCACTAATAAAAGCATTACAATAAATTGATTAAAAAAAATTAATAAAATAATTAATTAATTAATTAATATTTAAATTACATAAGAAATTAATCAATACAGTAAATTGAGTTCCTCCATGAGTCAATTGACTCATATTGACTCTGTTCACAAGTATATTATATTCCCCTTCATCTGACCATTATCATGGATTTTAAACATAGAAGAGCCAAAACATGCCATGTGAAAATTAAACTGCATTCAAAAAGTAGCCACCAGAGGGTGCTACAACTGCACAAGTGGAAATAAACCCGACTTCTTTTTTTTTTTTTAACAGATGTGCTGCTTTTAATATCGTGACATGACGACGATGACGATATGTTGTGGCAGTTTTAATATCGCGATATCACGATATTGCAGTTATCGTTACATCCCTAGCTACCAGTGAAACTAAAATAAAATTCTGGGCTGTTGACACTACTTACGACCTTATTTGAACATTCAGGAAGTGCAGTTCACCGAAAGATGACCTACTTTTTTTCTAAAAAAAAAAAAAAAAAAAAGGTTAAAAATATATAACAATGATACAATGATAAATGCACACACAAAATCCACTTTTTTTTTTTTCCATCTCTCACAATCGCTTTAGGAGCAGTCTGCAGTTTACAAGTCGTGGTAACAATGGTGTACTCCGCCTCCTATTTGCTCCACAATGAAAACTGACATTTCCCTGAATTTATTAAAACAAAAAAAAAAATGGATAGGATGTAAAAAAAAAAAAAAAGTGTCAAAAGAGGACATTTTATCTCCCTATTCTACTATGACCTATAAAATGGGTTACATTGCCTAGCATCTTTTTTATAATAGCAAGAAAATAACCTTATCCAAGCCACAACAATGAGGCGCTAAATTGACAAATCTGTTTTCATGCTGTCACATCTGTGAGTTTTTGTTTGTCCAATACCCCTAAAGTTACTGCTTTTGTAATAATGGCTCGTACATACTTTTAGAGCTTGGGAACAAGGGTCACTTTTTTTCCCAAAATAGTTAGCTTAAGTCAAGTAATTATACATTAGTTTAGATTTCATCTTAAGGGACCGAAATATACCCATATTCCCTTGTGTGTAGCGCACTTACCAAAGTGTGACATCCTTAGAGCTTCAGAGGGCAAGTCATCAGTCAAACAGTGAGCGAGAGGACAGTGAGAAAGAAAGGGAGCGCGTTGAATGAGTGTGAGGTTTCTAAATCCAGCTATGGTGGCTCAGCCTCAGCTTTATCACTAATGATTCATCAGTGTAGGAAACCTCATTTTTCCTCCCCACTTTGCACGCTCTCTTCCACTGATTTCAGACTTGTGCGGGGCGATTTGCAATAGCCTGCGTGTGATCATCACCCGGCCATTGTGTTTTAGGCCGAGGACATCAACTAATGGGAGCTCAAAGAGACCCTTGAAAGCTCCTCTCAGTCCGTGTCGGCAACAGGTATTGTACAGGTCTTTGCTCGGATGCTGTTGACGCTGAAGGTGTGGAGAACAGTAGATCACAAGGTTCTCACATCCGTAGTCCGGACCTTGTTATGTAAGTGTGCCATGTTCACAGGTGGCAGCAGGGCATATGCATGTCTGTGTCTCAATGAGAAGGTTGTGCCTCCTACAGAGATGCCTAAGTGGGAATCACTGTCGCTGCCATGGCTACAGGTATAACACATTTGGACTATTTTCAGACCAAATCGGAGAGGCGGCACTGTTGGTCAGGGCTTTCATGTCATAACATTAGCTCCAGTGGCCTAATGGATAAGGCACTGGCCTCCTAAGCCAGGGATTGTGGGTTCAAGTCCCATTTGGAGTGTTTCTCTCTTTTGGAGTCTTATTTAAATTAATTATTATGAAGATCCTTCCTTCCCAGTTGCACTCCTTTCAACTTGACTTTACTGCCTTTTGTTTATTTCATTTTTTGCAACTTTCCTACCTCTACAGCAAGGAATAGGAATGTGATATGCTTGTGCTCACACTCGTGGAGAAAGTTGTGAATGTCATGACTGTGTTTTGTCTGTGTTTGATTTATGGTGACGGTTATGTTCGGGTCATGACTGTGCGGTCAGGTGTCTGTTTTGAACTGATGTAACCAGCATCTAGTTTCAACTGGTAAGAAGCTATGTGAAGTCAGAAGCTATGTGATGTCAGGAAACTTTCATCTCTTTATCTGGTCAGATAAATCCATGTCAACCCTGTTACCCACATGTTTGGCCACAGCCAATCTGATGCATTCGCTGTCTATATAAGTCTGAAAGAGGTGTGCTGGTGCCAAATTATTAATCCGTTCCTCTGTCCATGTGGCCACCTGCTCCTCTGCTCGCGTTGTTCCATGCCTCTGGATCCATGATGCCTTCCCGTTGTTTCTGGTCAAGTCAAGTTAGTTCCACTCCTCTTGATGTTATGCGAATAAAGTGTTAAAACTCTTATTTGTGTCTGCATTTTGGGATCCAACCCCAGAACATAACAGTGAAGGGGGCCTCTTGTTCTTGAGCTCAGCTGCTTGTTGATTAAATCGTCAACAAAACCCAGGAAGTAGTCAAGATTTTTGGATTTTGAATAAACGTCAGTGCTGGAAAACACTCACCTCATACAAAAAATGTTTTGTCATGTCTCAGAAGAATGGAAATGGCATTAAATTCATTTATTTTTCAATTCAAAGCAATAATATACAGCGGATCTAATATGTATTTTTTTTAAAGAAATTCTTCAAAATTTTCTCAATAACAGGCTCTACTGTAACACTTAGAAAACTCACGATGTTTTTCTGTCTTCTTTGTTGTGACTCGTGAGGATTGCAAGCTGTAACATAAAACCTTCTCGACAATCCAATATCATTATCAGAAGCTGGATGTTTCCACTTCCTGGGAGGTGAACAATTGTGATTTCCGCCTCAGTCACTCCGGGCAAAACTCAGTGAAATGCAGAATGATGGTAGGTAAGAGAAGGCAATTCATACCGGATAAATAAAGAAAAGGTTTTAAATGACGTGGTATAAAATGGCGATACAAGAGTTTCATTAACTAATGTGCTAATATGTTTCGACGCTGGGTTGTCATGGTTCAGCATGTCGCCATTGCACCTATCACTGATACCCTGCAGGTGTTTACATGACTTGGCTCTGGATCCAGTGTCCCATAGCTACCCTTCTCTCCGCTAACCGCTAACTGACTAGCAGACCCTCAGCTCAATCACCAGGCACATTTCTTGCAAATGAACATCTTGAAATGTCAGAATGGGACTCTGTTCTCTAATCCTGACCTTGAATGCTCATTCACATTGTGCTCGGACAGTTGTCATGCATTTCTAAATTAATCCTACATCAACAAGAACCAGATCATATTCTGACATATGCAGTAGAAGTTGATCACAATTGTGAGCTCCTGTACAACAAACCACATTATGAGTCACACAGATTTTCCTAACTACTGTATTCATTCTTTCTTTTGGAAGAGTACTGTGTAATTTCACAGACTTGTCAGTGTGGGTGTTCAAACTTTCATGTCTGAATGTGTGCGTTTGTGTGCACACACGGCTAATTGTAGCAGGTCCCGACTCCCGGGGAGCCCATCTTCCATCTGTCCGTTCCACTGTGCGCAACCCAGCGAAGTCCTAATTTTATCCCAAATTTCCCAGCAGCTGACCTTTTATTACCCCCGACGGCGTCTCTCATTATTTATAGATAAATCATTTTTTTTTAAAAGCTGTTTTTTTCTCACTTCCAACAGTAACGCACATTCATCTGTAATGTCACACTGGAGAACAACAGGTCCTCACTTAACAGAATCACATGACTTAAGTGCCACGCAGCGCCCACAGCTGAACAAAAAAAATTACGAAACTCCGGCCCTTTAGATAGAACATGAATTAACTAGTGGGACATATGGCGGTTTTTGTGCAAGCATATGGTAGAATGCCACTTTCTCCTTCAGCTTGAGGCTTTTTTGGAGGAAGCAATAAGAACCTATTCACAAGACTGCGATGAGATGCTGTCCTGTTTACAAGAGAATTGGAGTACAAAGGATATGCCAGCGCCATGTGCTGTTTTTAAAGGATTTGTATTATCATAAACTAGACATACTCGGTCGTTTCCTCCGATATTTCAGCCTCTTTTACACAGAGATATAATAAAATAAAAAAATAAAAAAATCACGGTCCAAGATATTGATAAAAGTATGTTTGCTATAACCAAAATCTCCATTCTACCTGTGGTAGGACTCTGATACTATTCAGAAGGCAGAAATTTTTCCATTCACTGACGGTGCTGTTTATCACCAAAATAAGGCAATAAAACTGCTTTTAAAAGTAGTCTAAAAGGGGCTTCACAAGGGCTTCTGTTGCTGCTCTGACGCTAAAGTTGCGAGGTGAATTTACTCTCCACAAGTTTGGACCTTTTAGAATGAACACAGTCATAGAAAAAGGAGGAAAATTGTGTATTTTACTGGCAGTGTAACAAGGGCAATGTGTGTAAAAAGAGGAATTATTTTGGGTAAGCTGGCTATTACTCTTTTGCAATTTAACAAGAGAGTGACAGCTATCCAATTGGAGTAAAGCTTATTTACATTTTGAATTGTAGTGAGAATGAAAATAGCTTGAAAATTATCTTGTAAACCTAATAAAAAAAAAAAAGTACTTTTTTTTCTACATTTTAGAGTCATGGGGGGGAAAAGACACACAGGTTCGTGTTAATCAGTTTTCTCATTGTAAATTACACAATTGTAAAATGCTTCTGCTGCATGTAGCATCTCTCTTGAGTGACCTTTGAAAGCGGATAGCAACATCATTGCGTCAGTTTTTATTCTCGTCTAAGGCTTTACACCAATTTACTGCATCCGATGCCGCGGCTAGGTGTTTATTGGCCCTGCGTTCTCTACAGTTCCAAAAAGCCAAACATGCGTTCCCCTGAGAGAGACTGGATTTAAAGGAATAGACACTACTGTTTACATGGACGAGACTCACCTGAACTTGCCAGATACGTGCTGCGTGTGTGTGTGTGTGTTTGTGGTTGTTTTGTAGTGACCCTGTAGGATTTCACTGTGTGTGAGTTGAAGCTTTTTTTGGTCGCCGTCTCTCTTCAACAGCTCTCACTGTGGGCGTGTGGATACAGAAGTGAGAAATAGACTGAGGCTGTGTGAAACGTTGAAAAGTCTGCCCCTCTTTTTAGCCGTGGGAACTACACAGAGATGAATGGCACTCACTTGTAGCTTTCTACAAAAAAAAAAAAAAGATTAATGTAACCAGGACTTGTTGTGCTGTTGTATTTATTATATAAACTCCTGTAGTGAACACTCACAGGGAGTCACAAAGACATGTATGCAGCTTCCACATCTCATAGGAAGCACACAGTTATGGATGTTCCCTAAAATGTAGTTCAAGATGGATGAAGAATTTATTTCTTGATTTCTTTCTTCTTCTTTTTTCTCGCAAAATTGTGTAATTGTGGGAATGTTGGGTTCAAATCTGGGTTCAAACCCTGCTTGGGCCACAATTTAGTACATTCGATGGTTTGATACCAACTGACTATCGTATCAGGAAATGGATTATAATTTCTCTAAAATGATTAAATCCTACTTTAGACAAATTGCAGTTCAAGTTTTCTTATTATTCATTTATCTTTTAACTTCAATTTAAACTTCGTAATTTTCACATAATTTATCTTTCAATTTACTTCATAAGCATTCAGCTATTAGCATTCAGCTTTCAGCACTCCTATGCAATTTTTCCAGAAATTGCACTTAGTTAACTTCATTTATTGATTTTGTTTTGACCTTTATTAACCTGCATAAATCACAAAGATGAACCTTTCCAAATGATCAAAACTTTCTTATGTTCAATAGAAGAGACGTGGGTGGTAAAACGTATGTAACATTTAGGCCAAGTTCATCTAATCTTCCACCATCAATGAAAGCTCTGCAGTCTCAACATTATCCAACAGAGGAGACCAGCTCTCTCATTACAGCAAACAGCCTCCTCATTGAGCCCTTATGTCACCGTCGACTTCAGAAGAGGTGCAAATTGACAGTCACCGGTCTCCGTTACACTAAATGGACGAGAGGCTGTTATTAACGTGACAATACGCTCGTCAGTAAGTGGAGGACCTGAGAACACCGCTGAGGTTTTGTCCTCTCCTGTAACTCCATCTGCCCCTTTCATTGTACACTGGAGAATTTGATGTCATTTTTGCCACGTCAACGTATTTCTCCATTGTGTTCATGTGCGCCCATTATTGTTCCAACTACCCCTCATCCACCAGTAAATCCTGCACAAACATTTATATCTCATGATGAGGTGCAGACTTTGGACCCAAAAGCAGACAAGACACAGAAGTTAAAAAACAGAGTTTATATAACCAAAAATACAAAGTAACAATAGAGAGCATGTCTGAATGTAGAACACAAAAATACAAAGTAAGTACAGAGTGTAGGGCTGGATGCAGGTGGCCACGAAGAAAGAACTTGATGAAGAAACCTCGATTTGACAAAGAAAACTTTGGTTTGATGAAGAAACCGAGAGTTGATGAATAAACCTTGAATTGACAAAGAAAACTTGGCTTCATGAAGAAACATTGACTTGATGAAGAATCCTTCACTTGACCAAGAAAACGTAGACTTCACGAACAATACCTGACAAAGAAAATTTTGGCTTGACAAAGAAGCCTTTGAGTTACCAAAGAAACCTTGACAAAGAAAACTTTGGCTTGATGAAGAAACCTTGACTTAACCATGAAAACTTGGCTTCATGAAGAAACATTGACTGGAGGAAGAATCCTTCACTTGCCAAAGAAACCTTGACTTGACAAAGAAATCTTTGGCTTGACAAAGAAACCTTGACCAACAAATTTTGACGTACTGACAACTGTGTCCCTGAGCAACTCCGGCCATGATCAGTTCTATATGACACAATAAAGGCCTATATGACAAAATAAGGGTGATAAATACAGGACCATAGCAACTGCATAGCAACCTACAACATCACAAGGACCTAACCCAAAACACTCTCACAACACCCGAGGCAGCTAAATCGATAATACTCTCTGATTGGTGAAGTGCATGCGCATGAGCATTTGCAACAAAAATCATCAGTAATCAAACACGTGATCAATGGGAGACGTGTAACAGCTGCCTGCTCCCTGAAATCTCAAAATTGTTTGGTGATTGGATTTATTTTTATTTTTTTTACCTTGACAAAGGTGGACAGTTTCAGAAGAAACTGCAGAATTTTTCGTACAGGTTCTGAGTGCAAGTGTGCATAAAGAAGAGGTTGACGACGGTTGAGCAATTCATTGTGCTTCCTGGCAACCATCTAATCAGCGTGGTGATCAATAGATAATTTGCAAAGGAATGAGTCTGACACACACACACCCAAACACATTGGTTGAACAGTTTGGAGAGGTCACGGCTGCCGAGTTCTTCTCCGATCTTTTTGGATTCATTTCGGAGCGATCAAGCAATCACCCGAGTCGCGCCCCCGCCGAGACAATCGACCAATTTCACTTAACTGTGTCAGACAAACGTCGTTTTCTTTCCCCGCTTTACTTCTTTTTTTAGTCCAAAACGGAGGCGTCACTTCGCGTTTGCTCAAGCGTCCTCCCCGAGGAATGACAAAGTGCTTTTATAGACCTCGCCGCTGCTGAGTGTGCGGCTGTCCAATGAGGTGACCACTGTGCTGTGAAGGAAGTGAGAGTCCCCGAGTACAGCGGGACTTCCTCTATTTTGCGGGGGGTCATTGCGGAGTTTGCGGCGGTGAATTAAAGATGGCTCCCGTGGGTCAAACGCTCAAGCTCATCCCTGAATAACAGTCTGACCGGTGTATAACTCAGCGGTCAGGATTAATGTTAACCTTGACTTGTCCTGACTCATTGTCTCAGATAGCCTGTGGTTGTGTCATGTGCTGGAGGTTGGATCTCAAAAGAGCAGACACAAATAAGATTTTAACTCTTTATTCACACAACTTAACTAAACAAAAACAACGAGAATGCATCGAGAATCACGAGACACCAAGCCCCCTTGGGCTGCGGAGCTGCACAGAGGAACAGCAGGTAATAATCCGACAGACACACACTTCTCAGTTTGGCTTAAATAGACCGTGAATCAATCTCATTGGTTGTAGCTATACATGTGGGTACCAGTAGTGACATGGGATTATCTGATTGGCTGTTTACCCAGTAAAGAGATTAAAGGTGTATTCAAGGATCTTTTGTCGCTGCGTCTTCCGGGTGGATCATCTTAACGATTAGTTCTCGATCCCGTCAATCAATCTTCCGTAACGACGTCCTGCCCCACCCCCGCGGACGAGCAGGAGAGCTGGTAGGATGGTCTGCCAGATGCGCATTTTTTAAAGTGGCAAACAAACGTTTGGCTTCTACTTTTTGAGAAGTTCCTTGAACACACCTTTAAGGATTCTTGACATCACGTAGTTCCTGACATCACATGGCACCACATAGCCTAAAACCAGTTGAAACTAGATGCCGGTTACATCGGTTCCAAAACAGACACTTGTTACATCAGTACAACACAGACACTTGACCTCTCGGTCATGACCCAAACTTAACCCTGATGTGACCCAGTCATGAGTCAAGACCCAAACATTAACCCTGCATGACCTGAGTCATAACAGGTTGAGTCATCTGTATTAAAACGAAATAAATAAAATGCCATTCACTGTAAAAAAAATAAATAAATAAAAATACTTGTAAAACCTAGTCAAGTTTTTTTTTTTTTACAAGGAGAGTTTTGAGTACATTTTACCAGTTTATTAAAAAAAAAAAAAAAATCTAGTCAAGTGTTGAGGAACAAGCGCAGCTACTCTACCACCTGAACCATGCCGCTCCTTTTGTGTTAGTATAGTGATGGTATCAGGCAGAATCCTTGTACCTCCAACTCAAAGACCCGTTTTTGGTCTCATTTTGGACCCACCAGCAATGCAGTACAGTGGCAAACAGCAAGAGTGGCAAGGCTCAGGTGGTAGAGTGGTTGTCTCCAAGTGGAAGGTCATGAGTTTGTTTTTCAATGCTTGAGTAACTAAAAAATAAAAAATAAAAGGAACAATTAAAAACATTACTTGGAATTTTTGAGTGCAAAAAACTTTATTGTTTTTTTCTTTTTTAAGTAAATATCTTCTTTTTTTTTTTTTTTTACAGTGCTCATGCTTTATGCTCAAGGCTGCAGAACAGGATAAATCCTCCTGTCCATTTCTCACCAATAAATCCTCCTGTCCATTTCTTTCCAATCAAGCTATCTAATCACATTACTTTGCTAATTAGCGACGACTGGAGGCTATTTTTAGTCTTGAGGTCAGCCTGGTACGTCCACAACCTCTGTGGACTGACTTTTTTGTTGTTGTTGTTGCTTGTTTGCTTAGATTTAGCCCACCAAACAAGCTTAGAAACATTTTTTTCCCCAACATTAACTTACATCAACTTCCACAGAAATAATATAAATGAATATATTTCATAGAGTATCTTGACTTACAAGTTTAATTCATCCAGTGATGAGCTCCTATTGGATCTAATTAGGCTTTTCAGGTGTACCTAATGTTGTGTCCGGTGAGCGTGACCTTCATTGGGAGTGACGAACAGCAGACAGACGCCTCTCAAGACTGATTTGATGTGACAGCTGCTATCAAGAGTGACTCGATCACTCAGGCAAACATCCAGTTCAAAAGGTTGCTTTGAAGAAATAAACCCAGTGATTCACAAATCACAACTATTATACAATTGCACTTAAAACACTCATTGCCAGACCAGAAAAAAAATGCATCATTTGACGTCTTTTTCCGTCAATGGCAGTGAATGAGTTAAACATGGTAAAAAAATCAATGAAGCAATTATAAATTGTTCATATAATGTACAGTAGAGGTGTCCAAACTTTTTCCTCTGAGGGGCACATACAGAAAAATAGAAAGCTGCAAGGACCACTTGGATTTTTTTTTTTTGCTATTTATTAACACATTCATTGCCAGACCAGAAAAAAAAATGCATCATTTGACGTCTTTTTCCGTCAATGGCAGTGAATGAGTTAATTGGTCCAAAATGATTATCTATGTATGACAAATATTGCCTCTTTGTTGATCTATCTATGCAATTTTCCACTCTGTGACCACAGTTTAGCACCATATTACCTGCCGCGTCGACACCGGCTTCCCGTGAGTCCAAATTACACCGGCCCCCTTTTTCTCCATCGCCACTGTTTGCAAAAGAGTCGCTCGGTGTCATTTCAAAGCGGAAGACTCCCCAGGTGAGGAGACTCTTTTTTTTTTGACAGTCGAAAGCAATTAAAGCCCCCACAACCTCGCCACTGATTCCTCGCCATAGACATGCTAATGTGCCAAGTGAATTACCAACACAGCTTTTTGGACCCAGGGCTAAAATTAGACCAGCACATTATAGCCTTGTCTCTCGTAACAAGGCACATTTAAAGGATGTGCAGATGATCACACTTTTCCGACCTGCGATTATTAATTTACACCTCCCTGGCACCTCGGAGGAAGAAGCATGGCCGGATGAGTGCAACTGAGCTGCCTGTGTCTGGATGTGGCTTTTGCGCGTTTAAAGTTTAAACAAAAAAAAGAACAAATACTAAAATGATAAAATAGTATATGAATGCTGTAAAATTTACAAATATCAAGATTTTTTTTCTGTGGGGGATGTATGTAGAATTTTAGGGAAAATGAATTGAATTTAAGGCTGTAATAAAATTTTAAAAAATGGAAATAGGGAGCAATTTTTTGGTGTGGCCGCACAGGGGTGTCAAAATTAGTGCGTTAATTTTGAGTTCATTTAAAGTTCCTTTAACGGCACTTTCTTTTTTTTTTTAATGTGCGATTAATGCCCTTACTTGAAAATCCTGTACTGGGGAAATTCCAATCGCAACACAGCAAACACATGCACGTCAAAATTTAGTAGTAATAAATGTAATAATAATGCATATATTTGTGGAGACTGGGGTCAAGTTGAATTTTACAATTTTAAAAATTGTGCAGAACTTCATGTTAAAGATTAGGTAGCTCTTAATATGAAAAGAAAAATGCACTGGGCTGTCGCCAATGTTTTACAAATGCAAGTATGCCATCTAGTGGCAGAAAAATAACTTCAACACATTATAGCGAGGGAGCTGTCATGACTGGGCACACAGAGACGAACAACCATCCACACGCACAAGCACACCTACGGACAATTTGGAGCACCCAATTAACATGCCATGCATGTCTTTGGAATGTGGGAGAAGACCAGAGTACCCGGAGAAGACCCACGAAGGCACGGGGAGAACATGCAAACTCCACCCAGGAAGGCTGGAGCCTGTACTCGAACCTGAGTCCTCAGAACTGGGAGGCGGACGTGCTAACCAGTCACCTACTGTGCCGCCCCACATCTTTTTAATTGTAATTAAATTATTATGAAAATACTGTGTCAATGAGTAAACGATGCAGCCATATTTCTATTAGTTTAAAATTTTTTGCCACTTTGAAAACTTTGAACATTTTTTCTTGTACATTTTGTGAACAGATATAACATTTGCGATTAATCGTGAGTTAACTATTCAAGTCATGCGATTAATTACAATAAGAAATTTTAATCGCCCGACACCACTAATTTTATCTTAATTTACACATCATGAAACTAGTTTCTTTCTTGACATGTTCTTTTATTCTGCCTTTATATTTGTTTTACAAGACATATTTTACGATGCATATGAACAAACGTCACAGTTAAATAAATAGACTGTGTGTGTACAATCGGAAGCCTTTCACATTGCATTAGGCATTTCGTACCCACTGTGTTTTTTTTGTTTTTTTTTCCCGCCAATTACAATGAGAGAGGTTATCTTTCCCTTTAATGCCTGCCAGCCGTCCAGCCTGCAGCTCGCTATCTGGCTGCCTAACCTTTTTTCCATTTTTGCCTGATGAGGCTTTTCAATGAGGCTGCTCACTTTCACCGCGTCGTGCTGACACACGCTTGCCAGGTCGGCCCTCCTCTTCCCCCCCGCTTTTCAGCCCCGAACCGAACCCACCGCGAGCCGCCCGGCAAAGATGTAAACTAAGCTAAGCTAAGCCCAACACGCCCTGCTCCATTATTCATCTGCCCCCTTTAATGAGTTTTCCATCCAACTTCATGCGCAATAAGCGAAATGATTGTGCTTGATCACTTTAATTGAATTGTACAAATGCATCCGTCGGAATCATTCCCTGTGTGTCAAGTAGTAAAAAAAAAAAACACTGAACTTAATAATAGACACCACGATACATAGGGTGTAAACACGAATACAAAACATGATCATATCACAGTAGGGGTCAGGCATTGAAAGCGATTTGCCTTTCACACTCATTTATCTCTTGAAACAAATAAGTGCAGAGCAGTTTATTGGCTTCACATAAACTACACTGTCGAAATAAGTGGTTCTTAACCATTGGCGATCGTGTAATCAGTGGTGTCCAATCTACGGCCTGGGGGCCATTTGCGGCCCATCGTCCATTTTTCAGTTGCCCGCGGCATATGCTAAAAATGGCATTTGACTCAGTTCAAATAAAACAAAAATGTTTGGAGATGGTCAAAGTAAGAAGGGAGGGTGTCGAAAAACACAGGTGCCATTAAAGGTTATTTTAGTTAACTAAAACTATCGAAATAACTAAAACTAAAATTCCAAAAACACTTTTGTTAACGAAATAAAATAAAACCGAAAATGCTTTTTAAAAAACGAAAACTAACTGAAATTACATTTTATGTTTACAAAACTAACTAAAACTAACTATGATTATAGCAAAAATGTCCTTCGTTTTATTCTTTGGTAATCAATTTAATGCATGAGCCTTTGAGGATGATTTTAAATGTGATTTTTAGTAGATTTATTTTGATATAAACCGGAATAATGACGTTTGAAACTATGTCACACTCAAGTGACGTCATCTAGCAGCAGCCAATAGAAAAGCACTTTCAGATGACGTCACTCTCATGGTGTTTTTTAAATATTGTGCACAAGTAATTCACATTTTTTTTAAAACTAAAACTAAGACTGAAACGAACTAAACTAAAACCTAAAACTAAGTATTTGTTAAAGAACTAAAACTAATAAAAACTAACAGAACCACCCTGAAAACTAATTAAAACACACTAAATTAAAAAAAAAAAACAAAGCTCAAAACGCAATAAAAGCTAAAATAAAAAATTCCAAAACTATAATAACCCTACTGTCATATTACAAATAAATTGGTTTATATACTGTACCAACATGACATCACAGTTGCTCCGGGGGTAACAACCAATCACAGCTCAGCTTCAGACAACAGGTGAGCTGTGATTGGTCATTGCCTGAGCCCTGAGTAACTATGATGTCAGCTACAGTCGACAGCAAGTGACAAAATGGCCGCCCCCCTGAGATGGATAAAAATGGATGGATTTTTGCTTCATAACTCATATTCCACAAATGTAATATTAATCATAATGTCATGTTTAGACTAGTGAGGACACATATAACATATTATTGTCGTCAAGAAATGTTTTTTTAAAGTTGACTTGCACTTTAATGGTTTTGATTATTTATTTATTTGTTATTTATTTATTATTATTATTTATGCATTTTTGTTCCTGTTTCTATTCCAGTGACGTATAGTGACAAACAGAACAAGATGCAAACTTAGGTACCTACTTTTTGTGACATTTTTGTTCAATTATTGTTGAAGTAACTGTAATATACACATGACATTTTTTTTTTTTTTTTTTTTTTTTTTTTTACAGATTTGAGCAGGTTTCATGGCAATTGATGATTTGCATAAAATGATGTGACGGGCCGGATCTAGCCACCGAGCCTTAAGTTTGTCATCCGTGCTCTAAGCTTTTCCCCCCATCATGCCAGGATGGCAAGACTGCTTATCAGTCAAACAGCTAATATGTTTGTTTACAAAAAGGAGGCCTGTTCAATATTTGATGGCTTCTTCAAGTTACCGAGGAGCAGCCCACTGCGACCCAACACCACAGTTGGGCCTCTGTGCGTATTTTGCACTCTTTGTTCAACAACTCTTGCACAAGTCCCTTGTTAGTATTATCACATGTTAAAGCCTTGTCATCTTTGATCACACAAGAAGTGGAGTGGATCTGTTAACAGACACCCTGCTAAATAATAGACACAAAGAAAATTGACATCTTAATATTGGTAAATATTTGGTTTTATGGAAGTGCCTGCCAACTCGCCAAGTATTCAAATTTAACAACCAACATATGGAATGGATTTAAGAAATGTTTGGGACAGGAGTGAAGAAAAGCACAATGTGATGTTTATGTCACTAAAGTGAAAGCAAACTTGATATTTATTTAACGATGAGTTCAAGTGCAGTCGGGACAACTAAGAATGTGATCTGCATGGAAATCCTTGAGGCAAGTTGACTGGGAAAGATGAGAAGGATCAACTATTTACAAGCCTCTAATTACCTTATCATATTCGCTGTATCGCTCCTGCATTATTCTTTAGCCTGGACTTTTTTTTTTTTTGTCATCATATTTCCCCTGGGGGCTTTCTATGAATGCACCCAGAGTGAAGGGATTTGTGATGGATCACTTTACTCTATCTTGGGATGGTGCTTTCCTTTAAGTAGAATCATAATTTCCTCACTGGCATTTTGCTGTCAGGTAAATTCTTAAATAAAAGAATTGTTTTCCCAGTGATCTAGTTTTGGGACGCAAAATGGGTCACGTTACTGCTTTGGGATCGTATCAGTATCACCATACGTATATTTATATTAAAAACATTTTGATTTGTTTGGTACAAGTGTCAGACGTTTTGTGCTTTTATATAAAACCAAAGTTTAATTTGATACAATCTAGAACAGATGTGTCCAAACTACGGCCCAGGGGCCATTTGCGGCCCGCCGTCCATTTTTCAGTTGCCCCCGACATATGCTAACAATAGCATTTGACTCAGTTTAAATAAAATAAACAAAACAAAAATGTTTGGAGATGGTCAAAGTAAGAACGGAGGGTACCGAAAAACAGGTGCCATTAAGGTTATTTAAAGCTAATGAAAAAACTCAAACTAAAATTCAGAAAACAATATTGTTACCGAAATAAAATAAAAACGAAAATGCTTTTTAAAACACGAAAACGAACTTAAACTACATTTTATGTTTACAAAACTATCTAAAACTAACTATAATTATAGCAAACATGTCCTTCGTTTTAGTCTTCGGTAATTAATTTTATGCATGAGCCTTTGGGGATGATTTTAAATGTGATTTTTAGTAATATATTTTGATATAAACCGGAATAATGACGTTTGAAAGTATGTCACACGGAAGTGACGTCATCTAGCAGCAACCAATAGAAAAGCACCTTCAGATGATGCTGCTCCCATGGTGTTTATATTGCGCACAAGTAATGCACATTTAAAAAATAAAAATACAAATAATAATAATAATAATAATAATGAAACTAACAAACTAAACTAAAACTAAGCATTTTTTAAAGAACTAAACTAATAAAAACTAACTAAAATGAAAAATTCCAAAACTATAATAACCCTGCTGCCATATTACAAATAAATTGGTTTTTATACTGTAGCATTTTTCTAAATATGCAAAAGCACAAATCAATTATTTGTACAATTTTTTGGGACTAAACACAATTTCTCTTCACATTATGTGGCCCTTGCGTCCTTCTGATTTTCTGTATGTGGCCCTCAAATGAAAAAGTTTGGACACCCCTGATCTAGAACATAAAATGAATATTTAATGCATAATAGCCTTTACATTCCAAATTTCATCAAAACTGCAGTCTAATATCATTTTGGTACAGTTGTTGTGTGTTAACGAACAAAATGCTTGATATACCATGACCTCTAGTGGCCAAACTTGTCACATTCATGTTTCAAATATATTTTCTGTCACTGAGATGTATTTTTCACTAAGATGCCAACCAAGACCTCGTGGTCCATTTTTTGTTTTTGAGGTTTGCTTTATGGTACCAGAATGTGAGCTAACTCAACTTTTGGAAAACTCTTGGCATCTTGTGTGTTATATCTGTCACTTGTTTATGAGCTAGCTTGTAAGCAAACAGCTTGTAGCATACGTGTGACGTCATGTATGTTGCGTTCACGTCTCCGATCAACTGCTGAAAGGACACTGATTCTGTCCTCTTTCAACTATAACTGCTTTGATTTGTTGTGATTGTGTTGTTAATGTTTGATGTTGTTTTGTTGTTTCTGTTAAACGCTTTGTGACAGCTAAGACTGTTTGAAAGCGCTATATAAGTCAAGATGACTTGATTTGACTTATCTGTCTGGGGGTGGTGCTTACAGGAATGCTTAAGGAACCACTTATGGTTCCAAAAACAAGCTTCCTTCCCTCATTAGTGAAGTTCTTTTACAAATGTGTTGCTTCAGACACTGTAGCTGTTGCATCACTGCCAGTTGCCTGCATCTTGGGATTCCTTTTTAATGTGCTTTTTAATCTACCATGATCCATTTTGTGATTGGCACGCAGGCCTGCTTGTGTCCTGGAATACAAAGAACTACGTAAATACTCCAAAATGTGCCCAGGAAAACTTGATAGGTCTCACTCATGTTACAGTTCTTGATAGTTTCTGTGATTAAACATTCAATTTGTCTCACATAAACTTTATTGAAAACAATAAAGTAACACATTTCTAATTGGCAGCTTCTCCTTTTTTTCAGTCTGGTGCTGCTTTAAAAAAAAAAAAGTACAGAATAATAAATTAATTGCAAATATGGCACTGCATGATTACGCATATTAACAGAAGATAATAACAAATATACTGGACGCGTCTTATTCATGACTAATGCATGGTCCGTGGGTGCCAGCGACGCATGATCAGCCCCCCGAGATCGGGCTCGTGTGGCCACACCGTCGCTCTCGAGTTCCGTTCTCTGGTAGCTCGGCTCGATCGTCAGGTCTCCTCGTATGACTCTAAATAAATTGGCTTGGCCTGCTTCCTCAGGCGCTGCTGCGCTCGCAGCTTCCTCCCTTTCTGAGTGGCCAGTCCCAGCGGCGGCAGGTACGTCTGCGGGGAGGAAAGAAAACAAAATCCATCACGTTTTCAACTTTGTGCTCCAGTGCAGGAAGTAAAAAAAAAAGAAAAAAAGATTTGACTCACAGCCCTTGGATATGGGATGCGGTAATGCAGGCCTGTGAGACAAAGCGAAACACTGTAATAGGCATACTTTTGCACTGACAAAAAAATTGGCATAAATGCACTGTAACGTTTACATGTGAACTTAACTTGACCTCCAAACTGTACATACAAACGAGACAACAACACCACAGTGTAAACATGCCTCTTCTTTTACCAATTTCTATCCTTGCTTCACATTCCTCAATACACCTCTTAATTGATTCTTGATCAGTCATCTGCAAAAGAGCAAACATAACAATCAGCGACTAGTCCAAACAGCTACTATAGCACATAACGTCACACAAATCGCTCTCACCTGTTGGTTCTGTCTGAATAAAGTACGCGCCTCTTGGAGTATATAATTTCTCTCGGTCAACGTGTCACTTGCCACTCCACTTTGGGCTTGCCAGGTTCGTGCAATGCGAAACACTCGCATGTAGAGCGACAACACCGTCCGCTGAGTGGAGGCCGTCATCTTGACTCACAATTGGCGGAAATGTCACAGGGCCCTGCATAACAAAGGGAGATATTGACAAACGTACTACAATTAACGTATCTGTTGTTCCTCCATCTACGTCAGTGACAAGCTGAACAATTAAATGCTTGTCCACTACCAGTACGCATCATTATTTCAGTATACATTTTTTGTGGCATTTTTGTTTGGTGTTAAACTTTAAATATGCGTCTTGCCTCAATAAATGATGGGAAACTGGGCAACATTCAATCATACAGCCCGTTATATGTGTATATTTTTATGTATCAGACAAAACAGTTTTTTCCCCAATTTAAATTTTTCAGTTTACATTTTTCACATTGTGAGAATTTTGAGAATATCGCATTATATTATTTACTAAACACTATACTGTTCGTATAACCCTGCAATTCCACCAATTTACCCTAGATGTCGCTAAAACATTGTTTGCTCGCAACATCAGGCTCGGTGAATGGCTGTTGTGAAACACGTTCCGTACTCTATATTACTTTCGATATATAATCTTAAAAAAATAGTTAGCGTATTTTCTGTAACAGTTTCATTTATACTTGATTAATTCTGTGATTAGCGAGTCAGCAGCTGTTTAATGTCAACAACACTACAAAAATGTACCCTTCTTCAACAAAGCGTGTGAGCGTTTTTTTTTGTTTTTTTTTCCTGAAGGACTTCATAATAAATTAAATTAATACAAAGTCAAATTAAATACCGATAAGTCATACGATTACCTTTGAAAAGTGAGCTTGAGTACTCCTTGTAAGGTGAAGCTCCCTGGCTCGGGTGGCTCAAATACTTGTCGCATGGTAATGACGTCATTGTCGTTCCATAATTATAATAAATGTATTTTTTTTAAAGCGAGAGCGATAAACAACACGTTTACGTAAATCAATTGCCTTTAAACATTTTTTTCCCAAAAATCTAAGGAAATATATCCCCGTTTTTTTTTTTGTTTTTTTTTATTGATTCGTAGTGTAAAAATAATTTTGATAGATTCCACGGAACAACATAATCTCTTAAGGAGCTCTTGAACGTTCCATCGACGGAACATGTCATTCAGTCGTTTGTTATTTATTTATTTTATTACGGCTGTAATTCCATATTTACGATCGCTGTCGTTTCACAGAATTAAAGGATAATCGTCAGTGGCGCTGGGGTGAAGATCAGCTGTTTTGGCCGCTTGCAACAGGGAGGAAGTGATGCATTGAAATGCCCGTAAAGAAGCTCTTCCAAAAGGGGGAAGCACAAAGAAATAGACTACCATATATTTCGCTGTAGTCTCTTAACTCGCTTCGACGTGTCAACTGTACTTTTAGTGGAATCAGAACGACACGTCTTAAACGTTAAGTGCTAAACTTCTTTCGTTTTTCCTACCGAGCTGCCACCGCTGTTAACAATTCACAAGTTATTTTTTTTAGCTACTTGCTAGCTGGGCGAGCTAATGTGAGTTAACGCGACGAGTTTGCTTTCAGTTTATTTCTGGTCGTATCTGCCAACTTATAACCGTTTTTATTGTCACGGGTATATACCGGATGGGATGTTTATCCGATTGCACGTCATTGGAACTTCAAAAAAAGGTGAGTTTGGGACTCTGGTCTTAATCGACAGACTTAGCTTAGCCGATAGCTAACTTTTAGTCAACCGAGGCGACAACGTTCGGGCCCCGGCCGGTGGCTTGATATTTTACTCGGGTACATCTTTACTTTGATATTACTATGGCTAACCGATTAAATTGCTGCTTTGTATAAAGAGACTAAAACCAATGCCAACTCACTTTGTTGCCACTCCCGGAAATGTACATACATTTACATCTAAGTACATTAATTATTATATCAAATGATTCTATAAACAATATTGTACATAGGCTCCATAGGGGTCGTATTGTGGAAACTTGACTGTTAGTTGGGTCTCTCCTGCCCACCTTTAAAGTGGGAAGGCAGTTTGCTCGTTTTTTTTGTTTTTTTTTGTTTTTTAAGAACCACAGCACCCGAGGAAGAACAACCTATAAGGCGTGACTGACATAATTTCAGTCATTTGCTAGGAACTTTTGCACACACTCCTAATCGGTCCCCGCATTGGTCGCAGCGTCACGCTGACCTTTCATCACCTATTTTTGATCGTGCATTACTTGCCTACAATCACTTCAAACCACTAAAGTTAGTATTAGTGAAATGAGGCTACATTCAAGTCTTGCTTGCCTCTGGGCATATCTGAAAAATGTGTCAGTGGGTGAGCAGTTTTGTGCAGCCCCCGATTACCAAACAGTTGGAGCTAATTAACATAGTCACCACCTCCCACATAGTTTCTCTCAACCTGAAGTGATCAGCTAGGCTGGCCAAAGTTCCAGAGTGAAAAAAAATAAAAGCTTTTGGGTCCTTTCTCTGTTTTACGTTTTTTTTTTTGTTTTGTTTTTTTTTTTGGCTTTGTCTTGCGCCTAAAATTTGAGGCACGAGCTAGTCTCAGAAATGTTGCCGCCCGAGTGAAGCCGGGAAAAAAAAATGGAGCAATTAAGGTAAAGAGAAAGCCACATAAATCGGGTAACTGGTGAATTGTGAAAGAAATGCAGAATGTATATGTTAGCTTTTCTGTTGCATTTAATTGTCTTCAGCTTTTATTTATGTACAGCACTTGTTTCAGCAGCGCTTGTGTTTTTAGAAGTGCTTTGTACATAAAATCTCGGGTAGCCGAAGGCTTTCGCTTTTCAATTAAAGAGACAGCTACGTTATTTGGCGCTCGTGTGGTTTGAGAATGATTATTAAAACATGAAATGCCTTTATTATCTTTAAAGATGTGTGGGGTGGAGTTGTGATCAGTGCACTCAAGGGGAGATGTCTGTACATGCCCGCAGCAATACGAGTGTATCAGCTTTGCTTCCATGCTGAGCGGGATTCCCCCTTATCACAATGATACAATCAAGTGTGGCCTTGCGTGATCATTTCTAAAATGGTGCCGGTTTGTTTTTGTTTATGATGACATAAGGTTATGTCTTTGCAGCATTGCAGATGTCAAGATTAGAATGATGGGGAAGCATCGAGAGCGGCTGTGATTGGTGACCAACGCAATGGATAGGCTGTAAGTACACACTACTTTATCTCTTGTGTACATTTCCATGTTTTCTTTCTGCTGATGCAGACACTTTTTTTTTTTTTTTTTTTTGGTCAAATAAAACCTTTTCTACATCCACATTCATCTATCAGTCCGAAACGACACCATCAAAATGTAAAGTGCAGTTGGAAAGTATTCACAGAGCTTCACTTTTTCCACATTTTGTTAAGTTACACCCAGAGATCTCCAAAAGTTCGAGTTCTGGCACGGCCACCTAAGGACATTTGACGGAATTGTCGTCAAGCCACGCCTTCGAGTGCTTGGGGTTTTGTTTTTTTAACGACTGCACTGTACATAATTTTCCCCTCTCACGCATATTTATTTATTTGCATTTTCTATTGTGCATATTATGGAACAGCATGAATGCTGTTTTCACTTGTTCTTCTTTTTAAGGGTTTGACAACTGGCTGTGCAAGAAGTGGATCGTGGCATATTTTGGCACAGGTACTTGTAAATAGGACCTCTACTATCCAATATTTTTAGAATTGATTATTCTATCGAGTAATTAAATAGTCCGATACAATTTTTTGGCCCCCGATACCGATTCCGATACCCAGCTTTGCAGTATCGGCCAATGCCGATACCATACCGATACCTAAGATTTTTATTTTTTTTTCTCAACATGAAAAAGCTGCCCTGCCATTGGTTTAGACCATTCAAGGGCCAATTGGATATCTTAGATCAGCATGCAGTGAACATGTCACATATCAGTGAATGTTGTGCACGAGCAAGACACAAGATGCTGCATCCAAAGTCCTATATTAGCCTCGGAATTAATGGTATCGGCACGTTACTTGTTAGTAGTCACTGGGGGTGTGAATTGCCTAGTACCTGACGATTCGATTCGTATCACGATTCACAGGTCACGATTCGATTCGATACCGATTAATCCCGATACGAATGGTCACGATTCGATACCGATTAATCCCGATACGAATGGTCACGATTCGATACCGATTAATCCCGATACGAATTTATAAGTCGATTGTTGCGATTTTTTTTCATTCATATTTATAAAATACTAATCAGTAAGCTTGTAGAGTGTAAGATTTATATGAAAATGTATTATTTATTTATCTGAAATTTCAGTCTTATAGAGGTTGTAATCTGTTTCATGTTTGAACAGCATTAAAATAAAAATATTAAGGCTTAATGTGCCGTTCATATAACATTCTTCCATGCTCAAGGTGTGAATCCTAAAAAAAATAAATAAAAAAAAATCGATTCTGCCGATTATTGAATCGATTCGAGAATCGCGCGATGTAGTATCGCGATATATCGCCGAATCGATTTTTTTTAACACCCCTAGTAGTCACCGATACCACTGTTTTAGTGCAGTATCGGGGCCTCAGCCGATACCAGTACCGGTATGGAAACAACACTAGAATAAACTTTGATTTTGAATTAAAGTGTTGAGAAAATCCTCAATACTGTTTATTAACCAATAATTGTTGTGTAGTGAAGAAAACATAAGGATACAGCAATATGTAAGAATTATATTGGAAATAAATTAAATTGGTGCATTAATTTTGAGTTAAGGTTATTTTATCACCACTTTTTTTTTTTATGTGCGACTAATGACCACCCCTAAATTTAATAATAATGCATATATGTGTGAAGACTGGGGTCAAGTTGTATTTTACAATTTTGAAAATGTGCAGAATATCAAAAGTCACTTCATCTTAAAGATTTGGTAGCTCTTAATATGAAAAGAAAAATGCACATTGAGCTGTCACCGTCTTGTAAATGCAATTATTCCATCTAGTGGTAGAAAAATGACCTTAACACAAGTCATGATTACACTCGTTTTTTTAGAGTACAGTACATCTTTTTAATTTAAACTCAATTTTATGAATTATTATGAAATTACTGTATCAATGACTAAAAAATGCAGCCATATTTCTGTTGGTGTAATATTTTGTTTCCACTTTAATGTTAGCAAGAAGATGCAAACAAAATTATTGTATATTTAGGACAGATCTAAAATTTGCGATTAATCGCGAGTTAACTATTGAAGTAATGCGATTGATTTTGATTACAAATTTTAATCTCCTGACAGCCCAAGTTTTTAAACATTTAATTGCTAATTTTAAGAGCGGCGCTAATCACAATATTGTCCAAATATGTCTTGGCCTAACTGTGCCAGCCTCTTACTAAAAGAACAATCTTTGACCGTTTGCTCAAGGCTTGAGGGTATGTTGAGACATTCGGCGGGGGCAGAGCAGCGGCGTCTCGGCGGTTCGGACGGTGACTGAAGGAAGGAGGAGGATCAACAGACGGGCGAGCCGGGAGAAAGACATGGGCCAGTGCGTCAACAAGTGCAAGAACCCGACATCCTCGCTCGGTAGCAAGAGCGGCGACAAGGAGAGCGGCTCTAAGTCCCACAAGAAAAGCAGCTGCATGGGCAGCGCCGGGGGCCACAAGGAAGAACCCGGGGCCCCGTGCGCAAAACCCAGCGGTGAGCTGTCGAACGGCACCAAGGCCCTGGAGGTCTCCGCCGAGACGCCCGTCATCTCGGCCTTAATGGGGGAACCCGGCAAGGAGGACAGCCCGGAACGAGACGGCCTGTCCGTCAAGCACATCGAGGAAATGTTCTCCTGCTACAAGGACGAGCAGGAGGACGCCATCTTGGAGGAAGGCATGGAGCGGTTCTGCAACGACCTGTGCGTGGACCCGGCCGAGTTCCGCGTGCTGGTCCTCGCCTGGAAGTTCCAGGCGGCCACCATGTGCAAGTTTACAAGGTGAGACGGCACTTTGGGGGAGGAGTCCGTGTATCATTGATTCAGTCGTTTGACCAAACAACCCGGAAGCGATATTTTATTCATTTATTTTTGGTTGTTTTATCTGACTCACTGATCTGTATATATTACTGGATAGCCGATAGCACATACCATGCGAGCCGTTGAAGCCACCGGGCGGCCATCTTCCCACTCCCATCTCTCGAGCAGATATGTATACTAGGGATAGACCGATTATCGGTGCCGATATTTGTCAAAATGCCAAATATCGGCATCGGCCATTTCTTTTAATCTAAAGGCCGATAAAACTGGTATCTCACTGAGCGGTGAATACTTGCGAACGTAGCGAATTTGGGGTTTTCAGCAGGAATTGTAAGACGTTTGCAGACTGTTTTTACCTGTAAACACATTTGGAACATATTCAGACAATTTTTCACTGCAAAGATCTTTTGAAACGTTACACGAACCCTAACAAAACCCCCAAATGAGCTACATTCACATGCATTTGTCACTCAGTGAGCAGGGAATTTTTAATTTATGCATCTTTTTAAATTTCCACTTTATAAAAAATAGCAACTCCCTACACTTTTTATTTTAAAAAATAAAAATAAATCAAGAAATTATGTTGGAATTTTAGAAAACTTTATTTACAGTAGAAATCTTTAGGGATCTATTTACTTGCTTTTAAAATTTTTATTATTATTATTATTATTATTATTATTATTATTATTATTTTAGCTTAACAATGCTCTGTATTGTATATGTATTTTAACTGTCAATATAGTTTAAAAGATTTTTTTTTTTCTATTTAACTGCAAATGAATATCGGCTTGAAATATCGGTTATCGGCCGCCTTGACTACTAAATAATCTGTATCGGTATTGGCCTTGAAAAAAAATATCGGTCTATCACTAATGTATACGTACAGATTAAGGAATATACAGCTCGTACGCTCTTATGCTGCATTCGAGGAGGTTCGGAAGTCGGCCTTTTCCGAGTTCAAAGCAGGAAGTGTGTACGGGAACGTCCCCTTGAACTCGTAAATTCCACTTGCGAAGTCGGGGCGGGGGGTAAAGGACCCTGACTTCACTGACGTCGGTGACGTCACTACAATGGCAAAACACAATTTACTAGAGTATGAAACTAGATAGCTTTCTTGATTCAGAAATCTTCGACGTAACGCAACGTACGTGACGGTATGCCGCTATCTCGCTGCATGAAATTATACGGTGAACTACTGAACTGTATGGAATAATTATGAAATAAGATAAAAACAATAAAATAAGTAATATTGCGAGAAGGCAAGTTTGCTGGAGGTCAAAATGAGTTTTGAGGACCAAAATAAAATATAATTTATCACTATGCACCATTTTGGTTGTTTACTTTCGTCTCGAATGCTTTCAGGTCGGAACTGGGAAAAAACAACTCGGATATACTGACTTCCGACCATCATTGAATGTAGCATTATAGTATAGGGCTTATTTTTTGCACAAAATCGGAAAACAGGTCGTTCTCTGTTGTCTTCATTTTCGTTTTTGGAACGACTATTGACAAAACAAGTCTTTTTTTTTTTTTTTTTTTTTTGTACTTCCCGTTTTGTTTGGAAAAACAACTGAACAAATGATATACGGATTGGGAGGGTCATGCATGTGGTGTTTTTACTTTACGGTAACTCGCCCCTCCAGTACACAGGAAATGTATCCTGCCAACGTCAACGTGTGCTTCATCTGAATAGAATAGCCTCGCAGTTGAGTCACTCATTCCCCGCTCTCATTTTATAAGCTTTTTTGTTTACCAAATGCTTCACATAATGGACACCAACATGTCACACAACTGATACTTATGGAAGTATTTGAATTGCACGTTTCACAAAGCGGACAGAGAAAACGCTTCGCATAGTTAAAATGCAGTCATGCAGATTCACAACAACAAAAAAAAGCACTCAAATCAGAATGAATCAAAAGCACAACAAATAATCTGTTTTTACTGGGAGGCCTGCCGAAACAAATTGTGCATTTAACTGCCTGTTTACAAAAAAAAAAAAAAAAAAAAAGACCGCTGCAAAGGCAGCTCTTCGCTCGAAAGGAAGTGCATTTCACAACTTCTGGGAAACGGACTGCAAGGTTTTATTACCTTTTTTTGAGTTTTTAATCTCATGTGAAGGACATTTCGTAAAAGGCAAGGCAGCAGACTGCGATGACCTAACTGAACTCAACTTTAAAAAAAAAAAAAAAAAAACACAGCTAAAAAATGCTGTCCATCAGAGTGGACGTAAAACACAATATAATAAATGAAACGATTTTCTCATTAAAATATCCCCCTTTGTTGCACAATGTACATGTTGTTTCATCTCCACTGACCCATAAGACGGCGTCAGGATGCTGAAGTTGAAATCTCGTGACGATTGCGCATGACATCACTCGTGTCGGCTGTAAGCTGAAGATTGTCGACAAACTGCAGTTTTTCGAACAGTTGTTATTTTGTCATTTGGCGATCGCATTCCATTCTTTCATTAGAAAAAGTGTGTTTCTACCTTATTCCGTTCTTTAGTAATCACCATTTGAAAATAAGTCATTTGAGTGACATTTAGCGAAAATTGAAAAGAAAAGATTCATTTTCTCCACAGCAGTGACTTTGATACTAATATTTTTTGTTTAGTGACGCTCCGTCAAATTAGGTTTAATGTTACAAAGGCTTTGATCATTCACGTCAGCCTTGAAAACTCAGATTGCGTCATGTTTCATTGTAATTCGCAGCTCTAGTTAGGGCCGAGCAGCTAGCGCTGCCATCTGCTGGCCATAGTTAGTGGGTGTTTTTGATTTCACAACTCATTGACCCGGCTGCAATGCACTTGGACGTTGCACTGACTGTGGACTGGGGTTGATTCTAAACACTGCCTCTTTACCCCCACCGATTATTTGTTCACCAACTGATTCATTCAATGGAGCGTTGTTTCAGTTTCAAAAAAAAAAAAAAAAAAGTTTTGTTCAATTCCTTGTGTTAATGGTGAAACTGTTGTGTGCGACCAGGAAAGAGTTTGTGGAGGGCTGCAAGGCCATCCAGGCGGACAGCCTGGAGGGCATCTGCTCTCGCTTCCCCTGCATGCTGCTGGAGGCCCAGGGCGAGGAGAGCTTCAAGGACCTGTACCGCTTCACCTTCCAGTTCGGCCTGGACGCCGACGAGGGCCAGCGCTCGCTGCAGCGGGACATCGCCATCGCGCTCTGGCGCCTCGTCTTCACCCAGGACATGCCCTCCATCCTGGAGCGCTGGCTGGACTTCCTGGCCGAGAACCCGCCGGGCATCCGCGGCATCTCCAGGGACACGTGGAACATGTTCCTCAACTTCACGCAGGCCATCGGGCCCGACCTGAGCAACTACAGCGAAGACGAGGCCTGGCCCAGCCTCTTCGACACCTTCGTCGAGTGGGAGTTGGAGCGCAGGAAAAGAGAGGAGGAGGAGGAGCGGGCAGCGGCGGCGGCGAACGACGACGGGGGCACGCCGACCGAGGCGGAGCGATCGCTCGAAACGGACGGCGGGCGCGGATCACAGACGTGGGGGGGCCACTGACCAGCAAACCGCAAACTGAAGTGACGTTAGTATTATCACACGGCTGAGCATTTCTCTTGGGATGGGATTCCTGCTTTTGGAGTTTATTTGACGTTTTTTTGAAAGGGCTCTGTGAACTGACATTTTAAGCACTTCTATTTAAGTTATTACTCTACTCCCCTCCCCCTTTTGTGTTTTTTTTTTAAGTGACATTTTTACTTGCACCGTATCTGCTGAAGGCTTTTGTTCGAAAATGTTCCAAAACAAAGAGCTATAACATTTTAAACCCCCCCATTCCTGTTGTAGAAATAACAGTGGTGCCTTGAGATGCAAGTGGTCATTCGAATAATTTTCTTTTTTAGCTTTGACTTGTGAGTAAAACGTAGCAATTTATCGGCAGGGCCGATTTTATCGTTTTACAAATCCGAAGGTCGATAAAGCTGGATGCACGATAATATCGGTGGCCGATAATTATCTGCATTTATCAAACAATTTGACGTCAAACAGATAAACCAGATGATAGAGAAATCTGCCGATAATTATCGGCATTTTGACTTAATACAGATAATAAAGAAATCCAGCAATAATTATAGACATGCCACGTTGGTCCATCTGTTGTGGTTGTGGCTCATATCAATAAAATTCAGCTTCATGCTGCTTTACATACATTGAAACATTGTACAAAGTTTATACAATGTTTCAATGTATTTGTTAGACTTATAATATGACTCGAAAGCATATTTGTATTCAAGTTAATTTTGCAAACAATTATCGGCTTACTTATCAGTTATCGGCATCTCTAAATTATTGGTTTATCGGTATCAGTGGAAAATAGCATTATCGTGCATCCCTAGCTGGTATCTAATGAGCGGTGAATGGTTGCGAACGTAGCAAATTGAGGGTTTTCATCAGGATATGTAAGATGTTCACAGACAGTTTTTATCACAAACATATTCACTGTCTTCAAAGAGCTTTCGAAACCTTTTACGAACCCCGACGAAAACCCAAAATTAGCAATCGGTGCATGCGCCAATTCGCGTGTATTTGTCGCTCAGTGAGGTACAGGGAACTTTTCATTTATTGATTTATTTAAAGGGATACTTTACTTACTTACCCATTTTTGGCAGTCAAGCAGAAGTAGGTAACGACCAATCATGGCTCAGTTTGCTGAAAACCGGTGAACCTTGATTGGTTGTTACCCACTTCCTTCAGCACAGGTGATGTCATCATCAGTCGACAGCAAGTAGAAAAAAAGGTATTAATTGTACATGAAAAATAATGAAGTTATCAAATTAATTCTGGACAAAATATTAACTTTTCATTGCTGATAATGGTTCAATGACTCCATTAAGAATGCATTAAGAAATTTTGGAAAACTTTATAGAAAACTTGCTTATTTTTTAATTTGGCGTAATACATGCTGATAATTTTTAAACAAACTGTCAATTTAAAGAGGTTTTTATTTTTTTATTTATTTTTTTATTTTTTTTATTACGTAAATATTTTCTCTTTTACTGCATATGAATATCGGTTATCATTGACATTACAAGCGTGGTATGGTGGCCGTGAGCAACTCGTTTAAGTTGACAATATGCAGCAAATGTAGGCTTCCAGCTTTTGATGGCCACTCCCAGTTGAAGTTGACTTGAGCAGCTTATCCGTTAGCTTCATGCTAATGCTAAATAGTGTTGATGTACATGTCAACAGACACAATTATCTTCAGTGTTTTTTTTTTGTTTTGTTTTTTTTGTTTTTTGTTTTTTTTTTTGGGGGGGGGGGGGATTTGAGATACAAGTTGCTTGCATCTCAAGGCACCATCATATTAATTTGGATCCGTTAACTGCTGATTTGTTCTGTATCTTAAAAAAAAAAAAAAGGGAAACGGGGACTAAACATCAAAAAACAATGTTTGGAAATGTGAGAGTCATCCTGATTGGTCTAATGTGGGTTGGTTGTATTTTTGCTTCTATCTTTGCAGTGCTGTGAGATTGGATCAGTTGCACTTGCCTTGCCTTGGCCACTTTCGGCAAAAAACAAACATACAATTGTATTCCAAGGGCATTTTCTATACAGACGTAATTCCTTTGACGGTTTCGTTCACCTGCTGGAAATTTTACTTCCATGGTCAACCCGACCCACGTTTTTTGTTTTTGTTTTGTTTTTTTTCAACACCGAGTGCATTTGAGATTTGCAGTGCTCCCCCGTCGACCTCTCCTGAACGTCGGTCCCCTTTCAAGAAGCAGCTAAGCGTGTCGCAACGCAATGACGCTGGCTTTTACTTGAAACCCCAAACGAGCGAAAGCTACATTTAGTACGTTTCGGCTCATTTCTGTCAAGACGACGACGCTCACTCGATCCTGTTGCTTTTTTTTTTTTTTGGGGGGAAAGACGCGTATTGTTTACCTCCAGGCGGTCAGGGTTTTTGACAAGCCTGTACACAAACGCACAAACAAAAAGTGCACACTTCACAAAGTTGGTGGTTCTAATGTTGCACAAAAGTACGCCGTGCTCGGTTGCTGTATTGTTGAGAAACTGCAATGCTGTCTTGTCATCTGCATTAATTCCATTGAAAACCATTGCAAAGTAGATGGGGATGGAAAAGACGCTTGAGCATGTATTCAATATCCTTCATTTCCAGATTAAGGACAATGTACTAGTTTGCTTTTGTCCTCAGTTAGAGAACTTGGCGCACTAGTACGGAGATCAGGGTTCCGTTCACACAAAAAAAATATATCTGCAAATATGTCAATTTGCGAATGCCCAATTAAAAATACGCAGGAGTCCAACTGTACATTTGACTCGTAAGGCAAAACTGCACTAGTTGACATTTGATTGCTAGTAGTGAAAAGCTGTTAACTAGTATTTTGTCACAAGTAGCACACAGTTGTCCTACTGAGGCCAGAGTGTGTACTGGTGCACCCTTGTACTGGATCTCAAATAGCTGTTTAAGCATTTATTGGGGAAGAAATTATTTTTTTTTCTAGTGCGCTGAATTGTCTTATTGGTGACAAAAACTACTCGTGCATCAAGAATATTGTTGACATGCTCAAAAAGACTTTCCATACTCTTAAAGTTGATGAGTCTGCAATGAATCCTGTGGTAAAAAGAGGGTGACCATAATCTATTTAGTTTACATCCACAAACGGTTTTATTTCAGACCTCGTTTTATCCCTTGTTTATATAAACTGTATGGATTTATAAATAATAAACAGTGTTCAACTTACGACTGTTAACGCTCGACGTGTTTCATTTGATGGCTTTTTTGAGGGGGGGGTTCCGGGGCGTGTCTTCGAAACAGCGGTTTTCCTGATTGGTGGAGAGCCATCCTGGTAACCAGGCATCACAACATAGCGGACACATGAGGAAGAGCAGCTAGCTAACATTGGTAAGCATTTTATTATTTTTATTACCGCGACGGTAAGTTGCAATAACTACATTTTGACTAAAGTGTTGAGAGTTTGTATATGGAACGCGTTCAGTTCTTGGCAGTCCTTCGGTGGGCGCTAGCCGGCTAGCATCTCAGTACATTAGCATGTGCTAACTATTTACGTTGGCTGTGTTTTAACACTTCCTGCGCTTTTATAGATTCATTCTTCGTAGTAATAATATATTAGTAATTGCTAATGTATGTCGCAGTTTCTAGTTTGGTGCTTTGCACCGCATTTATTGACAGTAGAGACAGTTATCTTGCGAGTTAGTGGAACCCCAGTGTTGTCCAGTTTTCACCGTATAATGTCATTTAATATCCCATTTTAGCAACTAATGTGTAGTTAGCAGATGTTTGTGTCCCGTTGCTATGTAAGGACGAAGAAAAATCCTTTGTAGAATTATTACTCGTAACCTCGAGGTGTTGTTTTTCATCTGGATCCACCTGCAGCGTTTAGCAGAGGCGGAAGAAAAAAGAGAAGATACCAGCTTTATATAATATGAAGAATGCTCGGCTCGGGTGGAAGATGGATGCAACCTGAAAACCAACGAGTTGCAGTTTGCAATTACTGAAAGGAAAAAGGTGCGTTTTAGCCACGAGTGGTGGTGATCTGGAGGTTTTTATGACAAGTGTACGACATCATGTTAGTATAAAATATCAAGTATCAAAATGTGTTTCAGTCAAAATCCACTTCAAAAAAAGAGCACACGTAATTATGATCATCACATAGGCCAATAATAAAGGCTGACAAATCGTGGTTGCGTTCACCGAAGCACAGAAATTGCACGATTGTGCTGGAAAAACATTTCGAAAATGCATAAAATAAAATGTTTCCCCACGACATATTCCCATTACTGTTAATACGCGGGGTGGATGCAGCCGTCGTGCAAGTTTACGGTCTTTCCTCCTTGTGTCTCCAATGTCAGGAGGAGCGTTGGTGTTTTTTGTTTTTTTTTCCCGAGGGGCGCCCGAACGCACCACGAGGTTATGTGGACACAGCATCTGCTTAACTGTCCGTCGCCGCACTATGGATTATAAAAACGAGGTAGGCCACGTTCCCTTTGCGTAGTGTCTCATCTCAGCCAAATTCACAGCCTGCCGCCTCCTTTTTTACTCAACACGTCACGGAGGAGAGGAGGTTCTTTTAAATGTCAGCACTTGTGTTCCAATGCTTTCCCTTACTATCTGAACTGCTGCCGTCTAACCACTATTCTGTGTTCCTCCTCCCTGCCTTGCTTGCCTTCTGCTCCCTGCTCTTTGACAGATGCAGTAGCCTGTAGTAATTCGCAAGTAAGGGTCTTGGGATTTTCTTCTTTCCTGCATGATGGTGCATGAATACAAATGGATTCTCCTCCCAATAAAAGTCACTAAAACGACACATTTTTGGTACCCATGCAATTGTTGTCCACCTCCACCCTTTATTTTCTTTTACATGATCACACTAATTCCACATATATCGAGGTAAATATTTACTCAAGTTTTCTAGATGAGCACCCACTGAAAATCCATGGTTGTATCTCATTTTATTCCCTCGGAGGGCCATAATAATTCTAAAGCATGAAGAATTAAAAAAAAAAAAAAAAAAAAAAAAAAAGCCAAAACAAAATCCCTACCTTGAAGGTTTGCCATGAACATTTTTTTCTTACAGATTAATGTTAGTAGGCACAATGGCGACAAGGATGGCGAAAGAGTTTCTAATCGACAGAGAAGTTTGAGATCATTTCACGCAAAAAAAAAAAAATTGTTAGCGTCCGGTAATTCAAAATAGCCCACCACTGCTAGATAGGATGTATTATAATTCTCCCTCAAGTTGTTAAGGATAGATATTTTTTATTTTGGAGAAATGGACTGGATGGCATTATCTCAACAATTTGTCATTTTAGTGCAGTTTCATAACAAGAAACATGCTTTAGAATTTCCGGCCATATAAAATAATGTGGGCCGGATCTGGACCCGAGCCTCAAGTTTCACACCAGTGCCAAATTGATTGTAGTAGTTATGTGTGCTATGTAGTCAAACAACAATATAAGGCTCTTGGGATTTTGAAATCATAGCACACATTTTTTTCAGTAGTTCCTCATCTAGAAAATTAATATTTTTTTCCAAAATAATTGACATAGCAAAACCAATGTGGTGTTATAGTAATAAGCGAAGTGCGCATCTCGAATTCAAGGTGCCTTATGGGTATGGCATGGTGCATTGTGGGTAGGCGAAACTACCAAACGGTCATTGAAAATGAATTGGATCCAATGGAATCGGCTCTGATAGAAACGTTTCAACGGCTGGAAAGTTGCTGTTTTTTATTAACATGCATAGCGTGTGGTTTACTGATATCGGGGAAGTTGACTTGCAAGCTTTATAGTGTACAGTTAGGCAAAGATTGACACCACTTTAATCTCCGCCATTCAAATTGATAGGGTAGTTGGTAGCCTCGTTTCTTCCCTCGCGCATGCGCAAACTTAATGCGCACTTTGCTTATTATGAGGTTTTGTGTCAAACAACTGTCAGCCTTCCTGACATGTTTGTGCGTTGTGTGCATGCACTTGAAGGAGACCGAGGCGTGCAACGGAAGGAAGCTCACTCCCGCTGTTGACGACACCGCGGATGAATATTTAATCGAGCTCCAGCAAAAAAACAGGTGAAGTGTGAACACGGGCTCTTGAGGAGACGCGTATTGGATTTCACGCTGAAGATGCTTCTTTCTTCTGTGACTTTTGGTGCTTGATTATTACTAAGAAACATGATGATCTCCTTGTTTTTAGAAAGATTACAGCGGAAGCTTTTGTGAGATTGTTCCTCATTGTATTCATGAGGTGGTATATAAAGTTGTCTGTGGTCCGCAGGATCCTGAATCGCCTCAAAGCCAAAGGCCCCAGAGAGATAGAACTGGAAAGATTAGAACAAGGCTTTTCCATTTATTTCAACGGCGCCAATGCCGAATCTTGCAAGAAGCAGCACAAGAGCCCCAACCACAAGCTTGTCACCACAACGCCTGTTTGGAAGACTCCGTGTACAGCAGGTTTGTAGTTTCCCATAAATATTCACTCTACGGGTTTGTACGTACTTACTGTAATGCCCTCACATGTGGGAAAGGAGAGCCTCAGTCGCAAATGCACTTTTCAGCCGCTAATAACTTATGAAGAAGCTGCTTTTAGCCACAGTTCATGCCCACACGTGCAGACTCGCAGACATTACATGGCTACCTCAACAGGCCCCGCCTCTTAAAGGCACATGCATGAACATGCACAGCAATATAGTACAGTATTTTCTATGTTTCATACTATTTGTGTTTCATGGTTGGTTATTTTTTGTTTTCAAATATGTTTAAAAAATGTGTTTTAATGAGTTAGAATATGTATAAAATAATTAGACGATTAACCCTCCTGTTATGTTGCTTGTCAAATTGACCCGTTTGGAAAATCTAGCTCGCCTTTGTTTTTAAATATAAGAAAATTGCATATGATTTATTTATTTATTGATGATTTAACATTAGAACGGGTCACATTGACCCATGCACATTTATTATTAAGAAATAAACACAACAGGAGTGTTACAACTATAAAATGTTTTTTTTTTTTTTTTATAATGGTCTCTCTATATTCGCTGTCATTGATCCCTCTAATTATATGCAACAGAATTAATGACTTCAATCAAATTGGGTGTCATCTTAGAGTGACAAATTATTTATTTATTTTTTTTAAACCCGGTACTGTATATTCGATATAATTAAGAAATGTAACTTTAAATTTAAATATATTTGAATTAGAGTTGTCAAATGATTAATTTCTTTAATCATTTTGATTAATCACAATTAATCGCTTAATCAAAAAGGCTTTTTTCTCAACATCTTTTGCCCGCCAAACTTAAAGAGCAACCTGTTATGTGTTAATTTTTCAACGTTTAATGTTATGAGGACGTCTTAAAAAAAAAAAAAAAAAAAAAAAAAAAAAAAAAAGTATCAACTGCACACGCTCATCCGCCTCTTTTTCTAATCGGTTAATTACTTGCATAATTTAAAATAGATTAAAAAATGACCTAATAAAAATGAATTAATAGTGTGATTAATATATGTTAATACGTGATTAATACGATATTTCTTTTGTGATTAATAGGGATGTAACGATATCCAAACGTCACGATACCATATTATCATGAAATGAAGCTCACGAAACTGATAATTAATAATGCTGATAATTATCACGATGTTGTTGGGAGGTTGGCGATATTTAAAAAAGGTCAGAATATTGTAAAAAAAACAAAAAAAAGAGCTCATACTAAAAAAAAAAAAAACCCCCACAATATTCTACTTTTGTACATAACAGCAATGTTATTATTATGTTTTATTATTATGTTATGTTATGTTGTTAATGCACACACACATTGAATTCCTCCACATATTGACTTGCTTCACAGGCATATTATGTTCCCCTTCGACTATTTTTTAAACATAAAAGGGCCAAAACATCCCTAATGAAAATTAAATTACACTAAAAAAACTAGCCATCAGAGGGTGCTAGAGTTGCACAAATGGAAATCAACCTGACTTTTTTTTTTTTTAACAGATGTGTTGCTTTAAAAGATGACTTGGCTTTTAAATATCGTGAACATGACGACGACAATATTGTGGCAGTTTTAATATCATGGTATCACGATATCGCGCTTATCGTTACATCCCTAGTGATTAATTAAATAGTTAATGCTTTAACTTTGACAGCATTAATTTGTATTTAATCTTTTAGAAATGTTGGTTTTCAAACGTTTACTTGTGTACACATTTTATATACCATCTGTTTATCAGTTATTAGTGTTACGCAATACTAATTAATTAACAGTCTTTATGACTACACATTTCCCATCAACTTAGCGTGACCCGATCACGAGTCCAGTCTCAATTGAATAAACGATAGTGACAGTCCTAGCCGGCAGCATCTTTTCCATGCCTCCTCGTATGTGCCGTGGACCATCTGCATGCATAATTGCAGCGTTCCATCTGTGGCGAGCGAACGCAGCGCCGCACGCTCTTCATGTTCCCTTTTCTCGTGCCGTGACTCATCAGCAGATGTCTGTCGAAGCGCCCACCAGCTAAGTGAAGATTTGGAGCCCGGCCGCAAGCGGAGGAGCCACACCGCCCCCGGAAAGGTCCAGAGGAAAGAATGGACACAGGTACACATGTTTTGACATTTATTGCCACTATATGCTTACCAATATTTCAATTTTCAAGCAGGATTCCATCATCATCCGAATGGAGGATGGACAGAGTTTGAAGATATGCCCAGAAAAACGCTACTCTGATGATTTTGAGACGTATGAAGGCGTAGACATGGAGGTAGTAAAAAGCACACAATGGCCATCAAGCTTCTGTTATTTTTTTTTTAAAGGGGAGGGGCTGTGTGTCAGCTGCAGCTGCCTGTACAATTTAGCATCTCTCCATCTCTGCCGTTTACCCCGCTCACTCGCGCAGAGCTCCGGCCCGCGTTCGCCGAGGGACACCTGTGTGCTTTCGCGCTCCTTCAGCTCTAGGCCCCAGAACCAAACAGGCCCACAAGCCAGCCAGGAGCACGGAGAAAAGGTGCTTCTCAATCTCGAGGAAGTCAAGGTCAGTGCCAGGAAGTCATACATTTTTTTTTATACTTATACTCCCTCTATTTTTAAAACAGATTTGTATTTTGTACTACTCCTTTGTCAAAATTTGGCTAAAAACATTATTTACTGTTAATTTTGTCTACCATTTTTAAATTTGGTCTCAGTTTCAATCCAATTTCTGTCACGCTTGTTAGTTAGTTTTTAATCAGTTAGTCAACCTCAACCCATTTTTATTCAATTTTTTGTCTACTTAAATCTAGTATTTTAATCTTTATTTTAGTCCAAGAAAACCTAATTTTATTCGTCTAGTTTTAGTCAACAAAAACTGTCAATGTTTTAGTCAGGACAACCATTTTACCCCTGTATATATATATTTTTTTTTTTGTCAGCAGATTATATTGAACCTTTTCGTATCTAAAACTATTTCACATCAATTTTTCTCTCATCTTTTTGATGAAAAACAACTACACACAAATACAAGTGGCAACGATGGCTCCATGCTATGCGCTAGTATAGTTAGCAAGCAGTCACATTAACATTATTGTTTAAGATTAATGTTAAGTTATAACAATAAGTTACTTTTTTTTTTTTTTTTTTTTAAACCTTTCACCGTGAATCCACCTCGTGTCTGTCCCATGAGATTGTGCTGTGTGTCACATGACATGAGCTAAAATGTCCAGATTTGAGTGCAGTTTTTATTAGGTGAAGGATATTTTCGTCTCGTCTTCATTAGTTGACGAAAATGCATACTGATTTAGTTGTTGTTTACTAATGAGAGTTTTAGTCTAGTCTAGTTTTAATCTGGTGAATGTGTGTTGTCAAAATTATTGTTTTGTTTAGTTTTTGTTGGGGCGGCACGGTGGTTAACTGGTTAGCACGTCCGCCTCCCATTTCTGAGGACTCTGGTTCGAGTCCAGGCTCCGGCCTTCCTGGGTGAAGTTTGCATGTTCTCCCTGTGCCTGCGTGGGTCTTCACCGGGTACTCCAGTCTCTTCCCACATTCCAAAGACATGCATGGCAGGTTAATTGGGTGCTCCGAATTGTCCCTAGGTGTGCGTGTGAGTGTGGATGGTTGTTCGCCTCTGTGTGCCCTGCGATTGGCTGGCAACCAGTCCAGGTTGTCCCCCGCCTACTGCCCAGAGCCAACTGAGATAGGCGCCAGCAGCCCCCGCGACCCTTGTGAGGAATAAGCGGTCAAGAAAATGGATGGATGGATAAGTTTTTATTGATGAAATTAACACTACAGTTGATATAAGTCTAAACACCCTTGTTCACATATTTGTGAAAAAACACGCCAACATGTAGAGACTGGAAAAAAAAAAAAAAGAGTGGGGAAGTCAAACAACTGAAACAATGTTGTGTGCACACTACTTAACATTCATGGTCATGTTAAATAATAATCAGTTTTAAATTGCCTATAATTAACCACAAATGAAGTTCAGAAGTTCTAGTATGCATTTCCTGCCGTGTTGTTGTTGTTGTTGTTGTTGTTGTTTTTTTTCCCCCCACAATTCAGGCACACTACTAAATTTTATTTTCACCTTAATCTTTAAAGACTTTTTTTTTGTATTTTAGCCAAAAGATTAGTTCACAATGGTGATATGCTCCAAGCTGTACAATAGATTACGTAACACGCGAGTGCACGCATATTAACGGCAGCTTCTTGTATCCAGGTTTTAAGGCGCAGCCTGGAGAACAGCATGCGCCGGAGCAGCCGCGGCTCGGCGGGAGAGGAGTCAGACGAAGAGTGGGTGGAGGAACAAATCGAGCGCGACGAGAGCACTGAGAGTCTCGACGAACTGGGACTTCCCGTCTCCTCCTCCAAGTCTTCCTCCAATCCTCAGCCCAGCAGTTCGCATAGCCGTTTTGACCCAGCCAACCTCATTGTCCTCGACTTTGGGCCGGCGCCTAAAGGTGGGTGTCACCTGCCCGCTTTAAGATGTAAATATAGTGTGATTTTCCCCAACATGCAAAAAAAAAATAAAATGTTTGCGTGACAACGTTGGCAAGTTTCGGTTTGAGCAACCAATCAGAGCACAGAAAAACGGTGATGTCATGGCTTGCTGTGTGAGAACGAATTTGAAATCTTGTAAATTTGCAATTCATTCCGAATATTGCATGAGATACTGATTCTGTGTTGCTCAGATAGCCATGGCAACATGTAGAGACTGAAATCTGATTGGACAAAAACAAATCTAAACATGTACTGTATACATACATGCTTATACTGGAAGCAACAAAATATATATAAAAAAAAATAATACACATTTCAACTATAATTTTAACATTCTTAAAGGCACGGTCTTCCGCTTTCACTCAGGAAAATACACTATATAAATACAGGATTTTTACCCATGAACTCCTTCTCAATCGACACCTCTGGGGTTCTGTTAATGTGTGGTGGTGATTTTTTTCCTAAACCCCCAACCCCCAGCCTGTGTTTTGCCATTTTGTGTTTGTTTTGTCAACAGCGGGACGTTTCTGTGGACAGACAGTTGTTTTCCCCTCCAGCCAATTGCAAAGCGGCGGGTGGCCGAGTTGGGGAGTGTTGTTACACGCGGGGCCGGGCGAATTTGTCGGCTGCATGACGTCGCTTCTGCGGCAACTTGACGCACGGATTTTTTATTTTTTTTTAACTTTTTTTATTCACACAAGCTTACATGTGTGAGTGAGTGAGTGTAGTGGGGGTTTAGGAAAAAAATCACCACCACACATTAGCAGAAGCCCAGAGGTGTCGATAGAGAAGGAGTTCATGGGTAAAAATCCTGTATTTGTATAGTGGATTTCCAGGAGTGAAAATGGAAGACTGTGCCTTTAAGAGTCATATAAGTGTATACAATTTAACTTCCTTTTCAATCTACGTTACATATCATCACTATCGGTTGGAACCGATGTCCCAATTTGGTCGTTTTCATATTATTTGTGAGTTCCTAAGTGTTGAAAATTAATTGAGAATTTTAATGATGCAATTTTTAATAACTCAAAAAAGATTTTATTTTTTTTTCCCTCATGTCCTGTGGTTTGGAGATTTAAAAATTCCATGCAACATTAACAACAATATTTTCTTGTGTCCACCTATTTTAGGTCGTAAGCTTGAGCGTTCATTGTCTGCAAGGCGCAAGGAAAACAGTGACTCCTTCGTACCTGCCAAGCCATTGCTGGTCAAGAGCAAAACATTAGATATGCCGCCTTCAAAAGACAGCTGGGGTAGTCCGAGTAAGTCTTTTGCTTATGCATTTTAATTAGCATTCTTTTACAACATGTTTCTGCAACAAAACCGTGAGATACATATCTGTATGTTTGTTTGTTTTACTGCACGATGACCAGTGGATTGAAATGAAATACGTGGCAAACTTTTAAATTCTTTACATGGCAGTACTGTATATTTTTATTAAATACAATATAGCAGTGTGTTATTTTTTATTATTAAAGAAACACATTACAATTTTTTTTGTTTGTATTTTGGGTATCTGGAATGGATTAATTGCATTTTCTAAAAAGGATATGAAAACGCTCGGTTTAATAACATCAATTTGTGTGTGTGTTTTGAGGGTCAGCAAGTCAGGCTGAGAGGCCGCTGTCAACAGCCAGGAGGGCTTTCACCGAGGAGCAAGACCCAGACGAGGTCGCCCGTAGGGTGTGCGAGGCCATCCAGAGGGAAAACCAGAGTCCCGAGCTTTTCGCCCGCAACACGGTCAGCATTACGCCCCCACAACCGTTACGACCTCCTTCGCCACTGTCACTGTATCCTTGTCACTATACGCATGTTGACCGTTTTTAATCCCGTGACAGATTTGGCTCGCAACTAAACCCCAACCCAAAAGCTTCGTGGTTGTGTGTGTGTGTGTGTGTCTCACTCTTCCATTCTGCTTCACTTGATCCAGGGCGGAGGGCAGCAGATGATGAACGGCTTAGTGCATCGGAACAGCAGCGACAAAGAGGAGAGCAGAGTCACCGTGGCCATGCAGAGAATCACACTCATGGGCTCCAGGTTGGTGCAAAATAAGCACACAAGCATGGATTTGTATTCTCGCACAGCGGATATGAAACTTTTTTTTGTCCTATCCATGGGAGAATTTGTTTTCCCAAGGAACCCCTCATAATGCTAATGGAAAGTATTGTGTACCCCTAAATGCAACAGTAATTGAAAATGTTGTCGATTATATAGAAAAAAAATACTTAGTTGTTTTTTTTTTCCCGGGTTAATGTTTATGAGAATTAAGTCATATTTTTTCAAGACAAAAACTAATCCTTACAAAAACAGACATCATTTGGATCAACGTTATATAGACATTAGAAGTAAAGAAGTGATTTTTATCTTTTTTTTAATCATAATGGAAACCCTGAATAACCGCTTATTAGAGATATAGCCCTGTTTTTTTGAAGAATGTTTTGAGTTAAAAACTATAAATAAATAAATATATATAAAAAAAAAAATATATATATATATATATATATATATATATATATATATATATATATATATATGGCCCGAATACGCTGTTGTACATATTTGCGACATTATAAAGTGGCAAATTGCAAGAAAAAAAAAAAAAGAGCACATTTACGAGAAATTAACTTACAGATTTGCGAGGAAAAACCTCGGAAAGTTGCAAGAAATACACGTAGCCTATTCGGATGTTTGAGAACCACTTTGTTAGCCTCCCTGTACAACTATTTATAGTAATCTGATACATTTTGCAGGCTGAAAGTGTGCTATTTATAGAAACTACATGAAACTGAACATTTTCTTTGTCCCTGCTGAGCCCCATGATGATGATTGATGATGATGATGATTTGAGAGAGCAAGAATCAGCAGATTGCCATGTTGTGTTTCAGGGAGCAGCACAAACTGCTGAAAGCCTTGGAGGAGCTCGAAGCTGCACCCACCTCCTCGAACATTCCTCAGGGTGTCAAAACAGACTGCAGCAAACCGCCGGTGAGTCCCAAAACCTGCGAGTCAAGCCTCCCTCGCGAATAATGCTGAGTCAGCAGTGCTTCAGAGCGCCTTTTCTGCGTATGCTGTCACGCCAGCCAAGGCGGGCGTCGGAGGTGCCCCCCGCTCTGTACGTCACGATGGAGCTGCTGTCCAACTGGGGCCACGAGATGCAGGTGGGCCTGACGGAGCTGCAGTTTTTCGGCCCCGGAAACAAGAAGCTGTATGTGTCGCCGCATGACCTCGACATCAGGAACGCTGACTATCCCGGGAATCTGGCGGCGCTCGTCAATGGCAAGGCGAAGGTCGGTCTTACGGTCTGATTTGTACTCAGCAGATCATTTTTTGGGGGTGTGGATACTTGTGCAACTACATTACCTCAGCTTTTTTTTAAGAAAAGGGTGGATTTTTATATCCATTGTATATTACAAGGTTGTGCTGGTATACATCTGCATTCAACAAACTTTTTTGGGGGGATAAATTCTAGGGCTGGGTTTAAAAAATGGAATAATCAAAATCGAATCTATTTTCCTATTCGAGCCTGATATCGATTCATAAAACCATGAATCGATTATTTTAATATATATTTTTCCAATAAATTCATAAGAAAATAGAATTTTAAAGGCCAAATGTTTTTGTTTTTTTTGCATTTTACTCTTTTTCTTGACATTTATTGTTCACATAAATTTATGTATTTTCTTACATTTATGAAAGACCTGACATAGTGTACTTTAAGACAGTTCAGAATCTTTTTAGTTTATATTTACAATTATTAAATTATAATTATGAAAATATTTTCACCTCATCCTTGTTTGGGTAACACTTAGGTGATTATAACACTAAATCATCTAACCAGCAGCTTCCTCCGCAAAATTTAATTTGATATTTAATGTTTGTGGAGTTTTAGCATGTCCTTGATATTTAAGAAGACTTGATTTTCCATAATTAATCAATATTGAACTGAAGTGAAGTGAATCGAAGAAAAATCAAAATCAAATCATACTGAAGTAAATTCCTCCCTCCTCTTTGGTGACGTACGCAAAGAAGTGACACCTCATTATATACTTTTGAAGAACATCTGGCATTCACTGATGTTGTTTTGTGTCTGTTCTGTTGGGTTTACAGACGACCAAGGAGCGCCACATGTGGACGTGTCCCTTCCACCCTCCCATCCAGCTCTACTTCATCATCCGGAACTCGGAGCACGCTGCAGACTTTGGGATATCGCGCATCAAAATCTGGAACTACAACAGAAGCCTCAATGTTAGTACCTTTTTTTTTTTTTTTGCTTTTCTTGTAATTGCGCTGCTGGGCTTTTGGAGCGGGTGACCTTGTCCGTATAGTTACGTCAGGCTGCAGTTCTTTTTAAGCAGTGGCTGGCTGAACTGCCACTCAGTCTGTCCCAAATGTGGAGCACAGAGAGATTAGCCATGAAGATTAGTGTAAGAGGAAAATGTGGGCTCGCGTCCTTTCATCCTCACTGTTGTTCATTCAGGGCTACGTACTGCCCAAGAGGTATTGTTTTGGTTTTTTGGGTTTTTTTTTGTTTTCTTTGCAGTATTAGCGATTCCTTCCTAAAGTCTGGCGGATCCCAAGTGAGCGAGTGACCGGTAAGGAGATACGAGTGGGAATGTTTTAACTTGACCGGGGTTTGTGTGGGTTCTGTGCCAGGAGGATCAGTCGGATTTAAGCTGGGCGTCAGCCATGTCGTTATCCATAACGGCTACTTAGTGCTAGCTTGTGGGACTCATTCAGTGCATCTATTAAATGGATGTAGTGCTGTCACTTTTGAATATTTTTAGAATTGATTAATCTGTCACTTTTAATTTTGCCTGAAAGTCTATTACCATAGCATCCCCTTCCCTCCATTACCTGTTTATTAACCAGTGATTGGTGTTTATTTCGTACTTCGAATTTCTATAGTGATTAGAAAAAAGGTGGAGATTAAAAAAAAAGGGGGGTGGGGATTAATGTTGTACAATGTTACCGGTTCGGTCATTGTTTTCCAAAGTAAAAACAGATGTGTGCAAATGTCTTATTTTGAGTAAACACAGAAGATAATCAGTCGTCTTTCATGAAGGACTACGGAAATCAGTGAACAATTACTGTACATATGTTGAAATCAGATTCATTTGTCAATTAATCGATTCATTTTGTCAGCTCGATGTCAATGTATTATTTAATACTGCTCCTGCTAAGTGCATCAATGGAGAAAAAAAATCCATAGTCAGTTGTGTTTTATAAACTTAATGTCCAGTTATTGAAGATTCATTGTTTCATTCATTTTTTTAATGTTTTTTCTATCTTAGATGCATTTTTAAATTTTTTATTTTATTTTTATTTTCTTTAAGCTGTCTTTGAGCACTAAACTAAACTAAATATTTGGGGGTAAAAAGTCATTATGAGGAATATATTACTTTGATTACGCATAATTTAAAGGGATACTTACTTATTTAGCCATTTTTGGCAGTCAAACATTAATATTTTGCCTGTAATAAATTTGATATTTTCATTATTTTTCATGTACAATTAGTACCTTTCAAAACACATTTTGCAACTTGCTGTCGACTGAAAATTACATCACAAGAGTTCAGGTAACCAATCACAGCTCAGCTTGTGAATGTCACATGTCCAAATCTAGAAAACAGGTGAGCTGTGATTAGTTACCTGAGCCCTTGTGATGTCATTTTCAGTTGACGAGTCGGCAAGTTGCAAAATGGGTTTTTAAAGGTACTAATGAAATGAAAGTATCAAATTAATTATAGACAAAATATTAACTTTTTATTGCTGTAATGGGCTAAATAAGTGAAGTATCCCTTGAAGTTTAAAAAAAAAAAAAACCTGCCTGATGTCTTATATCTACTGCATTTATACTATAAATAAAGATGACTTCACTTGACTTGACTACCTACATTTTTGATGTAGAAGTGTATTTATAGTCAATCTGTTTGGATTTATTTTTTGCAGTGTATGTAAAAAGCACCTCTATAAATAGAACTTGTTTGTGTTACCCAAAATGGGTCCTTTTCTCTTTTCCTCTGCAGGAACTTGACATCGGCGCACGTCATGTAAAGCTGTACCTCAACAGCACGTTGGTATTCGAGGGCGAGCTGGAGCGAGGCTGCGGCAATCAGGTCTTCGACTACAGCAACACCATTGAGCTCCAGGACTTCCCAGCTTCAGATTCCTTGTTTTCCAGCCCTTCGTCTTCGGCATACAATCTCCGGGGGGCCAGCCCCCAGCGGCACGATGACGCGCCAAGTCCGGCCGTGATGAACACGCAGGAGAGCTCGCACGCCCCTCTTCCTCCCATCCCCGCTCGGCGATCCTCAGCAGCGCAAAGGAACTCTTTTGATGAGCCCGTGCCGCAGACCGTCACCATGCAGCCGTCATCCTCGCGGATGACCCCGCAGTGGCTGCAGCCCCTGAAGAGAGCCGCCCCGGAGGGCTGCGAGGCCAGCCGGGAAAGGCCGCGCTGGCTTGTGCCTCAGCAGCCGCCCGCTGCCGAATCCAAAACGCCGTCTGCCGCCTCGTCGTCGTTGCTCCCGGAGCTGCCGTGTAACCCCGGTCGGGTGTGCAGGGGAGGGGAGAAAGCGGCGAACGGGGCGCAGCAGCGGAAGGCCGACTCGCTGGACCTCAACTGCGACCTGCTGGACCAGCTCGGAGAGCAAAAGCACGAGCGGCCCATCAGCGGGCGAAGGAGCTCCTTCAGAAATAGGCAGCCTGAGGAGCAACACATGAAATCAAATACAGGTGGGGGATGCTCATTCGGAATGTTTAGATCTACTTTTTGACAAAGGTGGAAAAAAAATGTACATTTTGTATATAAGTAGAAATGGAGATGCTTGTGTAAAAATCACATTGGTAAAAGTAGACATACTAATTCAACTCGTGTACTTTGATGGTTTATGTTCCTCCATGTCGTTGCTGTCCCTGATTTTTCTGCCTTTTCGCTCATGTCCTAGAACAGGGGTCAGCAACCTTTCTTGTCAAAACAGACATTTTAGGCCAATAAAAATTAAACAAAAAATCTCTGGAGCCGCAAAACATTGGACAATTGTAATGAGGGAAACCATTTGTTAGTGTTAGTCGAATGTACCGAGGGCCCTAATTCGAGCTGCACCACAACACAAAAATATGACAACCATCCAACTTAATTTTTCATACCGGCAAGTTTATGGACATATTATGGTCATTGTCTGCCTTTCTTCCTTTTTTTTTTTGCCCAGACATTTTTCTAACAATTTTTGTTGTTAGAAATCCCGTGGCAATTTGAAAGCACGCATGGATTTTTTTTTTTTTCACTCACTCACTCATTCACACATGTAAGCTTCTGTGAGTGAGTGAAACAAAAAAATCCGTGTGTGCTTTCAAATTGCCGCGGGAGTGACGCCACGCAGCTGACACATTCGCCCGGCCCCGTTTGCGACACGCCACCCCCAGCTCTGCGATTGGCTGGAGGGGTGTAAACACTGTCTTTCCACTGAAACGTCCCGCTGTTTACAAAACAAACACAAAATGGCAAAATACAGGCTGGGGGGGATGGGGGTTTAGGACAAAATCACCACCAGAAATTAAGAGAAGCCCAGATCTGTAAATTGAGAAGTAGTTTAAATCCTGTATTTAAAAAGTGCATTTTCCTGAATGAAACCAGCAGACTGGGCCTTTAAAGTGCCGCAGGTTGCAGACCCCTGTCCTAGAACTTTTCTGACACACCGATTCCATTTGTGTATTCTGTAGAGGCGACAATGTCAGCCAACGCCAGCAGGAGGCAACGGACCCCGAGGCCTTTGGGTCCCAGCCACCGGGACGACACCCTCATGGAATCGTGGGACTCCCTCACCAAGTTCAACCAGTGCCAACGTGGTCGCATCTCCAACATGGGCTTCGAGGGCGACATATTTGACGACTTCCAGCAGCAGCACAGCCGAGGCTCCCCTGCGCTCGCCCTCAACCCCTCAGCCGCTCCCACCAGCCCGCCTTCCTCCTCCTCGGCTCCCCGGGGGCTCCCGTGCGTGGGTCCCGACGGCGATTTCTTCATGGAGCAAGAGGAAGAGTTTGAGATCCCCGTTCTCCCCAAGGGTCAAAGGTTGCTCATCAACATTCTGTCCACCTGGGGGGACCGCCACTACGTCGGCCTTAACGGCCTGGAAGTGTTCAGCTCCAGCGGAGAGCCCGTGCGGCCCGCCCACATCAGCGCAGACCCCCCTGACATCAACATCCTGCCCGCATACGGCAAGGACCCCCGTGTGGTCACCAACCTGACGGACGGTGTCCATCGCACGCAGGACGACATGCACCTGTGGCTCGCCCCGTTCACGCCCGGCCGGAGTCACACCATCTTCCTGGACTTCGGGCACACGTACCAGGTCGCCATGATACGCGTGTGGAATTACAACAAGTCGCGCATCCACTCTTTCCGAGGAGTCAAGGTGGTGGAGATGATGCTTGATGGGAGGTGCATCTTCAAGGGCGAGATTGCGAAAGCTTCCGGCACTCTTTCGGGAGGTATGGAATTGTTTTTTTCTTCGTTTTGCAAACCCAAAATTTTGATTACAAGTTTTCAGTGGGAAAAAAATGATTTGATATAAATTCTCAGCCTTCTGTTATGTTATTTAAATTCAGGATTGGATCAGTTCGGGGACACAATTCTGTTCACGACCGATGATGACATCCTGGAGGCCATGTCCCGTTTTGATGAAACTTTCCTCGGAGAAAGCGAGGGATCGGAGAATCCGGTGCACGAAGAGGAACTGCACCGACCGCGCACTGCAGACGGAGAGGGAGAGGAAAGACCTTTCACACAGGCTGGCTTCCGGGAGGAGGACCTCGCCGTAAGTATTTGGCGTTAAAGGGGCAGTCGACCTAAACGGGATACTTAACTCCTTGAGCCATTTTCAGCAACAACAAGTTCATATTTTGTCCATGTGATAACTTCATTATGTTACATGTACAATGAATATCTTTAAAAACGAATTTCTCCACTTGCTGGCCACTGAAGATGACATCACCTGTGCTGAGGAACCAGGTAACGACCAATCATGGTTCAGTTTGGTGACCAAACCCAGAAAACAGGTGAGCCGTGATTGGTCGTTGACTACTTCCTCAGCACAGGTGATGTCATCTTCAGTCGACAGCAAGTGTACAAATTTGTTTTTAAAAGTATTTATTGTACATGAAAATTAATGACGTTATCACATTGATTCTAGACAAAACATGAACTTTTTACTGTTGAAAACGGCTGAATGAGTCAAGTATCCCTTTAAATATTTTGTGACAATAGTATGATACATGTGACCTCACTTGTCTAAACATGACATCCTGATTAATTTTACATTTGTGGAATGTGAATTATGCAGCAAAATCTAGCTGTTTTTATCCATCTCAGGTGGCGGCCATTTTGCCACTTGCTGTCGACTAAAGAAGATGACATCACAGTTGCTCAAGAAACGACCAATCGCAGCTCAACTGTTTTCTGAAGCTAAGCTGTGATTGGTTGTTACCCGAGACTTGAGCAACTGTGATGTTATTTTCTCTCAACAGCAAGTGGCAACACGGCCGCCTTCTGATATTGATAAAGACTCCTGGATTGGAGGGAGGGGGGATTAGGGGTCTTTGACTTCCACTTAAAATATCTCTACAATGATGATAACACTTGACTTGCCACAGTTATTCATTATGTGAATGCTGAAGAGCAGTCAGGATATGTGGGCAACTATTTTCCACTACAAAAATGCCAGCTTTTACCACAATTCAACATTATCCACACTCAAAAACCATGACGATTTGAGGCACAAGAAAGAAACATTTTGTAATCTACTTTTTTTTTTCTTCTTCTTCTTCTTCTTCTTCTTTTTTCTCAGTTGAAACTTCACCTCAACGCCACTGTGAGCCAGTTGGAGAACTTGGAGCAGATTCCTGGGATGTACACTGGAAAGTGTGAGTGCCCATTGTCAAAAAATTTTTTTTGTCTCCATCGTCTCAATGACGACGTCTCGTTTTCAACTTTTCTTCGTTTTCAGGCCTTCGACTGGAGCTGGCATCAACGTGGGGCGACTCGCAGTACATGGGCCTGACAGGACTGGAGGTGGTCGGCAAAGATGGAGAGGGGCTACCCTTGGACCTTACGATTATGACCGCCTCACCTGGGGACCTCGGCGACCTGCCTGAATACGGACATGGCTTGCACTCACTCGAGAAGTATGTATGTCTTTGTGTAAAATACTGGAGACCTTTACATCATTTTGGTCTTTTTTTTTTTCAAGGACCTCTTCATAATTTTAACGTATTAAACATAATGTGACCCTTAACCCTTGACAATTTTTCAATTTTTTTTTTTTACAATATGTTCTACTAGAGGTGGGAATCTTGGGGCACCTCACGATTCGGTTGCGATTACGATTCAGAGGCTACGATTCGATTATAAAACGATTATTGATTTCCCCCCCAGGCAGCAGAAAAAAAACAATGTATTTTTGTGCTTTTAATGTTTCGTACATTAGTTACAAAAATAGTACAAAAGTCCTCCCAGGCCTACATAAACTACTATTTCAGTATCAAGTTAACAGTTCAAAACAGTAAATAAAATACTCAAGTGCTCATTCTGTAACAACAGCTTTTAAGTATATTCAGTCTTCAACAGAATAAAACATAGCATTGAGCAAAAATATATTATTTTTATCCACTCAAAAGTGCATTGAGGTATAAATGAAAGACAATGTGAACTACTACTTCAATACAAATGCCTAAAAAAAAAAAAAAAGTGCTTTCCTGCTTTTTAAGTTGTGTAAAGATGAACATGTAAACATTAAAGTTTCTCAGAGGTAAAAAAAACAAAAAAAAACCTCAAGTGCTTTTCTGCTTTTTAACTTGTGTAAACATGAACGTGTAAACATTAATGGGATCGTTCGGCTTTTTTAACATGAATCTCAATTTGATCCTCACCTCCCGTGTGTGCGATCAGCACTGACTTCTTTTTGACAGCGTTCGGTGACACGCGTTCTGGTTCGACATTGGACGAGAAGAAAATAAAAAAGAAAATAGTCCAGCAAGCTGGCTGGGGTCTCGGAAATAAAGCGTTTTTCTTCTAAAAACTATTTGTTTTCAAAAGCGTGATACATTTCCACCACAATACTCTTTTCTGAATAAAGTCAGACGCCATTACCGCCAGCCACTACTTTTCTGTTCGTTCGTTCGCATCACTGCGCGGCGCCCTGTAGAACGCTAACCGACGCACTGCAGCCAGCTAGCTGATACTTCCTCCTCAAGTTGTTTGCCTTTTCGGAGCAGGTCTGATGTCATGAAGAGGTGGGTTGGTCAGCTCAGCCATGCCTGTTGTTGTTTTGAATCTCGAGGCGTGAGTTGTGGATGTGTACTCTCGGTCCGTCCCAAAAAGCGTCCCGAAGACCGCGCGCGCTACTGCGTTTCAGTTCCGCGTACTTTTCGCTCGTTTCGCTTCCCTTGGCATATTTATATAATCGGAATTTGGACGTTTGTGAATCGTTCTCGATTGTTCCACGGCCGAATCGTGAATAATCTAAGAATCGGAAATTTTGCACACCTCTATGTTCTACGCAGCCCCACTAGTGGTTAATATTGCATTAGTGGAATATGAGTTAAGCAGCAAAATCCAGCCGTTTTTATCCATCTCAGGGGACGGCCATTTTGCCACTTGCTGTCGACTGAAGATGACATCAATGTTGCTCAGGTAACAACCAATCACAGCTAAGCTTCAGAAAACAGGTGAGCTGTGATCACCTGTTGTGGTTGGGGGCCTGACATCAGAGCAACATTGAAGTGACAAAATAGCCGTCCCACCATGAGATGGATAAAAATGGCTGGATTTTGCTTCAGAACTCATATTCTACAGATGTAATATGAATCAGAATATCGCATTTAGACTATTGAGGTCAATATACTATATTATCGTTAAGAAATGTTCATGGTTGACTTCCACTTTAAAACTGCTGGGTCAAAAATAACCCAATATTGATAAAAAATTGGGCTGACTCACGACAGCACTTGGGTCAATTTGACTCAACTTTCTGGGTTGTTTTGTACAAAACATCCATCCATCCATCCATCCATTTTCTTGACCGCTTATTCCTCACAAGGGTCGCGGTGCTGGTGTGCCTTATAATGCGGTGCGCCTTATAGTGCGGAAAATGCGGTACTTTTTCGGACACAAAATTTCCTTTGTAGTGTCTGACTTTTTTTGCCATTGACACAATTATGTTATATTCAAAAATGGTGCGCCATTTTCTTCCCCCCCAGGCTTATCGACGGCCACAACATCACCACAGATGACCACCACATGTGGCTAATCCCGTTTTCCTACGGAGAGCCTCACACCGTGACCATCGCCTTCCCTCAGACGCAGACCATCGCCGGGCTTCGCATCTGGAACTACAACAAGTCGTCCGAGGACTCGTACAGAGGGGTGGGGGACACTCTCACGACAAACCATCACGCTTGTTAAACTTTCCCACTAAGGGGAAAAAAAAATGTTTCACCTAGGTGAAGGTGCTCCACGTGATCATGGACGACCTCGCCATCTCCCCACTCGAGGGCTTCCTTATCAGGAAAGGTCCAGGCAACTGTCACTTTGATTTTGCCCAAGAGATCCTCTTTGTGGACTACCTCCAGACGCCCACTGACAACAAGAGCGCTAACGAGTACCCCAACAAGTACGAACACATCCGTTTGCGTTTTGTGTTGTTATAGAAATAAGTCGACACCAATTCACTCGTGTCCACTCCAGGCGAAGCGCTAAGAAAGCCGAACAAGCCAGCATGGACTACGAAGCTCCCATCATGCCTTGCGGATGTATCCTTTTGCAAATTGAAAACATGCTGTGTAGTAAAAGGCAGGTGTGTGTGTGAATGTGAATGAATTTGATCATTTGTGTGTTGTATTCCTTAATTATTATTTTTTTCTACCCGCCAGTCATCTTTCAGCTGCAGCTGTTAACGACCTGGGGAGACCCGTACTACATCGGCCTCAATGGCCTCGAGTTCTACAGCCAGAATCATGAGAAGATCAGCCTCCGTGAAAATAGTATCCTTTAGTAGCCCACTTGATAGAAAATAATGTCAAATGAATTCAATTTTAGAGATAGACCTAAAAGGGAAAATATTGGCGTAAAATTTTTAAAAAAATATATATAAACTCCAGCTCTTTTTTTTTCATTTATTTATTTATTTTTTTATTTTATTAACTCATTCAAATCCAAAAACAGGAGGCTTTGATGTAGCTTCTGGTATGGAGAGGTGGCTTAAAACAATGGTAGTTATCACAAAAAACGACCATCAGGTGGCAGCAGAGTAGAAGAGATCAGCCAGGATCATGTTGCAATAAGCTCTTTTTGTGAACGTGAATGAATATTGATTAAACTTAACTTTATTCTAATGCTAATTGCTGTAAAATGGAAACAGATACAAATATATATATATTTCCTGATGAAAGAAAGATGCTAATCTTTCTTTTGCTAGGTTCCATGTTTTTATAGCAATCAAACACAATATCCTGTGGGCCTTGCAAAATCAGTCAAAATCCAGTAAAACAGCTGGGTTGCTTCACTGAAAATGGCTGGGAATCAATGAGTTAATTGTCTTTATTTTTTAAGCATATGTTTATTGAACAACAACATTTAGAATTTAAAAAATATTGGAGTTAAAAAAATATCTTAGTCAATAGACTAGTTTTGAAAAGCTAAAAATAATTCAGGGATCTTCCAGGAGCAGTAGCATGTCTTCAAGACTTAAATAAAAACTTAAGTAAATAGCTCTCTATTGTATGCTAAACTTCAATATATCTGCAATATTACAATTTTACTGAGCTTTAATTTCAAACAAAAACAGAAGGCGCAGGGTCCGAAACATCTATGAACATGTATGAACATTTAAATTAGTTCCCTCATTTTTTTTCTTTCCCCCCTGAACACTTTTTAAAATGTATCTATTATCAGCCTTATGATTCTTCAAAATGGCCACTGCCGATATTCGTCAAAATGCTGAAGATATGCAGTTTTTTTCCCCCACCTTTTCATTCAAGATCCGCTCCTCAACGCCCGCCAGACATCGCCGCTTTCCCAGACAGCGTTAACGTACTCGACAACGTGAGCGGTGACGTGAGGACGCCGGATAAATTAATAGACGGCATCAACAGCACGGAGGACGGACGACACATGTGGCTGGCTCCGGTGCTCCCTGGACTGGTGAGGGTTTCATTAGATGAAAAAAAACAAAAAGAAACATTGAAAGCTGTGACTTTGGTGGTTTTGGCGAATGAATGTGTTGTTTGCGTGCAGGTGAACCGCGTGTACGTCATCTTTGATCAGCCGGTGACCGTATCCATGATTAAATTGTGGAATTACTCCAAGACCCCACAGAGAGGAGTTAAGGAATTTGGGGTGCGCTTCCTCACCATTTTATGTTTGTTTGTTTTTTTTGTTGTTTTTTTTTTTTTTTTTTTAGTAAATAGAAATATACATATATATATATATATATATATATATATATATATATATATATATATATATATATTAGGGGTGTTAAAAAAAATCGATTCGGCGATATATCGCGATACTACATCGTGCGATTCTCGAATCGATTCAATTCAAAAAAATCTTCTTTTTTTTTTTTTTTTTTTTTTTTTTTTTTTTTTTTTTTAAGAGCTCAGAATTGTTCATTCGGTAGTCTTACCGATTCAACGTCTTATCATCATTGTCTTTTTTTTTTTTTTTTGTGTGTGTGTGTGTGTGAATCGATTTTTAAACTTCCATTTTTAATGGAAAAATATTCAACAAAACGTCTGACTTCGGGTTCGGATTCACACCTTGAGCATGGAAGAATGTTATATGAACGGAACAAGCCTTAATATTTTATTTTAATGCTGTTCAAACATGAAACAGATTACAACCTCTATAAGACTGAAATTTCAGATAAATAAATAATACATTTTCATATAAATCTTACACTCTACAAGCTTACTGATTAGTATTTTCTAAATTTGAATGGAAAAAAATCGCAACAATCGACTTATAAATTCGTATCGGGATTAATCGGTATCGAATCGAATCGTGACCTGTGAATCGTGATACGAATCGAATCGTCAGGTACTAGGCAATTCACACCCCTAATATATATATATATATATATATATATATATATATATATGTATATATATATGAATAAAAAATACAAATAAAATCAAACAATTAAAATAAAATTTTGATTTTAATTGTTTTATTTTATTTTAAAAATAAAATAAAACAATTAAAATAAACTTTTTTGTTTGTTTTTGTTAATTATATATATCTATATATCTATATATATATCTATATATATATATATATATATACATAAAATAAAACAATATTTTTTAATTTTAATTTTATTTTATTTTAAAAATAAAAATTAAAATGTATATTTTTTTATTTTCATTGTTTTGTTGTATTTTTTTTTTTTAAATACACACAAGTCTTCATGTTGGCATACCCTACTTTTTTTTATTTTTTTATTTATTTATGTATTTATTTATTTTTAAAGATACCACATAATAATAGACAATGTCCGCAACAAAAGTCTGGTGTGTTTTTGTGTAGCTGCTCGTGGATGACCTCCTGGTGTATAACGGCATCTTGGACAGCGTGAGCCAAAGGAGCCGCGGCATTCTGCCCACGTGCGACCACCCGGCGGTGCCGTACCACACCATCCTCTTCACCGACAACGCCTACATTGCGCACCGCGAAAGGAACACCGTCATCAGGTATGCCAAATATTTATTATTGTGCTCGTAGTTGACGCTAATTACTTTATTTGGTCCGACTGGATTTTGTAGGTGTCGCTAAAGTTGAATTAATTTTTATATGCTGCATGTCAACATGCATGTTGCCTTTTTTTTAATATCAATATTTCTGCATATAAAAGCCTTAAGTTGAAAAAACTGCGGTAATATTAGATATGCAAGTTAGAATTTCGGAAGTTTGATTGTAATTCTCCACTTCAGCCCCCATGGCAGCAGACCCCACAAACAGTGAGTAATACTACAGAGCGCCCCCTTGTGGTCACTCCTCACACTGAAGATTGCCCCAGTGCTTTTGAATGTTCCCCCCACCTGGTTGTGTCCCACCCTGATCACGCTCCTAATGTGCGATCCCTCACTCCCTCTCCCCTTGAACTTCCTGTTAGATTGAGTATTTTGTTGAGCCTTTTTTTCACTCTTGATCAACAGCAGATTCATGTGATTCTGCCCCTTTGAAATTTTGTCATGTCGCAGTAATTACGTGGAAGACCAGGATGTGAAAATGACCAATGAGAATCAGATCGTCCATCACAACAAGAAGAAGCAGGCAGCAGACCCAGGTGAGTGACAGAAACATGGATTTTCGTTTTCATAGTGCATTGCATTAAAAAAAAAAAAAAAAAACAAGTCTACACACCCTTATTCAAAACGTATTTGTGGTTCACCAGATGGGAGATGTGTGTTGAGTCACAGTTATGATTTGGGTTGTGATTGGGTCACTATCGAACACGGCTTCTGTTAATTTTTTTTTTTAACAGTGTTTTTGTGGCTTTTATTTTTTATTTTTTTTTTATATTTAAAAGTTGTTAATTAAATTGTACGGTGTCCTTGAGTGTCTAGAAAGGCGCCTATGAATCTAATTTATCATTATTATTATTATTATTATTATTGTTATTATTATTATTATTAAATGAAACTCCTTTTCTCACTTCAAATTGACTCCATGGCATCAAGATGCCACTAGATGGCGCCAAAGCAATACCATTATTGCAATGCTGTTATTGCTCTGACTAGAGCACAAAAAAAGCAATTTTTTTTTATTTTTTTTATTTTTTTTTTTTTTGTGAATTAAAAAAAAAAATCCATAAATCAGTGGACAGTGAATTTAAAAAAAATCCATAAATCAGTTCACAGTGAATTAAAAAAAAATCCATAAATCAGTGGACAGTGAATTAAAAAAAAAATCAATAAATCAGTTCACAGTGAATTAAAAAAAAAAATCCATAAATCAGTGGACAGTGAATTAAAAAAAAATCCATAAATCAGTGCACAGTGAATTAAAAAAAAAAAAACACTGTATGGACACTTTGATACACTCTGCTTATTTTTAAAATGTTTTTTAAAAAAAAGTATTTTTCGCCAAAAACGTTTAAGAACGAGTAGTAAAATTACAATGTATGCTGCCATAAACGTTAAATTGTGTCAACTACTTTTTTTTTTTTTTTTTAATCAATGGGAAGGGCAACACCTCAGTGTAGCGCTGCCTGGTCAATGGGTTGTGAAACCAAAAACACCCACTAACTATAGCCAGCAGATGGCAGCATTGTATCTCTTTTCAATGAGCTGCCGGTGTGTGAAATATGACGGAATCTGATGAAATTGAACGTTTTCAAGGATGACGTGAATGATCAAAGCCTTTGTGAAAAGCCTAAAGAACGGAATAAGGTAGAAAAATACTTTCTTAATGAAAGAATGGATCTTTCATTTTTTACCCACATCGTAAATGTAATAAAAGCACACAATATTGTGTTTGCCTTGAAAGATGAGTTAAAATCGGCTGCCAATGTCAGGGATATATGAAAAAAAATAGGATAACGTCTATTGTTCCGGCCTTACTCCCTTCTTTTTGATACTTGTTTAAAAATAATACATCAGGGCACAGTGACCTGTGAGCAAAAAAATGTCAACTGGCCTCACTAAGAACACGCGCGCCATCTTCCTCATTTCATTTCAGCCCTCCGGCCTAAAACCTGCATGACGGACGTCGGGAAACACGGACAAAGGAGGTACTGACTTGTCGCTCACTTTGACGCCTCTGGTGGGTGGAAGCTCCCGTTTACCCCGTTTTGTTTTTTTATGAACACACTACGTGACCTGCATGAGCCGTACCTGAAGAGGACACGTTTTTTTTGCACTGATCACAACGGGTTTGCTCCATGAAACGCGTTGGGTATATTCCACTTTCTGGTTGGATTACTTCCCTACAAACAAAGCGTCAGTGTCTCCCTAAGTGCCAGGCGAAAACTAAAACCCGTCAGGCTGCTTTCCGCCAGCCTTATTATTATATTAATGTGCCTGTACTCTGCCTGTGCCGTGTAAATACATCAATATAAATAAATAGCCAGTCCAGTTTCACTCACCGTCTGCATCCAGTTCATATTTTTAATCCACTAATCAGCCTAGTTCTTTGCCTAACCAAATGGAATGCTATGCACACACTTGTTGGTAACTATTAGTCATTTATTACATTCTTTGTATTGAATATTCATATGTATGAAACAAAAAGCTGACATGAACAATCTTTCATACAAATCCAATTTCCTCAAATAGTGGCCGTGGGTGCGTTTAGTTCAAATCGAGTAGCATGACTTTTTTTTTTTTTTTTTTTTATCAATTAATCTAATTAATAAAATAAATTAATAATAATAAGCGGTTCAAAAAATGGATGGATAGTTTAACACCATGGCAAATCATGAAGGTCACTTCCTGTTTTGACAACAATGAACCCTCAAGCATGTCTGTGTTTTTCACCAAAACTTCACCGGTTTGGAAATACTTCAAAATTGTGAATCCGAAACTAAAGGAGCATTTTATTTTATTTTGAGTGTTAAGAATATTGAAGAGTGACTGTGCTGTTTTTTTGTGTTGTTTTTTTTGGTCAAAATTAAAGGAAATCTATTTGTTTAAAAATATCTTTTAGTGATTTTTTTTTTGTTTTTAGTTATCAAAATGTACTACTGGTATCGGCAGTTTGTATTGGTATCGGTGAGTACTGAGGGTCTGAGTATCGGTATCAGTCTGAAAAAAAGTGGTATGAGACATCCCTGATAATAATAATAATATAAAATTAATAAATTAACAAATTAGCATCTTTTTGTGGCATTACAGACACTTTTACTTTTGGAGATGTTTACGCTCTCCCGCTAATTAAATTTAATTTAATTGACAAAAGTCAATTAGAGATAGACCGATATGTTTTTTTTTTCAGGGCCGATACCGATGCCAATTATTAGTAGCCAATAACCGATATTTGGAGCTGATAATTATTTTCACTAAAAAGGGAAACTATTGGCATCAAAATTGGTCAAAAATACAAACTCCAGCTCTTATTATTATTATTTAATATTAAAGCATATGCTTATTGAGCAACTTTTAGGGTTTGTAAACTTTTTTTTTTTTTTTTTTTTTTTTAAATCTTAGCCAATAAGACGTCTTTGTTTTTAAAATATAACAAGTCCCAAGATCTCCCAGGGGCAGAAGCATGTTTTCAAAAGTTAAATAAAAACAAACATGATTTTTTTTATACTAAATAAAGTATTTCAAAATATCTGAAGAATTTTTTTTTATCTTAGTTATAATTTCAAACAAGAACAGAAGGTGCAGAGTTTCCAGGGTCAGCAGCATCTCTGAAATTTTAATTAGAAAAAAAATCTATATATATTTAAATTAGTTCCCTGAAATTAAGACTTCTTTTTTAAATTGATCTATTATTGGCCACATGATTCTTCAAAATGGCCGATGCCGATATTCGTCAAAATGCTTAATATCGGCCCATGGTAATGTAGTTGAGAAATGAAATGGGGCGAACTAGTCAAAGTTTACGTGCCTGGTTAGATGCTGCAGTTTTGGTTAGCAAACAATGATCTCCTCATTTAATTGCTAATGTCCATGTGTGAACAGCAAAACTAAGGCAATTAGCAATTTTTTTTTTAAATCTCATTAAAAAAAAATAAAACAAAACTGAATAGGGGCCACTATTTGAGGAAATACAGTCAAAGTTAGCTTTGTAGTGTATTATGCCAAACGCTAGCTTGTTGAGTTTAACGTCATGTAGAAAAGTAGTCGAAATACAAGTGACCTTTACTCAAGTCGCGATCCAACTTGTACCACTTCAACCGACTTAAGTCATTTGGTCGGCTCCATTCATATTTGTAAGCTTGGATTTTAAATCAAGGCCATGACGGGCGATTTTCTAATATGCAGAAACTACTGACTTTTACCTCAAATTCCGAGATCAACGATCTCACAGCGGGGACACGTTTCGATTCATAGCGACTCTGCAGCGGTCACATGGGGACGTCTCACTCGCCGCACTGGAGTAATGAAGCCACAAGTCGAATGACTCCTTGTATATAAAACGCAAAGTCGTATGCATTTCATTTGAGTATGTGTGACGTTAGTCCTAACTCGGCATGGGGTGATGATTGTTGTGTGAGTGGAATTTAGTGTTTTGGGGCGGGGCTATTTTTCTAATCTTGATGCTGTATCTTAAATGTAGTCTTATTTCAAAGGCAAATAAAATGTATATATGTGTGCTGTATGTCGTTTTGTTTCTTTCAGATCTTAGATCAGTCATACATTATATATGGTAGGATGTTCGCAGCATTTTACAGTAGAATACAGTTCCAGATGTTTAAAAATCAGTTTAATATTGAACAAATGGAAACTACCCAGCTTACCTTAAAAATCAACATTTTCGTTATATTAATATACAGCAAAAAAAAAAAAAAATCCCTATGAATATAAATCACAAATATATGTAAATCTGATAAGGCGCTAGTCGCGCTAAAACCACACTTGCAAGAACTCACTTGCCTGAAACTTGAAAAATAAAACCACAGTGCATACTTGTAACAATCGGCGGGGTAGTTCAAGTTGAAATGTACACGTTTAAGGCCGTTCTAGTATTAAATATACAGCAATTACCCCCACTCACCTTTAAAGCACAAGTGTGAAACAATTGCATAGGCTGCAAAATAATCATGTTTTTTTTTTTTTTTTTTTTGTAAAGGGAAAAGAAATAATTGCATTGCTGGGACAAAGTGCAAGAAGTTAAAATACAGCAAAAAAAGTTGTGGTGGATTTCTCAGCAGGCGACGTGATTGTCGGGGAAAACAGCAGCTCTTTGGACTAACATCATCTACAATCGGTAGCATCATTGCCTGAGTCATTTTTAACTTGCTGTCACAAAAAAATAACATGATGTACTTGTTTTTTTTTTGTTTTCCAAAAATTAGAACATGTCAGGCAATTACGCTATCAGGCAAATGCACGGCCTTGAAAACAAAACACGCGACACAGCAGGAATGAACAGAAAACCGCCCCCGGTCGAAGGTTCGTTTCAATTATCGCTGAAGCGCAGCCGGTTAAACGCCTGCTTGATGTCGTCGTCATTTCCGGGGGCCTCGCCGTCGCCGATCGGGAGCACCCTGCTCTGAGGCACGTCGTGCTTCAGCTTCCACTTATTGAGGACGACCGTGCCCTCCGCGTCGTCGGCGTCGGGGCCTGTCAGCAGGATGAAGGCGGCGTGGCGTCCGCGCTCCATCAAAGTTGCTAACATTTAAAAAAAAACAAAAAAAACCGACAGACAACTTTACTTCTTCGTTTGCTGACACCCACGTCACCCACCAGGCCAAGCCCCGCCTTTTAAAGCCGCACACCATCCATTTTCTTAGGCCATAACTTTATCTAACCAGGAAAAATGAAATTACCTTTAAATGTAACAATGTGGTCCGCGACATTTTCAGACTCGAGGAGCACGTTGGAGTAGAGTGGATGCAGCATGTAAGAGCGACGTTCGCCGGGTGCCTGAAGAAGACGACATTCCGTTTACATCTCAACAGCGAGCAGTATCAAGTAGCGCCCGACTGATATGCATTTTTTTTTAGGCCGATGCTGATAGATTTTTGGCAGAAAAAAATACAGATTAATCTGCCGATTATTTATTAAAAATATATATAATACAAATACTGACAGGTAAGGCTGTTTGAAAGTACTATATAAATTAATATGACTTGACTGTTCCTGTGCATTTTGGCCTCTTGGGGCAGTGTGGTGACATGCATCCATTGGGCTACACACTTAACATGAGTACAGAAGTTGCGATTGAATTCTATTAAAATAACTCGTTTTTCACACGTTGCGAAGAATTTCTACCTTTGCGTAGTGTTATCTTATCTGTGGGTATGTGTTCACACAAGATTTGTGTGTGGATATTCGTTATTTGAAGGAAAAACACTCCCCAAGTTGACGCTAACTTCCTGTCTTCCTGTTAGCATTTGCTAACTTCCTGCTAGGCTAGCGGTATTTTCGAAACGAAGCATATTTTATATTTAAATAAACTGTGGATGTAATTCTTAACGTTGTGTGTTTACTTTTACAGTTAACACCAACTGTGGTGTCATTAAAAAACTTAAAGGCCACTTTGGGACAACAGAAATAACATACGATCATACTTGCTAGTTGCTAATGCTACGAAAGTAAAATGGTGCATTCAGGGCACTTTCACAGCTGATTAATCACGGCTGATTAATCGGCCGGGCCCTAGTATCAAGCGAACATTTTTATCACCGAAAACTTACGGAGGAGTTGGACTGCGACGGCAGCAGCCCCCAGAACACGAAGATGGAAATGGAGTTGGTGGTGTGTACACAGGTGGGTCGGGGCGAGTTGGCGCTGGAGAGAAGCTCCACTTTCCACAGCACGTCACCGGATTTCCCGTCCAGGATCACCACCTGCGGGCAAAAGGTAAGCACAACCTGCAACGGCTGATCTTACAAAGCTCAGTTAGCTTAGTGCTAACATATGCTGCAAAATACCATTGACGGGCTAATGGAAATTAGCATTTTTTTTTTTTCGAGTTTACGGTTGCCCAGACTGAAGGTGCAACTCGAAATTTGAACTTGCCTGTAAATCCTCCAAATAGTCGAGAATGGTGCTTACTTTTTTTGTACCGACATTCCAACTAACCATCTTGGTAGAATTGTTCATTTCCTCCTCAAGCACAACATCAAGTACGCCATCTTTGTTGAAGTGACCAAATCCAGGCTCTCTAAATGAATGACATCACAGACAGAATTTTATTTTTATTTTATTTTTTAAATCTTCGACCAGATGATCAATCCATTCAAAATAGTTACCTGAAAACTTTAGTGGTATTGAACGTCCACAGGGGCTGCAACGTCTTTCCATCTATCAAAACCGCCTCGCCGCCCGTAACCAGCATCAAATCGGACGACTCTTCCTGGTCGGTTCTCACCACACGCCTCAATGAGTCAGACCTACGCGCGTCCGCAGAAAACATCAACTTCAAGTTAGAACGCAGACGCGCCGTGCCGGCGAAGTGGCGGCGCCTTACTCGTAAACCGGTACCAATCCGGACGCGGCCGCCGCTTTTTTCTCCGTTTGTTTTGCCTTCTTCAAGCCCGCCTCCAGCCCTTGTTTGGCTTTGGCTGCAATCCTCCGCAGGGCCAGTCCGTACAAGCCGGTGTCTGGAAAATATGCAACCGGGTCACGGAAATATGAACAGCACAAAACTATTAGAGAAAAAAATTGAGTTGTATAAATGTATTCATTTGCACCTTTTTTTTTTTTTTTAAATAATTTAACTAGACTAAGTGCAATTTCTGGAGAAATTGTGTGGGAATGCTGAAAGCACATTGAGAGATAAATTATGAAATTAGTATCAGACACCTGGTAATGATGATAAGTGTGTATATATATATATATATATATATATATATATATATATATGTGTGGAAGTGGGCGTGCAAAGTGATACTTATGACTGTCCCATTGAAAATGAATGGGGAAAAGTTGACATTAAAGGGATAATTTACATATTTAGCCATTTTTGGCAGTCAAACATGAATATTTTGCCTATAATAAATGTGATATTTTCATTATTTTTCATGTATAATTAGTACCTTTAAAAACACATGTTGCAACTTTGACATCACAAGGGCTCAGGTAACCCATCACAGCTCAGCTTGTGAATGTCACATGACCAAACCTAGAAAACAGCTGAGCCGTGATTGGTCGTTAGTTTCCGAGATATGGCCATTTAGAATGGGGTCAACCATTTTGGAACACCCTGTATTATGTGGGAGTTGTTAGGCGGCAAAAAAGTGTGGAGAATAAAAATCACGATAACACAAGTGCTTCAGCGTTCCCACAATAAAATTACTTCATCCAAAAGGAACTTGGATAATTAGTGTTTCAAAGATTTTTATTTGTCTTAATCATTTTTACGTTTAAATATTTTCTTGTTTTGTACAAAAAATAATAATTGTCCTAACCGTGATTTCAATTATTTAAAAAATAATCATGATGAACATTTTCTTCATCATCAAACAGCCCGAACAAAAAGTGACTTTTTCACCTATTAGCTACAGATATATTCCACATGAAAAAAATGAGAATTAAAAAAACGCAACTAGGCAAATGTTGTCGGTATTCCCGAACCTTTTTGCAGCAGCAAATACAGCGCACCCTCCCCAGTCTTCTGGAAAAGATGGCCGGATGTTTGTGTGGTATTCAGGGCCACCGCGGATCCAATCTGGACGCCTGTCTTCCCCGAGAGGAACACCAGCTGAGTCTACAAGTGGAAGCACATTTCATAACTAACTCCATTTTTTTTTTTTTTCCCCAATGTTTTATATATTTTTGGTTACGTCGGTGAGTATAAAATAATTTACCTGCATGTTATCAGATGCCACCAAGGCTACATCGCTGACCTTGTCCTCATCCAGATCCGGGACGCTGAGCACGGGCACGCTGCTGTGCAGACCGGGAGGCTGAGGCTGCTGCCACCTCACCTCACCTAATGACACATCAATGGACTATTATTCCTCTTTTTTTGTTTTATTACTTTCACATCGGATAACCTTGATCACCGTTGGATTTATCCAGAGCCGACAGTCGGTCGGAATGGAACAGCAGACAGTCCCATTGCCCTCCCGTGTTGGTGTCCAGGCCACATTGGGCCCAGTGGAAGTCAGGATCCAGCGGACGCTCCCACAGGGTTTCTCCGTACGTGCCATCCACTGCCAGCATGAACACACACGGGGACGGCAGACCTGGGGGGAGAATCTCATTTAGGCTTTTGTGTGGCCAGCATGAGGACTTGATCGTACCTGCATTTCCACATGTATTGTTCAAACTGGCCTCTGTGGTCTTCACCACAAGCAGGACATCCTTCACCTTGTCTTTGCTCGCATCTTCAAGCGCTAAAAAGTCGTACGTTTCTGTGGCAAAGGAAGAGCCACATTAAATCTCAAATGTATCAAGAATTGGAGGAAAAAAAAAAAAAAAAAAGTGCACACCTGCGTCAGAGAACGTCCTGTTCCAAGACGCGAGATACTGCGGTCTGACGGGACACGGGATAATGAAGGAGAAGGCGAAGACCACGGTGAGGCACAGGAACAAGGAGAGGAAGAAGACGGCCGTTCGCCAGTGTGTCAGTTTGGAAAGGCCCAGCATTTCCTTGCAGCCTCTCTTCAGTTCCGTCGACGGCGGCGGTGGCGGCGGCGCCGTCCCGGTGTCCACTCCATCTTCTCCGCTCTTCAGGGGATCACCCTCGGTGGGACAGTCCGTGGTCTCCATCGTCCTTTTTTTAGTGCATCACTGTGCACCAAATCTGCTTGCAAAATTTCAGTCACTCAATCTGCATCAAAACGCTCATCAAAATAAAACAACCACGGCTGAGGTGTAGTCTGTGTGTGATTTCCAGCTATTTCTGCTGCATTTACCTTTGTAAATGTGGGCCTACTGATGCAAGCCAACGGTCACTCCAGATACTTCTCAGCACAACAAACTAGGACGAGCTCAACCTGTCGTTGCCACAGACGAAGAGAAGATCAATTATGTGAGATACACATTTGGAGTACCTGTGTTAGTAAGGTAAGGTCCACTGGGTGACAAATCATCGAATGCACAGTATCGGCACTCATTTTGTGGAGTTTTTAGCTTTGAAAAGTTAACGTTTCTATAGTTGGCTAACTTGTTGAACGGAAAAGGCCAAGCCCCCTCCCCCCTCCTCGCCCCACGACAGCTGCAACAAAGAGTAACAACGAAAGGTTCCGTCATGTAAACGTGAATTTACATTAAAATCGACGTTTTTACACACCTTCAAGCATCGTCTCACGAGTGTTTAGCTCAAGAGCTAAAAGACAGGTAGGCTTGTCCCCAGAAGGCAAGCAGTGGGGAAAAAAAATAAATCAAGGTGTAATACAGTATTTTAACCCTCAATTTGTCTATCAGGTAATACTTCCTGTTGCAGTTAACATTCCAAGATTTATGATTATTTATAATTCTCAACCGTAGTTATTCAAACACCCAAAGTGAAATTGTCTATGACAATGTGCTACACGATTAATCGACAGATCTGCTTTAGAGATGTTGCCTGAGAGACAACAATCAGGATATAAAATACAAGGTTTCACGAAGCTGTGTTCTGATTGGATAAAGTTACAATAATGCTCAGGAAGCCCCACTTTGATTGGATAATATTGCTGTTCTCGGAGGCTCTGATTGGGCCATCTCGGAACCTGTTTAAGTGGCTAAACGGAACTTTAACACGGGGTTCGACGCAATTTCCCCTTGGAAAAAAAGAAAAAGAAAAAAAGCCTAGAGAACGTCTGAAATCGGCTATGCTCGGCCGAACCAATAATTTTCACCCCTACGAGTAATCAGAAACTACCATTTTTTTCCCCCCTGCCGCTTCCTTTTGTAACAGCATCGTCGACGAAAGTCAGCAACAATGTCCGCCCAAGCTCAAATGAGAGCTTTGCTCGACCAGCTGATGGGAACGGCGAGGGATGGTGAGTCGCTGATTGCATGCTAGCTCCGCTAGCTTTAGCGCGCTAGCCAAGATGGAGCCAGTGTTGAGGCAGGCTTGTGTTGGCGTGTGATGGGCGGGCCTGCGTGAATGCAAACGAGGGCTCACTTCATCTATTAGCCGCGTACATGACACGGTTTTATGTTTGTATCCATTGGTCATTTAAAAAAAATACAAAAACCAACCGTATTCTGTTTTACGTAATTTTTAGCTATGGTTAGTTCCATTGGCTAACGGAATGTTCGCGCGAACACTTGGAAAGCTGCCAAAACTATAAATTTAAAGATAAAAATATGAAAATGAAACGATTTTCTCTTAAAACTATTTAGTAATATACCATTGACAATTTTATAACAATATATAGTAATTTAAATGCAGATAACAATTATATCGATTTTCCTGGACCTTTTTACCATTTATTTTTAGAATACATATTTTATATAGACAGCACAGGTACTCGAAAGATAATTGTAATGGAAACATAAACATCCAGTGGCCAAATAAAAGTGCAAAGAATTCTGAAGTTAACTTTACTTAAAACAATGATTACTGAATACATAGTGCTGTAAATGAAGTAAAAAAAAAAAAAAAAAATAGACTCACAATATATATTTTATGGCACAGCTCTAGAAAGCACTAAAATTAGCATGAAATAACCACATTCATAAACAAGCTGGTAACAGAGTTAATAACCAGCTAACTCTACACTAATTCGCCGACACCCATGTCACTCACCGTACCTGGCCTCGCCGTTTAAAGCCATTTACACATAATAGTCGTGGATACTACAGTAGAATGTGATGATGCTAATTTCAACTGGTTGAGAATAGTACTTGCACCTCATTTGGACATTTTTTTTTGTTTTGTTAAAAAAAATGTCATTGATAGGATAAACCGGTAATATGCTCGATTAAAAAAAAATATTCGATAAATGCAGTCTAACTGATGCTACTTTTTTTCCAGACTGAGTACTGACTCTTGACTCTGACACTGACTTTTCCGCCATTTGGATACAAACATTTACCACAGAAATTATTTGCCGAGTCTTATAGTAGGCCGAATGCATATTGCTGGCCTGCCCTATCAAAAACAAGGTTCATCCTAAAAGTAACATTTGTGGCCCTGTGGATCATCCTTATAAGCGTGTGAATGGGTGCGTGGGTGTGTGTGTGATGAAATTATCAGTAAATTCTTCCCATGCATATGTTGCATACAAACTGAACAATTGTGGCCCCTTTATTTTATTCATTAAGGTTCAGTGTATCTTTGCCAGCCTACATCAATCTGCAAAGGAGTTGCAGAAAAGCCTCATGTTCATCGAGCCGTGAGTCACACATAATTTTTATAGCTGTTATGATCAATATCCAAACAGTATATGTTTGCCTTTCGGAAGTTATTGTAGCTTGTTTTTTCCTTTTTTATTTATTTTTTTAAGATATGCAATTTGGAGTAGTGCTTAGCTGCTAAAGACGTCTGGTCGAGCTGAATGAACACAAAAAAACTTCTCAGCAAACCAGTTGACGTCTTATTTTTTCCTTTTTCCAGACGAGACATAAACACTTAACACACATCATTTTCGCTCTGACTTTTGTATGACTCCCAACTTCTTACCGCAGGTTTGGCAAGAAAACTGTTCCCATTTTTACTTTCCCCACAGCCGGTTTAAAATTCTGCAGCTGAGGGCTTGAAGATGCAGATGGGTACAGTATGTGGTGCAGATCGCAGTGTGTATAAACCTACTTTCTGTCAATGTTTCATGTCTGTGAATGGCTTGGCCCAGGAACAACATGGCCGGATTGATTTGTATTGTAACCTAAGTGTTGTCGTGCCATGTAAAATAAAAAAATAAATAAAAAAAAAAGCATACCAAATGATGCCCACGACCATTTGAGCCTTAAAATGAGCTAAACTGAGACTTGAGGCTCTGTTATTGTGATTTAAAAAAAAAATCATCTTTGAGGCCTGGGTAAGTTCACACAATGAGGCCACACAATGCCTCATGTAACTTCACACGTAGAAGCAAAGTATATGAATAGCTCATATGACGTGCTAATGACAGAGAAGATTTTGTTTTTGTTTTTGTAGTTTTTGGGCTCAGACCGATTGAATGCAGCTATTGTGACGCGTGTGCGACACATTGTAAAAGTGGCAGTCAGATAAGTCAGAATGTGAAGACTTGGCCCTCGCTGACTAGTACGTGAGGTCTTTCTCACTGGGTGCCTTCTGGACTGTTTCAGGGGATGAGACGCGGCAGAGGGTCAAGTACTCGGACGAGCGAGTCTGCAAAAGTCACCTTCTCGACTGCTGTCCGCACGACATCCTGTCTGGAACCGTAAGTCTCAATGCAGGGGAGCCAACCGTATTTTAGGGGAAACATTTTCAATAATATGTCCTTTGCCTGCACCACTCATCTAAAAACAGTGTTGTGATTAACTAATTTGCTCCCCAAAACATATAAACATGTTCTATTTTAAATGTTTTAAGTGTCCCAAAGACATATTTATATGTTTTTTGTTGTTGTTTTTTTTGTTTGTTTTTAAATGTTTTTCTATGCTTGAGCATACAGAAGGCTTTGATGCAGCCTCTCAACTGCAAGGAACGGTTGAAGAAATGGTTATTACACAACCGGCCAGCAGGTGGCAGCAGAGTATAAGAGATCAACCAGGGCCATGTTGAAAAAAAAGCTCAATTACTCACAATTCTAAATAGATATGTGAATAATGACAAAACCTAGCTATATTGTAATGCTAATTGCTGCAAAATGGAAACGGATAGTAATACTTTTTTTTTTCCTGATGAAAGAAGAGACTTTAATCTTTCTTTTGGTAGGTTCCATGTTTTATAGGGGTCTTGCAAAATCAGTCAAAATCCAGTAAAACAGCTGGGAGTGAAGGGGGTTGCTTCTGAGAAAATGGCTGGGAGTGAATGAGTTAATATTGCCAAAAATAAACAACAAAAGACAAAAAACCTTTTATCCATCTCAGAGCGGGCGGCCATTTTGCCACTTGCTGTCGACTGAAAATGACATCACAGTTCCTAAGGGCTCAGGTAACGGCCAATCACGACTCAATGTTTTCTGAAGCTGAGCTGTGATTGGTCATTACTTGAGCCCTGAGCAACTTTGATGTCATTTGAAGTCGACAGCAAGTGACAAAATGGCCGCCCCCTGAGATGGATAAAAATGGGTGCGTTTTGCGGCTTAATTCATATTCCACAACCAAAATATTCATCAGAATTCCATGTTTAGTCTACAGGGGGCACATGCAACATATTGTGAAGAAAAAAAAATTGTGTTGACGTTCCCTTTATGCTGTATCATGGAGGCTGCCAATACCAGCCACAGATACTTAAGGCTAAAAAAATTGCTGTTGAGTGAGTCCTATTTGTTGGCACTATACTTTGGCAATTTGACACATCGGCAAATTATCAACTCCATCAGAAAGATTTTGTTCAATAAAAATTGTCTATTAAAAATACGAAAGGAACTTGGTATCGGTGAGTACATAGTGAATAGTTGTACTGGTATCGATCAGCCTGAAAAAAAAGAAGTTATATTGAATGTCCCTACTCTCAGCCATATATTTATCCTCTGCGAAGAGCAACTAATATTACTGCAGCTTTTGCTTCACATATTGTAAAAGCATTCACAGATTTATAAACCATTCCAAATATTTGAAAACCAGTAACTGGGAGCCACTTAACAGAAGTAAAAATATGAGGGAAAAGTTTCATTTTTGTGTGTCAATATTGTAGCAGTAGCTTTAATGTGTGTTTTTGCTTGTCAGCGCATGGACCTGGGCGAGTGCACCAAGATCCACGACCTGGCGCTCCGAGCAGACTACGAAATCGCCTCCAAGGAGCGAGAGCTCTTTTTTGAGCTGGACGTAAGTGACGGCAGCGCGGCGAGGCAAATGTGAACGCGCCGGCACGTTTGACTGTTGGTGCGCGTTTTTGTTTTCAACGCGACTAACTCCCAACTTCCAAAGGCCGTCGACCACTTGGAGTCTTTCATCGCCGACTGCGACCGCAGGACGGAACTGGCCAAGAAACGCCTGGCCGAGACTCAGGAGGAGATCAGTGCCGAAGTGGCGGCCAAGGTTTGTTGAAGAAAAAAAAAAAAAATCAATAAATAAAAGCGGCGCCTGTCAGGTTTTTATGAGTCGTCCCGGGACGGCGAATAAGAATGTGTCAAATCCGCGTTGCAGGCGGAGAAGGTCCACGAGCTGAACGAGGAGATCGGGAAGCTCCTGGCCAAGGCTGAGCAACTTGGAGCGGAGGGAAACGTGGAAGAATCCCAGAAGGTCCTGCATGAGGTGGAGAAGGTCCGCAGTAGGAAGAAGGAGGCCGAGGTGAGAGGGAAGATCTTGACGTACGGGTTTTTTTTTCTTTTTTTTAAACATGAACAAATGAGACTTCTAAAAAAAAAAATTAAAAAAAGGGGGAAAAAAAAGAGGTCAAATTGTTTTTCGTAATACAATAATAGAACATTCTCTTTTTGTAAAGATTTATCATTAATTTGATTATAATAATATGAATTCATCCATTTTTCTGAACCTCGTGTCCTCACTATGGATACGTGAGCTATCCAGAATTGTTTAATATAATAAATAAAAACAAATACATTTACTTACACAATTTATTATTTGACTAATATTTGTATTATTGTATTATTTACAAATATATTTATGAATATATTTTATTATAATTTAAAAATACAAAAAAATTTCATGTTCATTTTATTGTTTAATTGTACAATTTTAGTTAATTTAACAGATCATTAAATTAATGAAACAATCAATTGGAGAACAAATTTTTTTTAAATTACTACATTCATATACAAAATAGCTGTCAACTATCTAAATTCTATTTGTATTTACAGTGTACTAATTAATATATTTAATGCTATAATTGAATAAAAAAATATATAAAACGATACATTTTGAACTACATTTAATTTTTCAGTTTGTTTTATCCAATTTAATTATAAATCAACTATTATGTTCTTATGTCTTATGTTCATTTTAATGGTTATTTTATTTATTATGACTCAAGTAACAAATTAAATGATACATATAAACACAATATAAGAAATCACTTTAGTTTATCAATTTTAGAAAAATTGAAATTAACACATTTATTTTTAATATACATTTATTTGTACAGTTTTTTTTTGTTTGTTTTTTCCGAGACAATAAGCCTGATAAACAATTTAACCAGCAAATGGAATATTGAACAATTTCGAATAATTCTCCTTTTTAAAAGTATAATAGAATGGTCCAATTTAAATGAATAGACTGTTTATTTTAATTTTATTAATATTTCACATTAAATCAATTGCTGAAATAGTTAGTTTTAATAAAACTATTAACCGATTTTAGAGAAGAAACTGAAAACCAAAACAGGCATTCTTGATAACAAAAATGCACAGTGGGCGGGATTAAAGAACAAAATGAACCAGTGTTAGTCTCCGTGCTCCTTTGACTTGATCGTAACGCTTCCGTCGTGTCGTCTTTGCATGTTCTTGCAGGAGGAATACAGAAACTCCATGCCGGCCTCCAGTTTCCAGCAGCAGAAACTGCGCGTCTGCGAGGTGTGCTCGGCTTACCTGGGCCTCCACGACAACGACCGCCGTTTGGCCGACCACTTCGGCGGCAAGCTCCACCTGGGCTTCATCCAGATCAGAGAGAAGCTGGACCAACTCAGGGTGGGCGTGTGTGTCAATCACATTTGTCACGTTGCCGCGCAGGCCCATACGTGCGCTTGTTTGTGACGTTGTAACTTTTATCGTCATCAGAAAACTGTTGTGGACAAGCAGGAGAAACGGAACCAGGATCGTCTCAAGAGACGGGAAGAGAGGGAGAAGGAGGAAAAGATGAAAAAACGGTGACATCCAGAACTTATTCAGAGTGCTTGACTTTTTTTTCCCATATTTGATGTTGGTCTTAAACGCATGCGTTCTCTCCACAGGACGAGATCTCGCAGCAGAGAGCATAAAAGGTAAGCGACACAATGAAGCCCCACTTGGACCGCCCTGAAACCGCGTCTCATTTCTAGGTCTCGTTCTCGCGACCGGAGGAGGCGCCGCTCGCGCTCCTCGTCACGAGACAAGCGCCGCTCGCGCTCTCGGTCCAGGGACAGGAAGAGGCGGCAGAGGTCCCGCTCCCGAAGCCGAGGCCACCGTCACAGCCACGAGCAGAGCTCCAGACACAAGTACGCGTGTTTTGATAGCAAAAATTCTTCCATAGGGATTTATTTAAAAAAAAATGTTTATTGGATTTTATTTATTTTTATTAGTTTTTTCATTTATTTTTTATTGGAGGCAGATTCAGATATTTGGCAGAAAAATATTTTCATAACCAATTAACTCATTCACTCCCAGCCAAATGGAACTTAAAAACAAAGATGAGTCTCTTCTTTCATCAGGGGAAAAAAAGTGTATTTGTATATGTTTCCGTTTTGCAGCATTTAGCATCAGAATATAGCCAAGTTTCATCATTATTCACAAATCTTTTGAAAATACTGGCAAAAAGAGCTTGTTGCAACATGGCCCTGGATGATCTCTTATACTCTACTGCCACCTGCTGGCTGTTTTTTGTAATAATTATCATTGCTCTAAGTGACCTCTTCAGGTCAGAAGCTGCATCAAAGCCTTCTGTATGCTTTAGCATAAAAACATATTTATACGTTTTGGGGAGTGCAGGACAATGTATTAAAAATATATTTATGTTTTTGGGATTGAATGAGTTAATTGGCCGATTAAATTTAAAAGCATATATAATCAATCAAATCTTTTTTTGAGTCCCTTAACATTTACAAGAACCAAGAAATGAATTACAAAGACATCATTTTGAGTTACTGCCAACACTGAACAGCATTTTACTGTCAGAATATTTTTGGAGCATTTCACTCATTGGCACGAAATGAAAATAAAACAAAATAACGTGTGTGTGACTTTGGTGCCAGGTCATCCAGAGACCGCGAGCGCTCGTCCCGAGACGCGTCTCAGGGGCGCGAGCGGCGGGACGGCGTCAACGGCCGCTCGGACTCTCGTAGGGCAGACGACCGAGAAGACCCGTGAAGGCCAAAGTCCATCCCACACGACACCCGCCGTCTCGTTTGTCTCGTTCCACACAGTCCTCCGTAGATTCATTTTTTTTCTTTGACTCACATGAAACGCAAACCTTATTCAAGAATATGAAATCAATCGTATATCAAGTCACAAATCGGCTGTGATTTGGTGGCATTGCTTTATCCAGTGAATAGTGACGCAAACAGGTCATACATTTGTGAATCTTTTATTCAGTTACTTTCTTTTATTATACAGAATTTGACTTTGGAATGAGTGTTTTTGTTTCCTGTTTTCGGTTTGATCAGCGCCCTTTCAAATCCTTAGGAAACCCTCCTTAAGTCCCTTCACACGTCAACCATGTTTTTTCTTCCAATGTAGGCTGAATTTTGGGAGGGGGCGGCCAGTAAGTAGTGAGAGTAAGTTGAAATGTGAAGTCTAGTGAAAAAAAAAAAGATTGAATTTGTTTGCAAGTTATCATGTTTTGTTAATTGACTTAAAAAATATATATGTTCGTCATTTATATAGAATGTTCCTTTGAGTTAGTCTTGGCAAGTGAAGCAGAATTGTTGTACATGCCATTAAAAAAAAAAAAAAAAAAAACAGACAGACTGAACTGCTTTATAATTACGTGCAAGCAGATTGTAACAGCTGCCTCGCTTTACATTTAATGTGAAGATGTGATCTGGTTCCGCTGGGGTTCATTAATTAAAAAAAAAAAAATGTTATCAATTAAACCATATTAAAGTCAATATTGTATTTTGGTCATTTCTTACGCTGAGAAGTGCTGGCTTGTTTTCCTTACATACTCGCTGGATTATTTACATATTTTTGACACAGCAGATTGGGTTGAAGATTTGGATTTGGTTGGCCTGAGGAAATGGGTTACTTTTTAACCCAGCAGTGTACTTGAGGTGCTGTATTTGAATAGATCTGTACATTTAATTTACTCAATATCACTATCAACGGACGGCAAAATCAACATGTGAACTATAAGTTAGCGGTGTATACTTGCTTTAAATACAAAACGGAAATCCAAATGACCGCTGTGGCACAGCGATCCTAAGCTTGCTGCACACTATTTTCAGGTAGGTACTGCATATATATTATTCATAATAATAATAATAATAATGCCATCAAGTCCATCTGTGATGCATCCGCTCACAACGTGCTGCTCTCCAATTTCAGGTCCACCTTCATTTTCTGTTTCTCCATGACGGCCTCCAGCTCCGTGGCCCTGCGAGCGTCCTGCAGACGAAAGCGGGAGAACCAACGGAATCCCGTTAGGACCCGAGTGCGGTGTTGAAATTGCGCTGAGAATGAATTGCCGGGTCACCTCCAGCAGTGCCCGCTGCACCGCCATCTGGCTGTACACCCGAGCGCCTTCATCGGGGATGACTTCGCGCAGCTCGTCCTTGCTGAGGGAGAAGAGCTGAGCGCCCGTCAGGACCCCCAAACATGTCACCGTTCTGTGGGAGCACGAGAGGTGAGTTTTTTTATTTTTTATTATTAGTTGTGGCCACCAGATGGCGCTAAAGCAAAACTAATTAGAACTCACGGTTCACTGAAGCCTTTCCCCGCCAGCCACAATGCCACCTCCTCAGGGGTGGAGTGGTAGTCGAGGGGGAGGGAGGTCTCCGCCGATCGAGGGATGATCAGAGGCTTGCTGTTGATGGCCTTTCCGTTAGTCAGTCTCTGGAGCAGCTCGTCATTCACCAACATAACTGGAAATTTTATACAGAAATAGTTTGTCACTATGCAGGACCAAAATTACCCAAATTTAAAAATGAATAAATAAATACGAGTGAAAATATAAATGTATCTAAAAAATATAAGTACAAATTTAAATACAATAAATAAATATAAATGGCAATAAAATAAAAATAGATAAAAAAAAATGTTAAAATAAAAATAGAATTAAACGTCAATCAACAAATAAAAACACTGCTCTCACATATATTTATTTCATGATGCACATGCTGTGTCAGGTCCAAATGTTATCCAAATGAGGGTGCGGTCCTAAGCGTGTCTTGGGTTGGACTCCGCTGTTGCAAACCGCATTTCAATGGTCGAGTGAGCTGGTCGGCGAACAAGGAAGTCTCGCCGGCTTGCGTGGAGAGCCCCAGCATGGGACGACTATCTTGTCTACTGTCACCACGACTTGATGTCAAGTCGCAAGTTGTCCAACCCAAGACGCTTAGGACCGCCCCCTCATTTGAATAACATTTAGACCTGACTGTGCGCTGTGCAGCATGGAATAAATGCATGTGAGAACAGAGCGTTTTTATTTATTGATTGATCATTAATTCTATTTATATATTAATTTTTGTATTTACTTCAACATTTTTTATTTTAATTTTTTTTTATATTTATTTTTTTAATATCTTTTTTTTTGTATTTTTACATTTATTCATGGATATTTTTTTGTTGTTTTTACTATCATTTATATATTTTTTTATTTAATATATTTTTTATATGTTCTTATTTTCACTTGTATCATTTATTTATTCATTTATTTTTAATTTTTGCAGTTTTGGTCCTTCATATGTCACTGCGGCAAAAAAAAATAAATAAAAAAATGTAAAAAAAAAAATCCACAACCACCATTCACCTCTATCTTCCTCTGTTGCTTGCGCATGCTGGTTGTAGGTCGGCACGCCGTGCGGGACGCGTTGGACGGCGGGGTTATGACGTAGAGCGGGCAGAGTTGGCGCAGCCGGGGTGAACGTCTTGGCAGCGGGAGGTGGGGGCGGAGCCTGTGGGAGCTAAGGAGTATTTGGTATGATGTCAAGTCAAGGCCCACTTTGCTCTACTCTGGCACTGTCTAGTGGATAGTGAGGATGTTTGCGTTGGGCTCACCGTGGGTGGCTTGCTGGCGACGGGACTCTCCACGTGAGTGACGGGCTCCAGGATGTTGAATGGAACGAAGCCCACCTGGTTGAACCGATTGCGACATTTCCACCAGCGCTTGGATGACTCCAGCACCTGTTGCGCACACAAATGATTATCATCGCAAAGCAACGGCGGGCTGTGATCGTCCACTCTCCCGTCACAATGATAGAAATGGACCGTTCCAAGTACCTCGAGCGTCTCCCCTTGCTGCACGGAAAGCTCCGTGTTGTTCCTGGCGATGAAGTCATAACTGCAGCTGTAGACTTTTTCAGACTCTGGGGAGCCTCCTGTGTCTCTAGAGGGGAGACAGATTTGTGTGATGTCACAATCCCACTGCACCATAAGACATTTCTTGCACATTACTTACTGCAGATCTTTAAAAGAGGACTTACATTTCATCACTGATGTGGCTGTCGAGCTGTTGCTGCTGCTGCTGCTGTCAAAAACAGGACATGCAAACATTGAGGTAAGGAACAATGTTATTTTAGTTAACTAAAAAAAATTATAATAATAATAATGGTTCACGAAATAAAAACGAAAACTAACAAACTATTTTATGTTTATAAAACTAGAATTATAGTAAAAATGTTTGTTTAGTCTTTGGTGATTAATGCATGAACCTTTGAGGATGATTTTAAATGTGATCTTAAGTAAATTTCTGCGGTTTGCTGGCAACCAGTTCAGGGTGTCCCCCGCCTACTACCCGAAGCTAGCTGGGATAGGCTCCAGCACCTCCTGCGACCCTTGTGAGGAGTAAGCGGTCAAGAATATGGATGGATATTAAGTAAATTTATTTTGATATTCACTGGAATAAGCATGTTTGAAAGTGTTGTCACACAGAAGTGACGTCATCTCACTAGCAGCCAATAGAAAAGCACCCTCAGATGATGTCACTTCCATGGTTTTTTTTTTTAAATATTGCGCACAAGTAATACAAAAAATAAAAAATAATACTGAAACTAGCTAAAACTAAGCATTTATTAAATAACTAAAACTAATAAGAACTAACAGAACCACACAGAAAATGAATTAAAACTGACTAAAAAAAAAACAAAAAAAACTCAAAATGAAATCAAAACTAACTAAAATGAAAAATTCCAAAACTATATAACCCTGGTAAGGAGATGGATGGTGCTGATAAGGCCTTTTAATAATGGCTAAACATGCTCTCATAGGTCATAAAACACGAAGCATGTACAGTTCAAATATTATTCATACCTTGAGCAAACTTTGAGTTCAAGTGATTTTTATGTGCTATATCTTTTAGCTGGAAAGAACAAGCTTGTATATATTTTTTTAAATGACAAATTTGAAATGATCAACTAGCATGAATTTGAAAAAATACAAAAACAAATACTATTCCAAACTTTTACGCAACATTGCGTACCTCTTGTTTGAGCCGGAGGGCTTCGTGTTTGTGCTGTGACTCGACCGGATCCTCCCAAACCTGCCCGTCCGCCCGGAACGTGTCGGGCTTCCAGCCGTCTAAGAACACGGGCGTGTACGGAGCGATGGGGCCTCTGAGCTCCGAGCTGACAGCAGATGAAGAAGATTGTGTATATATATTATTAAATAGTATGAAGTATACCCTAAAGCCCATTAAACAATATCCATAAAACTAAAGCAAAACATGTTTAATTCTTTACATTCTATTATTCAATAATGTCATTCCGGTTTGTTGTTTTTTGGGGAGGACGGAACAGATTACCGGTAATGCCATTCATTTCAATGGGGAAACATTATTTGACATAACTAAACTCTCTGTATTTCAAATCCGAAACTGTTTTGTCCCTGCGTGACCTTTATTAGCCCCGGTAATACTGACCGAGAGTGCGTCCAGTTGGGACCCAGGGACGTCCACAGATGCCTCTCCTCCACGTTGAGGTTCTCTTGCAGCAGGGACACGGCAGCGCCGGTCAGGGCGGGACTGGACACGGCGGCCGCCAGAGCCGGGCCCCCTGTCGTCTTCACCATCTGGACACACCCAGATAAGACAAACAAACCGCTGTTCACATGCCCGCTCTGATAAGCGACGCGCTCGGCTCACACACGAACACTCTTTTCATACAGTTTACGCACGGGAAGCTAAATATATAGCATTAGCGTAGAATAGCGTAAATCACGGGTGGGCAGAGTATGGCCCAGGGGGCTCCGTTCTTTCATTGTCAAGAGTCCTTTGTCACATTCATTTAACATTTTTGCCCCCTAAAATTGGTTAATTAAACATTGTAAAATTTGAATCATCTTTAAATTTGGTTTTAGTAATGTACAATGTAACATGCAAGAGCATCGCAATAAGCAAGTATACTGTAAAGAGCCATAAATATTTTCTGCATTTAAAAAACTAGAGATGAAGCACCATTAAGGGTTAAAAGACACTACATTACTGTCCATAAAGATAAAAAAATGTTATTTTTACCTATCAGTTTGAATGTGTCATTCATACTTCTATCCCTGACGTTTACATCCTTTTATAATATACTGTACACCGTATGTACACTACTACAGTGTTAAAGTGCGAGCGACAGCCAGAGGCAAATTCCAGGTGTGTTGAACATACTTGGCAATTAAACTGATGATTCTCTTGTGGGATGAGTATTATAATGTCATTCGTAATATAATTGCAATCATTTAAAAATAATAAACATGTAGGGTTAGGTTAGTGGTTGTGATGAAACATTGTAAACGTGTTTGTAAATTGCCTTTTTATTCATAGTGGCAGATTTAAAATTATTTTTTTTAAAGGTTAATCATATTAACTCATTCACTCCCAGCCATTTTCACTGAAGCAACTGGATTTTGCAAGGTCCGCAGAATATTGTGTTCTATTGCTATAAAAACAAGGAACCTACCATAAGAAAGATTAGTGTCTTCTTTCATAAGGGGAAAAAAAGTATCTGTTTCCGTTTTGCAGCAATTAGCATAGCTAGTTTCATCGATATTCACATTCCTGGTGAAAACATTGACAAAAAGAGCTTATTGCAACATGGCCCTGGCTGATCTCTTGTACTCTGCTGCCACCTGCTGGCCTTTATTTTATTTTTTTTTATTAACTACCATTTCTTTAAGCCACCTCTTCATGTCAGAAGTGGTATAAAAGCCTATACTCTAGAATAAAACATTAATACTGTAAGACGGTAATACTGTATGAATGAAACAATCATTTACAGACACACCCTTCATTTTACGACAATGGAAAAAAAAAAAGTAGAGGATGTAATATCCACTTACCATATCCAGTGGTTTAAATACGTGATGAACAAGTTCATCAGAGGAAGGACTGGCTATGGTTGATTTCAAACGGGCCTATGCAGAAAAAACGTGTCACAAAAGCAAGCAGAAAATAAAACAGTACCAGAAGAAGTGATGTGTTTTGTTTTTTTTAATACAGACCAGTAGACTGAAGCAATATTTGAATTTCTGGAAGATATCAACAAATTCCTCCTCGGGTGGCGGCCTGGCCCGCATGGTGAGTAAGTCTTCTGTGTTAACAAATAACCAGAGGTGGTAAAAAGTACTTAGGTAGAAGTAGAACTGGTAATAGAAGAAGTACTGCTTCAGTTCCTTTATGTTAAGTACAAAGTACAGACCATGAAATGTACTGGTCAACTATAAACAATAATACCTGTCGTGATAACTTGGCCCATTGAAAAAATTGTGTTGCATGTTACTTTTATGGTTTCAAAAGAATGTTTTTCCTTGTTAAAGTTGTGGGAAAAAAATGCTAAAGCTAATATTTATATTTTTTTTAAATGGTAAATTAAATTATGCCAACGAGGAAAGAATACATCTCACATGTATGTTTTTATTTTGACTAGACTGAGAATTTTTGAGCAACAGAAGCAAACAAAATGTGAAATTAGCTAACGCTAACAACAGGAAAACTCAACTATATTTTTCAGACTAGCCTGAGAATTTTTGAAAGGCAAAAAGAAGCCGAGCAAAAAAAATGCAAAATCAGCTAATGCTAACAACAGAAAAAATACATCTCACCTATGTTTTTTTTTTTTTCACAGTAGACTGAGAATTTTTGAGCAACGGAAGAAAACAAAATGTGAAATTAGCTATCGCTAACAACAGAAAAACTCAACTATATTTTTCAGACTAGACTGAGAATTTTTGAAAGGCAAAAAGAAGCCAAGCAAAAAAATGCTAAATCAGCTAATGCTAACATCAGAAAAAAATACATCTCACGTGACTTTTTTTTTTTCGCAGTATTTTTGAGCTGCGGAAGCAAACAAACAATGCTTAATTAGCGAATGCGAACAACAGAAAATTTAGACCTTATCTGTATGTTTTGTTTTGTTTTTCAGATTAGAATGAGAAATTGTGAACAGAAGCTCGCTGTTTTGAATCATGACTTTATTTATTTATTTTTATTTATTCCATGCGTTTATACTCCCTAGTTTGTTACAGTTGCCCATCATAGTAAAAGTAGAAACTCTTCCCCCCCTACCACCCCCCCAAAAAAGGCTCAAGTAGAGAACAGTTAACCCAAAAATCGAAATATATCCAAACCCAAATTTTCTCACTTATCATAAATTCATTTTTACCTTCCGCACTCTGCTTTTTGCTTTTCTTCTTCTTCCTCCTCTGGTTAAGCACGATGGCGGCCTCGGCCGTCTGCTGCAGTTTGGACATGAAGCTCTCGATGTCATCGAAGCAGTGATTGAGAATCTCCTGAGGGGAGAGGAAGTCGCTCTTTTTTTAATGCCCGTCTCTTGACCTGCAGGCGACGAGGCCGAAGCCAAAAGGTGGACGGCGGCGTACCACTTCTCTCTCGGCTCGAAGCAAGGAGACGTCAGGCGCTCCGTTGGCTGCGCGTGAGACATGTAAGATGATATCGTTCATTGACTTCAATTTTACTTAAGAAAACATCAATTAGTTTTTCAAGCATTGCGAGGGGGAAAAAAAATATGGAGTCATTTAAACCAAAACAAATTCTGAAGTCAAGGTACCACTGTATAAAGAAGGTGCTTTTCTAACCTCTCGGTCCGGGGTAAGGCGGCGGGTTGGTTGGAGGGGCATTGGGGGCGTGCGCGATGGGGTGGCTCGGAATGCCGTAGGGGTCAATCATGTCTGCGCCGTTGTGGGAAAGCCTTCAGGGAAGAAGATAAGACAGATAGTCCACCGCGTTAAGACTTGATGATGATGATGATGATGATGGCGGCTGCTGACTCTGCAATGTCAGTCAAGTTCACATACTGTACATTCACATAGCATATTTTTAGCCTAAAAAAAGTCAAATGTTTTTTAGATTTTCAGACTCAAAAATTTAATTTAGGCTTCTTTTTGTTAAATTTGTTATAGGTTTCTACTTTTCTAAACAAAAAAAAATGCTATTAAACAGTGTTTATCAGATAGATAAAGAAACAAGGTATACTTTCTTCAAAACATCTTGAGATTTTTCACAACAAACTAACATGATGATTGCGAATCACTGGTATAAAAACAAAAGGACGCACCTGCTTACTGTATATAATAAAAATATACGGTAAAATACGAGAGTGGCTCGATATCTTTAGCGTCCTTTTACCGTATGCATGGTTAGCAATCACTTCGCACATTTGAATGACTCCCTAACCCGGAAGTTGGGCGTATATCTCCCTTACCCCGTTAACGCTCCCTCCGCTGGTCCTTTGAAACAATCTGAGAACAGGTCATCCGTAATCCAAACCCGAGCCCCTCTGAAACTAATCCGAGGTCATCCCGCCGCTGCTCCTTGTGCCTTTTGCCGCAATGGCCGGTCTCCCTCTGTCTGTCACACCTTCTCAAGTTATGTGGCAACCGGTAGAACAGGTTGCTCTCTCTGTCAGCTGTTTACACTGCCCTCCCTCCCCAGCGCACACGCAAGCAGCATGCAAAACACGCACGCACGCACGCACAGCGACCGTAACTGTGGCGCCGCTTTGATTCATCATAATGGCGGCAGGAAAGCAAACTGGAGGTGGCTTGGTTTTGTTTCGCTGTTCACTGACCCATAAGAATACAGGGAAACCACAACAGGAGGTGATGTACACCTGTGGCATCGCAATCACGTCTAGTACGCCAGTCTTAAGGAAGAAAATGGGTTTCAAGGCAGATAAAATAAAAAATAAAAAAATATTTGAAAAAAAGGCAGCAAACAAGGAAAGGTCTAAGGAGACCATTTCCAAATTTTAAAAATATATCAAGAATTTTTTTTTTAATAAACAAAATGAAAAGAGCATAAAGAAAATGGTTTTCAAGGCAGATAAAATAAAGAAAAAGAAAAAAAGGCAGCAAACGAGGAAAGGTCTGGGGAGACCATTTTCAAATTTTAAAAATATATCAAGAAATTAAAAATATAAATAAATAAACAAAATGAAATCCAAAATATCCCTTTAAGGAAGAACATGGGTTTCAAGGCAGATTTAAAAAAAAAAAAAAAAAAAAAAAGGCAGAAAATGAGGTAAGGCCCAGTAAGACCATTTCCAAATTTTAAAAATATATCAAGAAAAAAAAATCTTTAAAAAAAAAAATCCAATTATAAATAAATAAAGTGAACTCCAAATTATCCCTTTAATTAAGGAAGAAAATTGGTTAAGAGATAATTTCCAAATTTTAGAAATATATCAAGAAAAAAATAATAAAAAATGAAATCAATAAACAATCAAATTAAAAAAATAAATCAATAAAATGAACTCCAAAGTATCCTTTTAAGGAAGAAAATGGGTTTCAAGGCAGAAAAAAAAAAGGCAGCAAATGAGGTAAGCCCCACGAGACCCTTTCCAAATTTTAAAAATATATCAAGAAAAAAAAAATGAAATCAATAAAAATCTAATTTAAAAAAATAAAATAAAAATAAATTAAACGTACTCCAAAGTTACAATAGGAGTTATATGCATATTGAACCAATGAGTGAAATTTGAGGGAGGACTGATGACAATACTATGTTGCATGTGACCTCACTGGTCTAAACATGACGTTCTGATTAATAAATTTGTGGAATATGAGTTATGTAGCAAAATCCAGCTGTTTTTATCCATCTCAGGGGCCGCCATTTTGCCACATGCTGTCGACTGAAGATGACATCACAGTTGCTCAGGGCTACGACCAATCACAGCTCTCCTGTTTTCTGGAGCTGAGCTGTGATTGGTTGTTAACTGACACCTGAGCAACTGTGATGTTTCACTCGACAGCAAGTGGCAAAATGGCGACCCTCTGAGATGGATAAAAACGGCTGGATTTTGCTACTTAACTCATATTCCACTAGCGCAATATTAACCAAAATATCGTCATTTTTTTTTTTACTGAACTCTAAAGTGCACAAGAAGCCAGTGGAGCGGAGCAAGGCTACAAGTTATATGCTCCCTCTTACGTGTTCCAGTTCAGAAGCCAGTGGTATCATTTTGAATCAACTGGAGGGCTGGCTGATTCCAAAGTTTAGTGCATTAAGTAATGGTAAAAACTGAAAACTGCGTACCTGATTGGATCAGGAGTGGTCTTACTCCGCCCAGACTTGGAAACAGCCTGCGTGATGTTGTCGCGGATGTGTTCTGCCTGCGAGAATGCCAAACCAGAAGTAAAAAATCTGACCCACTCAGGTCAAACCAGGGCGACGTGTTTATGGTGCTCACCATCATGTCCTCACAATTGAAGAAAAGAATATCGGGTTTCTTCTCATGGGCGCTTTGGCACACGAGGAGGAGGAGGGATGGGAAGAGCTCCTCGGAGTTGATAGACTCGCAGCGGAAGATGGAGTTGAAGGAGTAGTTCTCCAGCTCCTCCTGTAGACCAAAATAAGAGCGATTATGTAAATCTGTTGCAATGTGCCGTGTAAATCCACGCAGAGGTGGGATGGGCTAGACTAAGTATTGGTATTTTGGCAGACCGTAAAATGCCGTAAGAAAGCATAAGAAGACCCGACTACATCACATCTACCCGCCTTAGTCTGTATATCTCTGAGATAAACGGCGTCAGATCCGACATCCAGCAGCATCTGTTGACTCCATATCGTTTTGTTCCGAGCCAGCAGGAGGAGACGAGACTGGGCCTCCTCCACTGTCGTCACGTCTCCTTTCTGGAGGGAGAAGGTGATCAGGTGCTGGACCAAAAAAAAAAAAAAAAAGACAAATGAGTCATTTGAGACGCAATCTCACACGGGGGAGTCGCGTGCGTGCGACAAGACTCACCTTGACAAAATACCGTCTGACGTTTGTCATCATTTGTCCTTCTGTTCATGTGTGTCATTCACTGTAGATGTGAACACTGTTAAAAGTTGTTGAAGGTTCTTTTTGGCACCTTAAAAATTAGTGCGATTTCAACATTTTATGGGTAAAATATGACTCAGAAAGTAAAAATGTTGTTTATTTTAGTGAAAATATGTAAGGAATTGGCACCCCCCGAAATAAAGTTTACTATTTGCCTAATTGATATCAGCTGATGGTGCCAAAGCACTACTATTTTTTTTTTTTTTTTTTTTTATCTATTTAGGTTCCTAACCACACTTAAAAAATCTGTCCTTGCTTGGTACCAAAATGACATAAGATGGCGTCAAAATGCTACTTTTTCTATTAGACATGGCTTTGGTGCAAATAAGTACGAGTTTCAATAAATAAGTAAATTTTTAAGTAGGTGGACGAACACTGATGATAAATAATAGTTTTACGACTGTAACAAATTAATTCACATATTTCTCATGGGGAATTTTTTTTTTTTTTTGGTTGTGGATTTGAATTTGAACTTGAAACATGTTCCATTTTGGAGTTCCTGCTGATTTTGATACCAATGAATTTGTTGTAACGATACAACCCAACACTTAACTAGAGAAAAAAAAAAAGCTCCTTGAAATAAACAACTTCATTCATTCATTTAAAACGCTACGCTGCTCATTAAATTCCCTCAGTCTCTCCTCTCTTATCTGTGAGTGATTCCGTAACCAGGGATTACACGAGCTGCCTGACCGGTCTGACTTCCTATCCACCCTATTTATGGAGATCATCAGCACTCTACTCGAGTCACCGGTATCGCTCACACTTCTTTTCACCAGGCACTTTCACAGACGCTGCTAAATTACCACCACAAGCTAACTTAGCTAACAATAGCACTGAACTGAAATTTCCCATACAATATTCAAGTTTCAGTGCTGCCTTTTGAGTTTAAAAGCAAATGTAAGCGTCGTAAAACCATCCCAGGATCAGTCTAGTGTATTTAAGTGCTATTCCACATCATATAAAGAATATCTGAACTGTTTTGTGTTCATATAGCTATTGATGCTAAAGGTTAGCATGTAAGTAGCATTTTGCATTGTGGGCAAAGCTATGTTTTTATTTTATATACATGTTTCATTCTATTTATTCTAGTTTTTTTTAATACTAGTGGTAATAAACCGTCTCTCACACATAAACAGTGAGGGTTAATCAAACATCAGGATGTTGGATTAATGCTAATCCGTCAACAATTACACAAGCTCATTATACTTCCATTGAATTTGCATTTGAGCTTAGAACCAATCTACATTGTAGTCAAGTCGTCTTTTCACTTTAAGGTGTGTACGTCAGCATGTTTGATTCCAGCTAATCCACCTGACAAACTCTTGGGGCACAAATATGTGGCGCAAAAATAACAATGACACTAAAAGCATGTCCATTTTTTTTTTTTTTTTTTTTTGGGATACAGTCCAAGCCCATCTGACTAAAAATAGATCAATGGCATACCTATCATGACACTACTACTGTACATGTTCAACTCAACCACTCTTTCACTATACCAACTCTTTCAAAAATGTATTTTCAAACTTACCAAATGCCGACAAGCTTCCAATACTTTAAATCCTGATCTCAAAAGACTTACATCCGTGTTATGAAAAACGAAAATATGCCGGCGGTGAGTGCATCAGGTGTGACATTCCCCATGAATGCGTTTAGCCGAACAGAGGTGTGTCAATTTTTTTTTGCACGTTCGCACCCTGCCCAGCCCGGCCCGCCCTCACTGGAATTGTGTACTCATCTTGTGTGTTGTGTTGACACATGTGAGGGATTGTAGCCAGGGGCGACGTTGAGGAAAGTGATGATTGCGATCTAAATGCCGAGATGTAACGATAAGGGCAATATCGTAAAATTAAAACTGCCACAATATTGTCATCGTCATGTTCACAATATTTAAAAAGGAACCTATCTGTTAAAGTCAGGTTGATTTCCAATTGTGCATTTCTAGCACCCTCTGGTGGCTAGTTTATGAGTGGAATTTAATTTTTATTAGGGATGTTTTGGCCGTCTTTGTTTAAAATCTATGCTAATTGTTAGATGAAGGGGAACATAATTTGCTTGTGAAGCGATCAATGTGTGCTTTCATTGCCAAATAAGTGCCTCACTATTGTTATTAGAGATTGTAGGTGGTTTATATGCATTGCTGTTATGTACAAAAGCACAATATTGTGCTTTTTTAGTATTAGCTCTTTTTATTTATTTATTTATTTATTTTTACAATATTGTGATCTTTTTTAAATATAATATTATTTTCTGAATGAATGGCAACACGTGGATGCATATGTGCATGCACATACCTTCATAGTGCATTTAATTGTTCCACCACTATTCGTCACTGGCATAAATAACACTATTTTTTTTTAGTCAAATTTTGCACGGCACACTTTTTCAGTCTTCTGATTGGTTACTCGGAGCAAAACCTGCTGTAGCTACCCTGGACCAGTAAAACCCGTTTTTTTTGTGTGTGTGATCTACATCCAATAAATAATCAGGTCCCGTATGCACAACGCGGAGACACTTGCGTAATAATTTGGCAATGACGTCATGGCATAATAGAAATCAGCGTTTAAACCCCTAGGGGGCACATTTGCATTCTGTTTGCCTGTTGCTTTTCTGTATTCTGTGATGTACTAAGAAACTTTACGTGGTTCTCCCGTAAATTAAAAAAAAAAAAAATCTTATGTCAGTGTTCCAATGCATTTTCTAAAGGTAAACGCAACCCGTAATTTAGTCAAGGTGTCACTTTTCACAACAAGCCTCCATAGTGCACCAATGAAGGAGAGAGGCGGAGTTGGGAAAAGTGGCAGCAAAGAAGCGTCAACATAGTTGACTTTTGTTTTAAGGACAATTCCCCCCAGTTATTTCTGCGAATAAGGTATTTACGACATTTTAGCACGCTCATAACATATTTGATCTAGTGCGTTCTCGCTAATACCGTGGATGATTTTTGTGCGCTGTTATGACTTTTAAAGCGGCATACGTGGCAGTTGTGTGACGATGCGCTCCGTGGAATTAACACTCACTTGCCTACACGGTAGACTGCCAATGTCAACAAAAAACATCATTTTAAGACTTATTTATTATTATTTTTGTTTTAATTTGGAGAATCTCATTAGCATTTTTGAGCGCTTGATCGGAAGTGGTCATAGATGTCCATTATTGCGTCAGTTTACCGATTAATAAGAAATCCAGTAGGGAACGAAACAGATGATTGGATGATTTATTTATTTATTTAACCGACAAATTTCAAATGATTGATCACAGGTTATTTAACCCACAATTGAACGTGAACATATTTTACAATATTAGAAGTTAAACACGATGTGGTCAAAATGAAATACTATGTGGGCGAGTTAGCAATAATGATGCATGCGTTAATGTAAATAGTTTACCCGCATACGTAATATATAAACGTATTCGGATGTTGTAGATTCTGCTGCCTTCACGAACCCATTGGACGCAGGACTTATGGGAGGTGAGTGTGAGGTTTGCGACAAGAATAAGTCATTTTTGCGGATGAAAAGTGGAACCTGTTAGAACAACTGAATACAGTAAATTTAAGACTTTGAAATCACGTTGTCTTGTATCCTTTCCTCTTTGAATCACCCTTTATGACGTTTACTGCTAGCCAAACAATAGTTTGTGAACGCAGCATGCAGAATTGTGTTGCCTTCAAGGCCCCAGCGTGCGTATGTGCGTCGGGCTTTTAAATACCAATTTACAACTGTATAAAGCATAATTAATTGATAATACAAGTAAAAGTTGAAAGTTGGAAGTCTTTAAGGTATCAGAATACAATAAAAACGCGACTTTCAGTTGAACGTGCAACGCTAACCTGTATGCTTTCCTCGTTGACTCACTTCTGACGAAAGTGCTGAAGTCAACAATGTCAGTGAACGCAGCATGTAGGCGAGGTCTACACGCGGTGAAGACGGTTTAGAAAATTGCGGTAGTAATTTTTACACTATTGTTTTCAGTTATTATACAGTATTGCACTGCCATTGTGTTTGCCTTTTACTTATTATACCGGTAGCATATTTCCAGTATGTTTTTCAAGTAACTGTTTGACGGCGTCTTTTTGTTTTTATCGAGATTGAAACGGTAGTCACACGTGCGTTCTCATAAGATTTTATCGTCAATATTTATCACATTTGTGCCCCCTGCGTTGTTTTTTCCCCACTACCCTAGACGTAAAATTCATTCCCTGCTCCTCATGTTAGTTTGGGTCATGTTATGAGAACTGTAGTGGGGTCCGTGGTTTTGTCTATGGCCGCAAATGTACGTGTTGTAGTTAGCTAGGTGCTTGGATCAAGGATGCCGCGAAGTAGAGGGCACAATATCACCAGGGGAAAATACCAATATGCTTAATTAAAACCCAATTTTTGAATGAATAACACGTCAAGTATTTTCTCTTTTAAACGATTTCAGTGCTTAGTAGTCAAACGTTTTACACCAAGTACCACATAGAAAAGCTATTTAGCTTTCCAAGTTCCACCAGCTTGACCAACATCAAAATTAGCACTGTAGGCAAAAAATGAGGCGATTTTTTATTCCTAAAAAATATATTTAATATTATTTTACACCACCGTAATGTAATGCACAGTCTCATGAAAAGGCTAATACTAATGTTTAAAATGACACGACTTCATTGACCATTTTATTCAAGTGACGCTCAAAAACAATATATAAAAGTATGTTTTGACTGAAGTAGTTTTAACAAATTTAAGTTGCTATTAATACTGTATGTCATTTTGCAGTGTAACACACAAGTGTCCAATGTCCATCAAGGAACAGATTTGAAAGTACAGGTTATATAATTATTTGTTGTCCATTTTGTCTTCATAGATGGAGAAGCAGCTCTCGGATGTGGAAACCAGCTGTCAAGAAGAGAACCAAGATGCCTCTGAGCCCGAAGGCCGAGCAGGCTGGAACAGCAAAATCGAGTACTTTTTGGCTCAGGTGGGATTCAGCGTTGGGCTCGGTAACGTCTGGAGGTTTCCATATTTGTGCCATCAAAATGGAGGCGGTGAGTGTGTATATATATTTGTTTATATCATTTTTGTATTGAGAAATAATGACTTTTTGTCTTAATTTGTATGTTGTTAGGATCTTTTTTGTTGCTCTACGTGCTGATGATGCTGGTTGTGGGTATTCCCTTGTTCTTCTTGGAACTGGCTGCCGGTCAGGCCATCAGACAGGGAAGCATCGGCGTGTGGAAGTTCATATCCCCCAGGCTTGTAGGAATTGGCTACTCCAGCTGTGTGGTAAGTTCCAAATATTTCTGACAATTTGTTATGCCAGCTTAACCTGTTAGAACCAGTTAGTGAATATTTTAAATACCGATGAGTAGTGGAATGTAGGTGGAATGAGGTCCTCATATTTTCTGTATTCCTTGATCTAAAATGTAATCATATGGCAGATTTCACCACTGAAATTAGTGTGCCATGGATTTGTTCCGGCTGAGTTTGTAAATTTGTGCACTCTCAGGTATGCTTCTTCGTGGCGCTCTACTACAACGTAATCCTCGCATGGAGCCTTTTCTACCTTGGCAATTCCTTTCAGTCCCCTTTACCTTGGACATCGTGTCCAGAGGAGGCGAATGTGACAGGTGTGTGCGATTCTCATGTATCATCTTCGCAGTGATTCAGGAAAAACGTCCTCATCACGATGTTTTCTTTCCAGAATGTAAGGCCAACTCCACAACGTCCTACTTTTGGTACCGCAAAGCGCTGGATATCACGGACAACATCAACGAGACGGGCTCCTTCAACCCGTACATCGTTGGCTGTCTGCTGGCCGCCTGGGTCATTGTGTGCCTGGGAATGTTCAAGGGGATTAAGAGCTCAGTCAAGGTGAAAACTGTAGTCATAAAAGCGAATAATAGTGATTACATCATCTTCCCAAACTCTTTTTCAAAGGTCTAATGCTGCATTCGAGGATGGTCAGATATATCCAAGTTGTTTTTTCCCCAGTTCCGACCTGAAAGCGTTCGACGCGAAAGTAAACAACCAAAATGGCGGATAGTGATAAATTGTTATGTTGGTCCTCAAAACTCATTTTGACATCCAGCAAACTTACTTTCTCGCAATTTTGCTTCATTTATTGTTCTTATTTTATAATAATTCCATACAGTTCAGTCGTTCACCGTATAATTTCATGCAATTTATTTATTTTTCCCGACTTTGCAAGTGGAATTTCCCAGTTCAAGGGGCGTTCCTGTCCACACTTCCTGATTTGAACTCTGATAAGTCCGACTTCCGACCATCCTCGAATGCAACATAAAAGACAAGAGCGACGCAATTAATATATTATGAGCAGATTAATTAATCTGGATGCAAACTTGCAAAATGTACTCATTACTGTCAGACCTTCAGTCTTGAGGCAACACAATGCCTCACGACTCCCACTTCTTTCTTGGAACTCCTTAGGTGATGTACTTCTCCTCCATCTTCCCCTACGTGGTGCTGTTCTGCTTCCTTGTGCGTGGTCTTCTCCTTGAAGGGGCCTTGGAAGGAATCACCTACATGTTCTACCCCAAGGTAGACGGCAGATGACGATTTCTCTTTCGTAATATCGCAGCCCTGATGCGCTCGTTATTTTTCTCGTCTCCACACAGCTGGAGATCTGGGGAGATATACAGGTGTGGCGGCAGGCCGCCACGCAGGTCTTCTTCGCCCTGGGTCTGGGTTTCGGTTCCATTATCGCGTACTCGTCCTATAATCCCAAGAGCAACAACTGCCACCGCGACGCCTACACCGTGTCGTTCATCAACTTCTTCACGTCTGTGCTGGCCACGCTGGTGGTGTTCGCCGTGCTCGGCTTCCGCGCTAATAAGATTGTCGCGGAGTGTGTTGTGAGGTACAAAAAAACCCTTAAGAATTCTGAACAACAGGGTTGTAAAATATCCTGAACATGTGCTACAAAGACAAGTCAAATACGAAAGCTACGACTAAAATGTCTGAAATTTTTCTATTACACACGTGCTTTTTCCTTAGTAACCTGAATGTGCTGTTGGAGCAGGCCCAAAACGGTTTTATGGACCAAAGCATGCTACCAAGCTTTAACCATTCGGACCCCGGCTCTTTCGGCCTGGAGGCGTACAGGAACTGGTTCGAACAACATGGAAGCCACGTCCCGGTTAACTTATCTGACTGTGACTTGGAAAAGGAGATGCAGAAGGTGCGTTTTTGTTTTTGTTTTTTTAACTTAATCTTGATGATTGATTTATTTTTTTATTTTTTTTATTTTTTTTTGTTGCCCACACAAAATTAGTGACAGACCTATATGGTTTGTTTGTTTGTTTTTGTTTTTTCCCAGGGCCGATACTGATACAATTATGAGTAGTCAAGGAGACTGCTAACCGATATTTCAAGCCGATAATCATTTACAGTAAAAGAGAAAATATTAACATAAAAAAAAAAAATACTGTTGAAATACCATTAACTCATTCACTCCCAGACATTTTGACTGAAGCAAGGATTTTGACTGATTTTGCAAGCCCTACAGAATGTTGTTCTATTGCTATAAAAACATGTGAACCTACCAAAAGAAAGATTAGTCTCTTTTTTTTTTTTCATCAGGAAAAATAAAGTATATTTGTGTCTGTTTCCGTTTTGCAGCAATTAGCATTAGAATATGGCAAAGTTTCATCAATATTCACATTCCTGGTGAAAACATTGGCAAAAAGAGCTTGTTGCAACATGGCTCTGGCTGATCTCTTGTACTCTGCTGCCACCTGCTGGCCATTTTTTGTAATAACTACCATTTCTTTAAGCCACTTTTTCATGTCAGATGCTGTATCAAAGCCTTCTGTATACTCTAGAAAAAAAAAAACGGATAAAAATGTTTTCGGGAGTGCAAAGTATTAAACGTATTTTTACGTTTTTGGGGTTGAATGAGTTAAGCATGTTTGTTAAAACAACTTTTTACATTTTCAAGACTTTTAAGGTTTTCCTTTTAATTTTAAACCTGAAAAGAATATATTCATTTCAACATAATTTCTTAATTTTTAAAAGTAAAAAGTGTAGAGAGCTAGCAGTGTCGGCAACATCTTTTATAAAGTAAAAATATAAATAAATACATAAATTAAAAGTTCCCCGTATCTCACTAAATGACAAATGAATGCAAATGTAGCTAATTTTGTGTTTTCGTCGGGGTACTTAAAAGGTTTCAAAAGTTCACCGCAGTCAGTGAAAATTTGAACATGTTCAAAAATTTCTTTGCAGCAAGTAAAAACTGTCCAAAACCTGATGAAAACCTAAAATTTGCTCGCATTCATCGATCAGTGAGATACCAGCTTTATTGGCCTTCAGATTCGTAAAATCAGTCTCCCACTACACAAAATTTCAAGTATGTGTGATTTTTTTAATTTTTTTTATTTTCAGGGTGTGCAGGGGACCGGCCTTGTTTTCATCATCTTCACGGAGGCAATGTCTTTGTTACCCGGCAGCCCGTTCTGGTCGGCGCTCTTCTTCCTCATGCTGCTCAACTTGGGCCTCAGCACCATGTTCGGCACCATGGAAGGCATCCTGGCGCCGCTCACCGACCGCTTCAAGACTCTGGCAAACAACAAGACCAAACTCACAGGTTTCACAAACACCCTTTGCTGGTTATAAACCACCCGAGGCAAATATTTGCTTGCATCCCGACATTTCCTGTTTATGCCAAAACAGTTTGTAGCTGCCTCTTCGGCTTCCTGATTGGCCTGCTCTTCACTCAGCGCTGCGGGAACTACTTTGTCATGATGTTTGACGATTACTCTGCAACCTTGCCTCTTATCATCGTGGTGGTGTTTGAGAACTTCAGCGTGTCTTGGTTGTATGGAGCGGACAGGTGAGGCAAAATCACTTTATTTTAGGGTTGTCAGGCCCTTAAAATTGTTTTATCGTAATTAATGGCATGACTTCAATAGTTAACTCACGATTAATCGCAAATTTTATCTGTTCTAAAAGTACAATAAAATATTTTTTTCTACGTTTTCGTATTCTTGTTAACGTGAAAGAGGAAAAAATGTTAAATAGAAATATGTCTGCATCGTTTAGTCATTGATATAGTAATTTAATAATAGTTCATAAAATTGAGTTAAAAAAAGTGCTGTACTGTAAAAAAAAAAAAAAAAGTGTGATATTGATTTTTCATTTTTCTGCCACTAGATGGCATAATTGCATTTGTAAGATGTTGGCAACAGCTCAGTGCATTTTTTTTTCATATTAAAAGCTAGGGGTGTTAAAAAAAAATCGATTCGGCAATATATCGCGATACTACATCACGCAATTCTCGAATCGATACAATAGGCGGCTGAATCGATTTTAAACTTCCATTTTTAATGGAAAAATATTCAACAAAACGTCTTACTTTGGGTTAGGGTTCACACCTTAAGCATGGAAGAATGTTATATGAACGGAACATTAAGCCTTAATATTTTATTTTAATGCTGTTCAAGCATCAAACAGATTACAACCTGTATAAGACTGAAGTTTCAGATAAATAATAAATTTTCATACAAATCTTATACTCTACAAGTTTACTGATTAGTATTTTCAAAATTTGAATGAAAAAAATCACAACAATTGACTTTTAAATTCGTACCGGGATTAATCGGTATCGAATCGAATCGTCAGGTACTAGGCAATTCACACCCCTATTAAAAGCTATCGAATGTTTACCAAAGTAACTTGTGAAATTCTGCACATTTTTAAAATTGTAAAATACAACTTGACCCCAGTTTTCATATATATATGCATTGTTGTTACTTTATTACTGCTAAATTTTGACGTGTTCGTGACTGCTGCGTTGGAAGTGGAATTCCCCCAGTACAGGCTTTCCAACTAAGGGGCGCTCACACGCATTAAAAAAAAATCAGTTGCGTTAAAGGAACCCTCAATAAACTCAAATTAACGCACTCATTTTGACACCACAAATGTATTTATTTATTTTACAAATATATCAGTTTTTGCTGTGTCATATTTAGGCAAATGTGCTAGCTAGCTAATACTATGTTTTTTTTTTTTTTTTTTTTTTTTTTTTTTTATGTAACATGGCTTGATGATAGTTTACATGTTAGATGCATGGTGTCGGTGTTTTATGATCTTCTGCGTTTCAAGTGATTTTTGCCGCCATTGTCTTTGTTTAAAAGGTTTCTGGACGACATCGAGGCCATGCTGGGCTGGCGCCCCTCTGTGGCCTACAAGTACCTGTGGAAGTACATTTGTCAGCTGGCCATGATGGCATTGCTGGCGGCCACAAGCATTAACATGTTCATCAAAGCGCCAACTTACATGGCGTGGAATCAAATGACGGTAGGAAGCATTACGGTGCGAAGTTCACGTGTTGAAACGTTTTCCCTGTGCCTGATTGGACTTTATTCTAATTTCCCAGACTTCCGAGATGGCCGTGCCTTACCCAGGCTGGGCTCTGGCCGTCTTAGCCCTGCTCATCATATTTGCCATGATGCCCGTGCCGCTGGGCTTGTTCTACACTCTCCTCCAGGACCGGAACCGGGCTCGCTGCGGCGGGATCCCGGCGGATGAGTACAGAATTGTTAGCATTAACCCCATGACGGAGATGTCCCATTTCAGACAATTGAACGGGGACGCGGGTTCAACATAAATTCGGTTATTCGGATCACTTTTTTTTTTTTTTGGTACAACGGGACCTATCCTAAGATAATATTTGGGTGTTAATTGTGTTGGTTTTACTTTTTCCACACACAATGTCAATTTGTGTTTACATTTTTATTTTTTTTTTACAAAGCATTTTTTACAAAGGTAAGACAAATACTTAAAATAAAATTTTTCATGAGGTCGTTGACACAACGGCCACATGTTGCTGTATTTTAGTAACATTGAGCCCAAATTTCAGGAGCCATATGATGCACTACGTTGACAAATACAAGATCCTGGAAAATATCATATTGGTGATTCATGGTCCTTTTTAGCAAGGTGCTTTTCAAGTCTGATGTTTTAATCGCACGAAAATACCAAACAAGAACGTGTTCTCGGGGGCGACTGGTGGGGTTCAATATCTTGCTCAAGGACACTTGACATAGTCACAAGGGCCGGGGGATTGAACCCACAACCTCGGGGTTGTGAGAGGAACACACTACCGTTGAGCCATGTCACCCCAAAGTATGTTCACAAACATGAGCCTTTGAGTCATTTGTGGGAGATATGGAAATTAGTACCATAGTCACAAATGTTCATGAGTTTTTATCAACCTGTCTGCTTCAAGCTTTTTGGGATTATTGTTCCTAATGTCCACGAAAGAAGAAGTATGTTTTTGAATCTTGTCAAGTCGCTTTCGCTCTACTGGTCATAGTTTCCGTTTTTAATATGAAGACACGGACCGGATGAATTAATTTCCAACACACGCAGTGCAGTGTTAATGTTTTTCTGCGTCTTGTTTTCCATGGCATTGTTTATCAGAGCTACAGTTAAGGTAACTTGTTTACTACAGAAGATAAATTTGTGAAAATATGGTTTAATGCTGCCAATGTACAAATGCCAAGTGTTTTTCTCATGAAAAAAAAAATATTGTGCCGTGTACAGTTCTGAACATTTTTTGTTTTGTGGATTGTTTTTTAAAAATGTACAGAAAAGGGAATTTGATGCCTTTTATATGTAATATATTCTTATGAAAACGCTTTTCTTATTAAAGCTGATCTTTGAACACAATTTACTTTTTGTTTTAACTTGATGGATTATGCTGAACCGTTTCAAACATTTGTGAGTCACATTTGACCATCTTGTGTTCTTCCAAGTCTGTCATTTTAATGTTTTGATATTAGTGTAAAATGTATGCATTTTAAGATAACACCAAATGGAGTGCAATCATGTTTTTAACCTGCTTAGATGTCCTGCTCCTTTGTTGTGTTTGTGTGCTTGTTGTGTGGAAGACTACTCGCATGTGTCCCCTGTGTAAACTCTGCGTCCTGGGAGCCCAGTTGTCTTGGACGCGCGTTGCTTGTTGAAGTCAGACAGGACGACACCTGCTTCCACTTCAGGTAGGCATGATTCACACGATTGCTTTTAAAATGTATAAAACGCATCTTTGAAACTGCTTTTTGGCCAATCGTGTGTACTTGTAGTTGACTTTCATGGCGGACCTTTTGTCCTGGTTCTCCATGCTGTTGCTCCTTCCCTTGAGCTGCAGCCAGAGCACCCTCCACACCCGCCAGGACCCGGCGGCACTCCCTCTTCCGGCACCACTAAGGAACCAGGACACGAGCCACTTGAATCCAAAACTGACACGTGAGTCCAGAATGAACAGTATTGGAATTTTCAGTATCGAGTTACTCATATGCAGTTACTGTCCAATATTTTCTTTCCAACGACAGACGCCCACGTAGACCAAGACAACGCCAAGGTGGGCATCTTCATCGCGGCGGCCGTTGGAACGTGCACCCTGATGGCAGTTGTGTACTGCATCTACAACAAGTTCTACAATAAACAACCATACCTGCACACCCAGCTTCAAGAAGAACCAGGTAGAAAATGGACAGAAATTAGTATTTAAAGGGATACTTGACTCATTGAACAATTTTCAAGAGTGAAAAGTTAATATTTTGTCCAGAATGAATTTGATAACTTCATTATTTTTCTTGTCCAATTAATACCTTTAAAAAGAATTTTTTGAACTTGCTGTCGACTGATGACATCACCTGTGCTGAGGAAGTAGGTAACAGCCAATCATGGCTCACCTGTTTTCTGGGTTTCGTCAGTAAACTGAGCCATGATTTGTTGTTACCTTCTTCCTCAGCACAAGTGATGTCATCATCAGTCGACAACAAGTAGAAAAATTACTTTTTAAAGGTACTTGAAAAATAATGAAGTTACCACATGAATTATAGACAAAAAATTAACTTTTTACTGCTGAAAATGGCTCAATGAGTCAAGTTCCATTTAACAAAAAAATTGCAGAACACATACTCTTCCACTAGATGGCAGAAGGTACAACTAAATCATGTTTAAATATGGTTTGAGTTTGAGTTTGAAGTATGGTTGATTTAACAACCAATTTAAGATTTATTTTTTGCAAGATATAATCTGTCATAAGTGATTTTTTTTTTGGGTTGATTTAACAACCAATTTAAGATTTATTTTTTGCAAGATATAATCTGTCATAAGTGATTTTTTTTTTTCTTTAACTTGCGAGCAAAAATATGAGATGAACATTGTATGGTGACAGTGACCTTTAAAACAATTTACCAATACCTAAACATTTAAACAGGGGTGTGTAGACTTTTTATCTCTGCTGTTGGTAAATAGATGATGCAGTTCATGCATCAAGTTTTTTCTGAAGATGGATGTAAACAGATTATTTAAACGTGCCATTTATTTAAAAATATATAAGTTGAATGAGATAATTTACGTGTCATTTATATAAAAAAAAATATACTGGAGGTGTCGGGCAAAGTTTTTAATCGCATAATGTGAACTCACAATTAATTACAAATGTTATATCTGCGCTAAATGTTTGATTTTTGATTTGACTTTTCTTTTATTGAACATATAAACATACAAACAAGCATCAGGAAAAACAAAAAATTAAAAAAGAAAAAAGGTGAACCCCATCCAGTCATCAAACAATCACAGTTTACGTGTTCAAAAGTGAGTAGGAAGAAGTTAAAAATTTATCTAGTCCTACCCCTTAAATATACAATAAATTATACAATATTTTTTCAAAGTTTTCATACTCTTGTTAACATAAAAGTGGAAAAAAATTTAAATTAATAGAATTCATGAAATTTAGTTAAAATTAAAAGATGTACTTTACTGTAAAACCCCCCCCAAAAAACTGATATTGATTTGTGATTTTTCTGCCACTAGATGGCATAATTGCATTTGTTAGACATTGGTGACAGCCCAGTGCATTTTTCTTTTTATATTAAAAGCTATTGAATATTTACATGAAGTAACTTGTGAAATTCTGCACACTTTTTAAAAGTGTAAAATATAACTTAATCCCAGTCTCCACAAATATATTCATTATTAACACATTCACTGCCAGCCCAGCAAAAATGCATTATTAGACGTCTTTTTCCGTCAATGGCAGTCAATGAGTTAAGATGAGATGTAACCAAAATTGACGGATTTTTAAGCAAAATTTGCCTTAAAAAAAGAAAAAAGGAAAAAAGGATGCTGCATTATAATCACAAAATATATTGGCACATTGTGTTTAACACATTCACTGCCAGCCCAGCAAAAATGCATTATTTGATGTCTTTTTCCGTTGATGGCAGTCAATGAGTTAAATTTATTACTGCTAAATTTTGACGTGGACGTGTCTGCTGCGTTGCGACTGGAATCACCCAGTACATGCTTTCCAAGTAAGGGGCGCTCATTAATCGTGCGTTACAAAAAAATGAGTGGCGTTAAAGGAACTTTAAATTAACTCAAAATGAGTGCACTAATTTTGACACCCCTAATATATACATATATCTTGTCTAGATCCAGTGGGATCTTCCTCGGTGTATTTCCAAGCCTCCAGCGAGGCGGACGTGCGACGCGCCGGCTACGGCTCCCTTTCGGACACGCCCTCAGTCATCTCTGTCCCCCCTTATCTGTCCCCCCCTCCCTCCGCCATGCCCTTCCCTCCCCTCTTCTCTTCCTTTCCCTCGTCCTCCCGTTCCTCCTCGCGCTCCCTCAGAACCATCTCGGCCAAAGACCTGCAGCGGCGTTGTATCTGAATGTAAACACGTGTAGCATGTATCACGTTGTCAAGTCTTCTGTAGTTCTTCATCATAATGATACACATATGTGTGAGTCCTCTAGCCGTTGCATATTTACTTTATCAGGCGAGTGCCTGAAGGCGTGTTGTGAACTGTAGTCATTCGTGTGATACTGTAAATGTATTTATAGTACAAATAAATAAGACTGCACAACAACAATCCTGCACTAAATGCTCATTTCCACATTTCACTGCCATTGACGGCAAAAAAGAGAGACCATTTTGATCCAAAAAAAAAAATGTTTTCCCCGAAGTAGCCACTCGTTAATATTAACGTAGAATGTGTGATGGCCGGTTTTCGTTTAAACTCTTCCCATCTCCACCTCGGTGCTTCCTCCCTTTTACTTCCTTTTTGTCTGCGTCTCCTCCGTCCACTCGTGGCATGTGCGCTCCAGGAATAGCGCTCCGCTTAGTGGCGTGGTTCAGCCAAGTGAGAGGAAGTGACACGCTATACCTGGGACTCACTCTTCTGTACGGGTCCCGCTCACTCGGCGGGGAGATTAGGCTGCGGTAATCTGGACTCAGGGGAAGGCGAGAGAGGCAGGCGTCAGCCATGACTCCCGTCCAAAGTTGCCTCCTGCGGGCATCCCGCCTCCCAAGAACGTAAAATTTCTTCACATTTTGCATCTTCACCACATTGAGGACACCAACAACAACACTTTGACAATGTTTTTGAAATCAATTTTGCTTCAAGGCAGCTAGAGGTGAGTGCTTCATCTGGATTGTAAGCATTTTTTTTTTTTTTTCGTTTCTAAAATTGACTTGATTATTTTTCTTCCATTTGAAGTTTGGATGTGTTAGTGGGAGCCAGAAGGAGTGCGCACCAGCACAGGACTAAGCTGTTGGGAGCGCGCACAGACTGGACCAGTGAGGATGGAGATCCGGCCGGACAGGTTTAAGGCTGTGGCTGCCAAAACTCTGGGCAAAGTATATGGGTATGTATAGAAAAATGACAATTATTAGCAATCATAAGATTTTGTAAGCACTATTTATGCATACAGTATGTATGTGCACAGACATACTGTACATTTCTGAGTGTTTAAATGTTTAATATCAACTTTAAAAACAGCATTACATCGTACAACAACATTAGACGATTAAAACAATAATTATCGTCCAATGCAGAAAATGTCAACATTTAATTTGACATACCCACAGGAAAAGTGAGATCATTTCCCCCCCCTTTCGGTGTCTATTGCATGGCTGCGCAACGTAAAGTATCACACGCAGGAAACATCAGTCATTAATAATTGATTAGTTTGCAGTAGTCATGCAATAGTGTAAATAAAGAAGCCAAGAAAAAATAGGCTCAACAAAAGGAAAGGTAACTTTAAAAATATATATACTCAAACTAGACTTTTAGTGTGAACAAAATGCAGTCTTTCTGCAAGATACGAGCAATCAGGTTGGCATTGCCACAATATAACAATAGTTAAATAGTTATGTTTGTAAAAACTGCACTGTGTCATCCTGGGTGGTGTTTCTAATATTTTCCACATCTTGGGGTCCAAATACTCAAAATGGCTCTCACTCTATCTTATGTATGTACAGGTGTGTTTTTTTCTTTTTTTTTTCTTTTTTTAAATAAGATATAATACAGGTGAATATACGGCAATGGTGGGCAAAGTATGGCTCTAGGATCATATCAATTAAAATAATTCATCTTTACATTTTTAATCCAGTTATCTCATCAAATAATTGGATTACTGGAAGCAATAAAATAAACATTTTTTTTTTCTTCTCTTCTATGTTAATCCGTTTAAAATTGTTTAGCCAGCCACCAACTTCACTTCTTATGCAATGGACTATTCATTTTTTTTTTCTGACTGCAGAAAATAGGAACTGCAATTGAGTGGAGAAGGCAATGCAGCCTTATTTATACTCAATCTGCTTTACATGATTGCACAGTACATTTAAAAACAAAGAAAAACATTACAGAAATGTATTAAAAAAAAAAAAAAAAAAAAGAAACATAAAAATAATCTTAAGCATAAGTAAAGCAAATTGTTTTGAAGCTGGACTTAAAAACAGTCACACTTGAGGCTGACGACTTTTTCTGTTTGAGGAGGGGAAGGCAAACGGTTTTTAATCAACCGTTTTAATCACGGCGACTCCAAATGTGGATAATCGACGCCAACAACAGCAAGAGTCAATTGCTCTTGCTAGTTGCTGTACCACGGCTGTTATTGTCAGCCCAGAACACAACACGGAAACTTAAGAAATGATCTCCGACCCAATGTAGGCGGGTTCGAATGTGACCAGTGACTTGTTGATGCACTTCCTTTTTCTTTCTTTCTTTCTCTGCGGGATTTGATCTAGTGTCTAAACACTTAAATCCTGTCCACAAATAGCCTCCCTCTCCTCCAAGCTGTCGAGCCACGTAAATCCTCCGCGGGGCCCGTACACCTTAAAGTATAGCTCGTCATGGCGTACCTAACCCCTCCCCCTAGCAGGCCCCGGGATTAGGCCAGTGGACGCTTCCTGCGCGACATGTGCCGCTCTCGCTTTCGTGCGTAACGCGCGCCCAGCTGCACGCCACACCCGGATGAAGGAAGCAGGCTGGACCTTTAAGTCAATATAGGCCTCATTATACTAAAGTACTCGCACTGTCCACTTGTAGGAAAGACTCTTAACTCATTCACTCGCAGCCATTTTCACTGAAGCAACCCCCTTCGCTCCCGGCTGTTTTACTGGATTTTGGCTGATTTTGCAAGGCCCATAGACTATTGTGTTCTATTGCTATAAAAACATGTCAGGAAAAAGAAAGTATATTTCTATCTTTTCTGTTTTGCAGCAATTAGCATTAGAATATAGCTAAGTTTCATCATTATTCACAAATCTGTTTAAAACAGTGGGGAAAAGAGCTTTTTGCAACATGGCCCTGGTTGATCTCTTATACTCTGTTGCCACCTGCTGGCCGTTTTTGTAATAACTACCATTCCTTCAAGCATTCTCTTAAGTTTAGAGGCTGCATCAAAGCCTTCTGTATGCTCTAGCATAATTTAAAAAAAAACGTATAAATACGTCTTTGGGAGCAAATGAGTTAATTGCATTCATTTTCAATTTTTATGCTGTCAAAAACCATTTCCAATGTAAGCTGACTAAAATTGGAACTAGGTACAAAAAAACCTTTTGGTAATTTACCTTACTCAAGTATTTATTGTATTGTGCGCATGATACTGCATTTAATTTTGATAGTTTTAATAATACTGTTGATAAATTTATAGAAATAATTGACTTTTTTTGTCTATACTTTTTTAAATAATAATTGTTATAATGGTTTATTGTATTATTAATAGAGGCTGTTTAGCAAATCAGTTTTTCAAAATTGTAAATGTGAATTTTTCTAAGATAAGGCACTATTTGAAACAAATCATAGAAGTTCATATTTTGTCTAGAATTAATTTGATAACATCATTTTACCACTTCCTGAAAATGACATCACAGGTACTCGGGGAAACAGGTAACAACCAATCACGGCTCGTCTGTTTTCTGTGTTGGGTCATGTGACGTTAGTAACCTGAGCCATGATTGGCCGTTATCTGTTGCCTGAACACGCGATGTCATCTTCAGTCGACGGCAGGTGGCAAAATGTGTTTTTAAAGGTATCAATTGTGCATAAGAAATAATTATCGCATTCATTATACACAGAATATTATCTTCTTACTATTGAAAATGGCGAAGCCAAGTATTGCGAAAGTCAAACTTTGGATCGTTTATCCGTGCGTGTGATGAGCCTCGTAAACGCATCCCCAGAGGAGAGTAACAAGAGGGAAGCTCAGGTAACCTGGAAGGATTACAGCGGATTGACTTTAATTCATGCTCAAGCCATGACAAGTCAAACATGTACAGTAGTGTCAAAATACATTACAGTATACTTGTGAGATAAACAGCTGGATTTTGTGAGGCTATTTGAGAGTCAGCTGCATTGACTGTTAAGGGAAAAAAAAGGGCTTTCAAGATGGAAAAGGGAAAAAAAGACAAAAATAGTTCAAGGCATGCGGCGATATTAATAATTCATACTTGCGAATCTATTAATACTTGATCAGCATCAATGGCTGAGAGAGTCTGGACTCACTCAAAGAGCTCACGTTTTGAACGTCTTGGCTTTCTTCTTTGTATCTCACTGCTCGCAATAGGACACTTTATTAGGTACACGTAGTCACACAGTGGACTTCAAAAGTCTACACACCCCGGTTCGAATGCCAGCATCGCTACCAAACGTAATGTAAAAAAAAATCTAAATGAAAGTGTGCTAGCTTAATGCCAGCTATAGTGCAAGACGACAGACCAGGCTAATTATTCCGAATTCCGTTGGCCTTTTGTGCGCAGAGCTCTCGAGAAGAAGCAGGAGAACGGCGAGACCATCGAGCTGTCGGCCGAGGGTCGCCCGGAGCTGGTGGAGGAGAAGGAGGCGCCGGTGGTGGACTGCACTTGCTTCGGCCTGCCCCGCCGCTACATCATCGCCATCCTCTCCGGCATCGGCTTCTGCATCTCCTTCGGCATCCGCTGCAACCTGGGCGTGGCCATCGTCAGCATGGTCAACAGCCACACCGTCCACAGGGACGGCAAGGAGGTCATAGTGGTGAGTTAGGGGAAGCGGATGCTATGTTAGCACTCAGGTTGGTGTACGCGCAATGCAAAATGCGATAGATGGGCTAAGGAATGGAATCTATGTGGCAGTGTTGCAATTGATATTTGAACACAAATGGTGCTTGAACGTGTAGACTGAAAATAGTATACTCACAGGCATGTATTCTTTATCCTCTGGGAAGAATAATGTTGCTAATTCATTTATTGTAAATATTACATTAAAGAAATTGTATAGTATAACAAATTACATTTGCATGAATTATAAATAGTACAATTTTAAAAAAGAAAAATATATTCTTAAGCTATGTTGCACTTTTGCATACAGTATACTATTTAACTTTTTTAAATTTCATATTTTCTATTGTTAATTAATTAGATGATTAATTGTAACTAAATAAATATAAAGAAAACATGAAAATGTTATTTTTTTAATAATTTGTTTATTGTAATTAATATTAATAAATGGTAAAATTAAACAAATTACATATACATAAATATTACCATTTAAAAAAAGGATAAATAAATATTTTATTGCTAAAATATACTACTTTATATATTTTACATACACATTTGAACTTTTAATTATATTTCATATTTTGTATTGGTTAAACAATTGGGATTAATTAACTGATTATTAAGAAAAATGACACAAATATTTTATTAATGTAAACTATGTAGATATATTTTGTAATAATGTGTTGATTTATTTACTGTAAATGATAAATAGTAAAATAAAATACATACATGAAAAATGAGAATAAATATTTTATTGTAAAAAAAAATGTTTTTGCATATCTTACATAATTTGGCTGTTTTACGTATCATACTTGTTTTGTATTTATTTGGTTAATGAATTAAATTGAGTTAATTATTAATAAAAAAAACAAAAAGATGATTATGCATTACATTCTAAAAATAAATTAATTTACATGCACATTTGTTTATTTATTTATTTAGAATGAGTTTTACTGCCCCTGCTTTAACGCTTAATAAGTGACGGGGTTTATTATTGTTTTCTTTATTTATTTTTTTGCTGATTTCGCTCTCATCAAAACTGATGATTTGTTTTAATGAAAGTGTAATGGAAAGTTGCAATGTACACAAACGTTAGCCCACACCTGCTTTTAACGCTAACGGTAATATTAAGTAAAAGGGGTGATATTTGACAGTGAATGTATGTGTAAACTGTTGATTTGTTGATGGTCGGAATGAAAGTTTAAAAAGCGGTAATGCATTCTCTCAACAGAAAGCTCAGTTCGACTGGGATCCGGAGACGGTGGGAATGATCCACGGCTCGTTCTTCTGGGGTTACATCGTGACGCAAATTCCCGGAGGGTTCATCTGTCAAAAGTTTGCTGCGAACAGGTTGGCCCCTGTCGCCGTTTCTATCAATGACTTCCTCTTGCTATCCTTTCTTTTTCCTTCCTCCCTTCCAGGGTGTTTGGCTTTGCCATAGTGGCAACTTCTTTCCTCAACATGCTCATCCCAGCGGCAGCTCGCATGCACTTTGGCTGTGTCATCATTGTCAGGGTGTTTCAAGGCCTTGTGGAGGTGACGCGCTCTTTACTCTGCTCTATTCTTATCCAGCGTGAACGGGAACTGATCCTAAGTCAGCTATGGTGAACCTTTTATCAACCCTGCCTCACATGTTCAGAAGTTGAACACGTTAGAACAATAAATTACAAAAATACTGTATACATCATAAAATACAAGTCGTGTACAGTATGTATTCAGCGATGTCGCTAATCCTACTGTTCCGTTGTCATCCTGCAGGGGGTGTCATACCCGGCCTGCCACGGCATTTGGGCCAAATGGGCGCCACCTCTCGAAAGAAGTCGCCTGGCTACGACAGCCTTTTGTGGTACTCTTGGTTACATTGTTGTGATTTGTTTTCGTACACTGTACTTATTGGATAAACCACTGACATTAGTTGTATTTGTAAGGTTCTTATGCGGGTGCCGTGATTGCCATGCCATTGGCTGGAATCCTGGTCCAGTACTCAGGATGGTCCTCGGTCTTCTATGTCTACGGTAAGACAGTCTGCTGACGATCAGAGAGACTTGTTCGATCAATCAAATGGAACCGGGCAGTCACACAATCTCCGAAATTCATGCCAGTGTGCAGAAAAAGAAAATTGTTTTGTCTCGTTGACCTCCTCCCACACGGCAGGAACTTTTGGCATCATGTGGTACTGCTTCTGGATCATGGTGTCTTACGAAAGCCCCGCCGCCCATCCCACCATCACGGAGGAGGAGAGGAAATACATCGAGGAGAGCATCGGCGAGTCGGCTCAACATTCGGTGTCGGTGAGTACGCGTTCGTCTCGTCTTGCTGTTCAACTAACGGAATGTCAGTACAGTCCGGTCGTGCTGTGCCGCAGAAATTCAACACACCATGGAGGGCCTTCTTCACATCCATGCCGGTGTACGCCATCATTGTGGCAAACTTCTGCAGGAGCTGGACCTTCTACTTGCTCCTCATTAGCCAGCCAGCCTACTTTGAGGAAGTGTTCGGTTTTGAGATTAGCAAGGTGAGTGGTTGAAGAATAACTTTCACTGTTGGCTAATTTCTAATTAGCTAATTTGGCATTTTTTTGGCTTGTGAGGACAAAATCACCACTAGAAATTAAGAGAAGCCCACATCTGTAAATTGAGAAGTAGTTTGTTTGTTTAAATCTTGTATTTAAAAAGTACATTTTCCTGAGTGAAACCGGCAGACCGGGCCTTTAAGTCACTATTGGCTAATTTAGTATTTTTTGTCCTGCAGTTCTCAACTTTAGCAAAACAGTGGGAACATGTTTGATAGTATAGCGTTACCCATTTGAATAAAGACCAATTAAATCTTCAACTTTTAGTATCTGCACTTCTACTTTAGTACAAAGTTTGAGTACTTTGGGTAGCGGTGCTGATTTCTATGTGTGTGTGGTTGTTGCAGGTGGGAATAGTGTCAGCGCTTCCCCACCTGGTCATGACCATTATTGTGCCAATCGGAGGTCAGATTGCCGACTACCTGCGCTCCAACCACATCATGACCACCACCAATGTCAGGAAACTCATGAACTGTGGAGGTACTTTTTTTAAATTTAATTTTATCTATACTTAATGTGTGTCTTGTATTTTGAGCATTTTTTTGGGGGGGTGATATTTTTGCCCTAGATTTACACTGCAATGAAGCTGCACTAGAATTGTGTTTATCTATCTGTGTTGAGGGCACGGTGACTGTGTGTTATTTTTGAGCAGCAGAAGGAATCAATATGTGGTGAAATGGAGAGCATTGGCACTGTATGTGCATTTCAGTGTGCGGGAAACTTGAGGTCACTGTCAACTATGAAATGGACTCCTGTCATCTTGTTGTCAGGCTTTGGCATGGAGGCCACGCTGCTGCTGGTGGTTGGCTTCTCGCACACAAAAGTTGTGGCCATCTCCTTCTTGGTTCTGGCTGTGGGGTTTTCAGGCTTTGCGATTTCAGGTGAAGTCATCCATATCATCTGCTTAGAATTTGTATGTCTGACAAAGGTGGCAAATCAAGTAGAAGTACAGATATATATTTTTTAAAGTAGTTCAATTCCTGTTTTTTTTTTTTAGGTTTCAACGTCAACCACTTGGACATTGCTCCGCGCTATGCCAGTATCCTGATGGGAATCTCCAATGGGGTGGGCACGCTGTCTGGTATGGTTTGCCCGCTTATAGTTGGTGCTATGACCAAACATAAGGTAAAAGGCGCAATTGTTGCGTACTTGTAGTATTTTGCCCACCCCTGAGCAAACTTCTTGCCTTAAAACATTTTCTTGCAGACGCGTGAAGAGTGGCAGGGTGTGTTTCTCATCGCCTCGCTCGTTCATTACGGAGGTGTCATTTTTTACGGTATGTGTATACATTAGGGGTGTCAAAATTAGTGCGTTTAATTTTGAGTTAAAGTTCCGTTTTAACACCAGTAATTTTTTTAACACGCAATTAATGACCGCCCCTTACTTGGAAAGCCTGTACTGGGGGACTTTCAGTCGCACCACAGCAGACACGTCCATGTCAAATTTTAGCAGTAATAAATGTAATAATAATGCATATATTTGTGGAGACGGGGATGAAGTTGTAAAAAAAAAAAAAAAAAATGTGCCGAATTTCAAAGTTCTTCATGTTAAAGATTAGATAGCTCTTAATATGAAAAGAAATATGCACTGAGCTTTCACAGTCTTAACAAATGCAATTATGTCATGTAGTGGCAGAAAAATGCCAACACAAATAAATATCACACTTTTTTTTATTTTTATTTTATTTATTTTTTTATAACTCCATTTTCTTAATTATTATTAAATTACTGAATCGGTGACTAAAAGATGCAGCCAAATTTCTATTATTATAATATATTATTATTAGTAGTAGTAGTAGTATTTTGTCTATTTATTTTGTATTATTATTATTATTATTATTATTATTATTACTATTATTATTATTATTATTATATATTTTATTTTGTTATTAGTAGTAGTATTTTACTATTTTATTCTATATTAATTCTTAATATATTATATTTTTTCCACTTTTATGTTTACAAGAGTATAAAAACTTCCCAAAAAATATTTTATTGTATATTCCATTGTACATTTAGATTTAGAACAGACATAAAAATTTGCGATTACTCGTTAGTTAACTATTGAAGACATGCAATTAATTATGATTAAAATATTTAATCACCTATCACTCTTAGTATAATATATGAATAGGTAGTTAGGGGTATTGTGACAAAAAAGTATATTTCATATTAGTATAATCATTACTATTTGTAATAGTTGTTTTGCTCTGCTGCCCTACGGAGTTCCACAGGGTTCAATGTTGAGGCCCCTGCTCTTCACCTTTGTTCTATTTATTGAAGCATTCGTTTTCCTTTCACTGTTAAGCTATTGAGTCAAATTCTTGTCCCGTTAAAAGTCCTCAGTCAAACCTCTTTTCATCATAATCTCAAAGGCATTTTCGCATCCGGAGAGAAACAAGCCTGGGCGGAGCCGGAGCAGCTGAGCGACGAGAAGTGCGGCATCCTGGACGAGGACGAGCTGGCCAACGAGACCGAGGAGCTGTACCGTACCGGCGGCGGCTACGGGGCCACCACGCAGGGGGCCGACCCCAACGGGGGCGCGGGAGGTGGCTGGGTGTCGGACTGGGACAAAACGGAGGAGTACGTGCAGCCGGCCGGAAGCAACAGTTACCATTACGGCGGAGAGGAGGAGCTGACATAAAAAATAATAAAAAAACAAAAAAGGAATGTTTACACAAACCTGGTGGCGGGTGGAACTTTCGAATTATTCCACGTGGATGCGTTTTCGAGACAAGTCCGCCTGCCTGCTTGAGGAAGACTGCACAGTGGACCTTAGTCAACGTACGGTGTGTGTGTTTGCGTCGTGTCTTAGGCCTTAGTAGGCCTGTGTTTGTTAATTTGTCTTACCGTAGGCACTTTGAAATGAACAAACTGGAGGTGGATCTCATTTGTATGCCTCTCTAAAACAATATAAAAACAGTTGTTTCAATGAAAGGCTTTGTGAGGTAGAATTGGCAGATTTTATTTTTTGGCCTCCAAATGCACAATTTCAAGACATCTTGTGCCAATATAGCGTTATCGTTTGCTCAGTACTTTTAGTTGAGGATTTGAACACCAGTAAATGTTTTTCACATATCTGTGAGGTTTAAGTCGAGGTGAGTTTGATCTTTTCCCAGCTGCATTAATAATGTCTTTTTTTGTATACTAATGCAATATTACTTTGTGTCACGTCCCTACAATGACCTCTGTTTAAATTATGGTGTATGCAGGTAAGAAATTAACATACAACACATCTGACTATGAGAAATCTCTTTTTCAGATATCAAATGTGCCCATGCCTCAAATGAAAGCTTTAAAATCAAATATCTCTTTAACATTTCAGGATTGTAGCTCTGATTAACACTGAGTGGATTATAAATTATTATTATTAAATATTATTTTTACCATTTTACTGTTAATCCGTTTTCCGTCACATTTTGCGCATTACAGTATTCATGCAAACATGTAACCGTTAACCTCTCATTTCTCATCTTTTCGCTCATTTTCAGGTGTGGCTGGAATATGGGCAAAATTTTTGGCTTTCCCAAAATGCCGTGCCGCTCCCCAGACAGCTAATTGATCGACAAGCTGAAGTACTGTACAAGGGTATGGATATGCGAGAGAGGGGAAAAAATAGATTTTGATGGCACTTACGCTGCTCAGGGCACCAAAATCAATGAGATTATCCTGCACATCCATCTGGCAGGAGGAGGAAGGCGGACAGCATTTATCCTGTCAAGTGTAGTTGAACTTTGGCACACCATTGTAATAGTTAAAGTACAGAACTGTGAAGAAGCTAAACAGACTTCACTTGGCATCTTTAATTAAAAATCCACTTCCATATAAATGGTTAAAAAGTACGTCTTGTCTTCAAATCTATACAATTCTTTGTTTTTCTTTTTTTAAGTAAAAAAAAGTTAGCCTTTTTGTCTTGAAAAAGAAAGAATCCACTGACATCGTTAACATTACATGCCTTATATTATTTACCTGCGCTGTCATAAAGGGAAAAAAAATCCTCTACTGAGTTTCAGGTCCTCCATAGGGCCAACAGAGGGCAGCATTGCACAACGTTTCTTTGACAAACCGTCACAACACCGCATTACAGGTGGTGGTTGTTGTTGTTTAAACACACCGAATTACAGGTAAGTCTTTAACACTTGCAAACCGTTTGCGACTGGTTGGAAGACAAACTGATGAGTAGTGGGGGGGGGGGTTGTAATTTATAAAGTAAACAGACGGTCAGGACAAAGGAATAATCTGAGCCGAAAGTAGAATTAGTTATGATAACTTGAAATATACACATAGATAGATAAATGTAAAGATAATATACAGTAGGCTACTATAGACAGGCCAAAAATAACACCTGCAAGCCGAGTGCAGAAAATTCACATGTATAAAATATGTTTTAATTTGTGTATCGGGTTCATGTGTGAAATTTCTCCTACTGTTAACTTGCTATATTTGCAAGAGTGAAATGTGGTACCATTTGAAATTTATTATATAAAACGACACAAAATAATTAAGTAATTTAGTCGAACAAAAGTCCAAACAGGGTGACTCTTGTGTTAAGTAGCCGCTTTAATGCATTCTGACTCATTTCTGTCGCTCACATCTTTTGATCTATTCCAAGAAGGATGTTGCAAACAAAAACACGATCCAATCTACCGCGAGCTCACTCATCTGGTCAGTTGCTGTCTCCTCCAACTTTTCACACCAAAGAACAAAAAAAGGAGTTTAGAAGGCAGGAGGAAGGGAATGTTAATTTGTGTGATGAGAAAACACAAACACTCATTCAAGATGAACAATCTCATGACGGATTGCTCAGTGAGTAAAAGGGAAAAATGCAGTGAGTGTGACAAATGAGTGTCTGATGTAGTGGAGTTTAATGAGCGCAGGCAAGGAGAGACAGCAAACGGCAAGAATCGTCTCAGCCCATGAATCATTCTTTCTTTATTCTTTGGCTTAACTTGGTGATTGTGATGGAGCACATGAGCTTTGAGAAGCGAATGCTGAAGTCCACTGCTTGGTAGTAGTAGTCTACATGTACTTTCAAAATAAATAAATAAAAAAAAAACAGAAAAATATGCTTTTATAAACCAAAACACAAATCCGTTTCCTCCATAATTCCGCAAAAATAGTTTGGAATAAATTACATTTAATTTTTTAAAAGTGCCTACCTGCATACTAAATATATTACATATACATATATGTATAATATATTTGAAAATAAAACAACCAGTTTCAAAAAGTTAAACCTTTTTAGTTTGAACGTTTATTTCAACAATTCTTTCGGGTACCACAAGAGGGAGCCCATGTAACACCACCATGACTAACAATACAAGCGCCACACTGAGACTCTCTGAAATAAATAAATATGTAAGTAAATAAATAAATGAACGAATAAACAAACAATGGGTTTTGAGGAACACCAACATGGTCCGTTGCAGATTCCCGCCTCGCTTCGACTTCTTGTCTTCTGACTGGCTAACTGAACCAGGAGTGCCACGATCTGATGTTCACAGGTGAATCAATGGAAAGACTTCCAAGTAAAACTTGAAGAAAAAAAAGGATAATTGTTTGTATACATGTGTATACTGCGATGTATTTTACTATTATGATTAGTGATAACAGAATATGTTAATGCTAAAATGGCTAATGCTACTTTAGATGCCAGCTAACCAGCCTAGCTAGCATAGCTTAACGCAACTATTTCCAGCTAGCCATTTTAAACTGCCCAAGTTAAAATGCTATTTCCTTTCACTACCACACTTATTGAACATGTTTTTTTTTCTTTTATTTTTATTTTTTTTTATCAGGGGGTGTTGGCACATGAAGACAACGAAGGCAGTAGAAGGTGAGAACAAAATGTGCGTGTGATAGAACCCAAATAATAAGTACACCATTATAATAGAAAAAGCCACTCGTGCTCTTATGGAGGGTCAGTACATCGACGTTTTGCTGCCCTTAAGAGGTGGCAGATTGCAGGTTTCATGCACGCACAAGTGTACTTTGGGGCCAGTTAATGTATTTTCTCCTGCTTCCCCTTGTCCCCTTCTCCCTTTTGAGAAGCTCTAAAAGCGAGCGTTAAGTAATCATAAGGGTGCCTTTCATTCGGCTTCTTAAAGCTACAACTGGCTGATAATGGCACTGAAACAAAATTTGCTTAGTTTGTGAAATAAAGATGGGAAAAAAATGTACACAAAGGGCATGCAGTTTTCCTAAAATGTTATCTATGTGTTGATGTTGGTGTACAAAAAAAACTGTTAGGGAAAGATCAGAAGGAAATCACACCATATGATGGTGTGTGTGATTGATCCAGTGACTGAGATAATGAGCAAAAATAATGAGTTAGATGGTGGAGCATCAGCGCAGAGAGGAGAGAAAGAGAGCGGCAGCCAGCCAGCACTATACCAGGCCACTGAAGAGGTGAAAGTGTGTGTGTGTGATGTGAGAGAGAGTGAAAAAGAGACAGACTGCACAATACAGTAGCTCAGGCTGCTTCCCGTCGATGCACATTTGCTAACCACGAGGCTTGAAAAGAAGGGAAAGGTTTTCCCTAAATTAATCAACTGGATATTTGATTTGTTCATATTTTTTGTTGTCTTTGCGGTTTGTTAGGGCGATCTTTTGCGGATACGACCTGAACTACAAGACAAAGTCAAAGGTATTTCTTTACTTCTTATTTATGTTTTGAAGAGATCTGAAATATGATCAAGTGTGACTTTACAGTAGTAGATACATAAAGTGTGTTTAAACTACATATAATGAAAAATGGGAGAACCAAATATTTTTTTTTTTGGGCTGCAAGGTGATTCGAGTGTGCAAGTCTTATCTGCCGCTAGAATCTGTGACCGAGCGGGAGGGAGAATGAGTCCTATGGGGGCTGATTCACATGTTTTATGTAGGTGGGCACCGCCAGTAAAGTGGGACACGGACTTTGAAATGATCGCAAAGAAAAGTCTTTGTTAATTGCACGCCGTCTGCAACAAGACTGATGAATGCGCTGGACTTTATTGCTAATACAGTATTCCCTTACCGAGGCTATGCAGGGAAGTAATAAGTGAAACAAGTTCATCAATCTAAATGAGACTCACTTTTGGGGCCGTAATTAAGCCCCGTGGGACTCATTTTGAACCTTTTACAAGTCATTTATCACTTTTGAGAAAATAAATAAAAGACAGTTGCATGCAATACTAAATTGGACATTTGTATGAATCTGGTTTGTCTAATTCAAAGGTGTCCAAACTACGGCCTGGGGGCCATTTGCGGCCCACCGTCCATTTTTTGTGGCGCTTGACATATGCTAAAAATGGCATTTGACTCAGTTCAAATAAAATAAAAACAAGAATGTTTGGAGATGGTCAAAGTAAGAAGGGAGGGTGTCGAAAAACACAGGTGCTATTAAAGGTTATTTTAGTTAACAAAAACTAACGAAATAAACAAAAATTCAAAAGCCAATTTCGTTAACGAAATAAAATAAAGACGAAAATGCTTTTAAAAAAACGAAAACTAACTGAAACGACATTTTATCTTTACAAAACTAAGTAAAACTATAATTATAGCAAAACTGTCCTTCGTTTTAGTCTTTGGTATGATTTTTAGTAGATTTTAGATTTTAGTTTAATTTGATATCAACCGGAATAATGACATTTGAAAATATGTCACACAGAAGTGATGTTATCTAGCAGCAGCCAATAGAAAAGAACCTTCAGATGACGTTGCTCCCATGGTATTTTTTAAAATATTGCGCACAAGTAATACACATTAAAAAAAAAAACTAATACTAATACTGAAACTAAACTAAAACTAATCATTTATTAAAGAACTAACAGTAATAAAAAACAGAACCACCCTGAAAACTAATAAAAACTAACAAATGAAAAATTCCAAAACTATAATAACCCTACTGCCATATTACAAATAAATTGGTTTATATACTGTAGCATTTTTCTAAATATGCAAAAGCACAAATAAATTATTTGTACAATTTTTAGGACTAAACACAATTTCTCTTCATAACGTTATGTGGCCCTTGCGTCCTTCTGATTTTCTGTATGTGGCCCTCAAATGTAAAAGTGTGGACACCCCTGGTCTAATCAAATGTACACATAAATGCCATTATAAATATAAGAGCAAAATATGTGCTAGCCTGCGTAGGGTCAAAATTCATGTGTAATTAATGCCCATTTTAATTCAAGTGTAAAAAATTGGACAAAAAATAAATACAAAAAAAATTAAATATATATATATAATTTGAAAAAAAAGTAAATATTATACAAAATATTTTTAAAAACTCTGAAAAATGCAGGAATGTGAGGCATGCACCAAATTCCTAAATATAACAATATCACGGTATGTTGTTTATCGTAGATTTTTTATTTTTTATTTATTTTTTTGATATTTTTTATTTATTTATTTTTTTTTGGGGGGGGGGGGGGGGGGTTTATAGACTATGTGTACATTGTGTACATTCTTAAAAGAGATGCTTGCACCAGATTTAGCAGAAAGCTAATTTCCACCTATCGTTAGATTTCCGTCATCGCCACTGAGGGAACGTATTTGTTGTTCAAAATGTTTTCTCATAATTTTGTAACTTTATACTCACGTTTTATATATATATATATATTTGAATACATTTTATTTATTTATTTATTTATTAAACCAAGTGAGCTAATCTAAGATTCAAGACTAGAAATTTCTGGAGGTTTAGTCTATCCTGGGCATCTCTTGTGGACGAATGGTAACTCAAGATTACAAGTTACAAAATGTTTTTTTTTCCCTTTTCATAATATTTCAAACTTGATACAATTACCCTTACGATTGTACGACTTTATACTTTTTTTTTTTTTTTTTCCCAATGTGGCCTAATACTCAGCATGCAAACATGCGTGCATACATAAGCAGAGACGTCTTTAATATTAGTGCTGCATCTCTGTATTGTGCAATCTAATTGACTTTGCAAAGCCTCCAAAGACCACACGCTTTAATGCACAAGCAAAATTGGCTTAAAAAGCATTTTTTTTTTCCCCCCCCCCCCCCCCCCCTTTTGCAGAAGCGCTTCTCTAGGGATTTATTCGGAAAGAAGAGGAAAAATAAACAAACGGGGCAATTTAGAGCGCCGTGTGCCCCGCCAAGATTAATGGCCTCTTCAAACACGCACAACAATTGATCAAAATAGAAGAAAGGGACGACTTTATCAATGGCTGAGAAAAGGAAGCTGAGTGATTATATGCAACATTTGCCTCTCATGCCAAAAGACAATGGTGTTGTGACACAATTGTGCGGAAGATTAAAAAGCTTGGGACACAAAAGTGCGCAAGAGGGATATCTTCATGAGTAGCAGGTAAAAAAAAAAAAAAAAAATATATATATATATATATATATATATATATATATATATTCAATACCCTTGATAGCCAACTTGAGTTCCATGTACTAAGTATGTTACTAGTCAAGCAAAACTGGACTAGTTGATAACCGTGTGAAACATGCAATGTCGTACTAGTACTAGTTTGCAGTTAACCGAAATTCAATGACAAATTCAACTATTACACTCCAAAATTACAAAATCAGCTTTAAAAACAAAAGATTATTAATACTAATTTCGAGTTGTTTAAATTTATACATATGCACCTTTTTGTTTTATTTTAGAATAAGAAATTTAATAAATTTTGTTTCATCCAAAAGGAACTTGCATAATTAGCGTTTCAAATAATTTTATTTGTCTTAATATTTTTTACGTTGGAACAATTTTGTTGTTTTGCACCCAAAAATGAATTATCGTCCTAATTGTGATTTTCAATTAGTACCGACATAAATGTGGTTAATATTTTCTTCATACTCGAGTAGCCCTACCTGTGTACACTAGTAGCGCAAAAGCTAGCCAAGATGGCGGCACGCATGGTTGCTGCTCTTTGATATGAGGCAAACCGAAAAACGTGACCACAATACCGAGAATACTGTAAGCCGTTCCATCCCATTTTACTCGTGTGCTGAACAGGGTTATTATAGTTTTAGAATTTTTCATTTTACTTAGTTTTGATTTTGTTTTGAGTTTTTATTTATTTTTTAGTTAGATTTCAGGGTGGTTTTGTTAGTTTTTATTAGTTTTAGTTATTTGATAAATTCTTATTTTGTTAGTTTCAGTATTAGTTTTAGGTTTTTTTTAATTAAATGTGTATTACTTTTTTTATTAGTTGTAGTTATTTAATAAATGCTTCATTTTAGTTTAGTTTTAACTAGTTTCAGTATTATTATTATTTTTTTTGTATTGCGCAATATTCAAAAACCACCAGGCGAGCGACGTCATCTGAAGGTGCTGTTCTATTGGCTGCTGCTAGATGACGTCACTTCTGTGTGGCACACTTTCAAACGTCCTTGTTTCCGGTTAATATCAAAATAAATCGACTTGAAATCACGTTTAAAATCATCCCCAAAGGCTCATGCATTAAATTAATTTCCAAAGACTAAAACGAAGGACATTTTTGCTATAATTATAGATAGTTTTGTAAACATAAAATGTAGTTTAGTTAGTTTTTGTTTTTATTTTATTTCGTTAATGAAATTGTTTTTTGAATTTTAGTTTTTTTTGTTAGTTTTAGTTAACTAAAATAACCTTGGTTGGTGCTGAATTAACTTATTAGTGAGGACAGAGAGTGCTAGTATAGAGCCATTAATCTAGATCAGGGGTGGCGAGATCCAGTCCTCGAGGGCCGCAGTCCTGCAGGTTTCGGATGTTTCCCTTCTTCAACACAGCTGATTCATGATCAGCTCATCAGCAAGCTCTGCAGAAACCTGATAACGAGCCTGTTAATTGGAATCAGCTGCGCTTCGAGTAGGGAAATCTATAAAACCTGCAGGACTCCGGCCCTCGAGGACCGCAGTTTGCCACCCCTGATCTAGATAATCAAAGATATAGAATAATAGCTCAAAGGGCTTTCTATACACAAGGCATAAGGATGGAATGGTTTTTGAAAAACAATTTAAATGATTTTGGAATCTACATGACCCCCTTATTTGTCAATGAGCCATAGCTGTGTACAGCAGCGCTAATGATAGCCAAGATGCTAACAGCTGTCCTCTATAATGCCCGAACCAAACCGAAAGTTGTGACTACAAAACTAAGATATCAAGTGAATTGTAAATGTTCTCAACTGTTCCATCCATTATACAGTAGTGGAATGAAGCGGTGGAGAAAACTTTACTTGTACAGTAGTTTTAGTAGTAGGACCAAGAGCATGCTAGTAAATGGACGATAAGCTCGACAACAAGGTTATCTAGTACCTTAGCGTATTTCTACAAACAGGGTCAATAAACGTTCCTGACAGCTAGGCATATGTGGAATAGCAATGCCGCGGTCAGACACGGCCAGCAAATATTTCCAGTGACGGCCAACTGCCGTGGAAAAGTCCAACTCTGCTCTTATTAGCAGCAACCTGCAGCTCCGTCAAGCAGAAATGCCAAAAAAAAAAAAAAATCACGCCAAGATGCTCCCACACTCGCTCTCACGGGGGGATTAAAGTGGGCTACAGCTGGATGGAGCTACTAAGAAGCACTATCAGAGCAAAACACCCATTCACACAAAACGAACGCCTTTATGAAAAAGGTTCACAGTTTCAAACGAGGATTATCCTTCCAATATGATTTTTAATGAACTTTTGTAAGCGCCGCGCTGTTGCGCTCATTAGGACCAAAAGGAAGACACTTTGCTGTTTCCGCGTCCTCCATCAACGTACGGCTTGAGTCCCCCCCTGGGGAGATCTGTCAGCCATAAAAACGGCAAACTGCACATCCACCATTAAATTGAGGCAGACAAGCTCCGGCTTTACGTTTTACTGACACGATTTGGACTGAAGGAAAAAAAAAAGAGAAAAAAAAAGCTTGCATTTGTAAAGGGCTTTTTTTCAAGGTTAGAACAGCAGAAAAGAACAATCAATTTTCCCTGTTGAAAGGAATTCAAATGCCTGTTCAAGCCTCTCCAAAAAAAAAAGATTTTTTTTTTATTTTCAATAAAAAAAATAGAACTGCATACTCGAAAGTTTTAACTTTTTAATGAGAATATAAAGAAAATAATGTAAATTTGTTTTATCTATTTTATCATTATTTAATGATATATTATTTGTATTTATTATTTTGAAATGTTTTTCTCAAAATATTTTTTTAAATTGAATTTCATTCGAAAAAAAAAATTATGACAAAGGCAAACCAGAGTTGCCATGGCAATAACAGAGACACATTTATGCCTATTATGTAGCTTTAAAGCTTTTCTACAAAGGCTTCAAGTAGTGCGTATATTTTGTGAAACAATAATTATACATTCAAATATATGGTTGTAAGCATGTTTATGATTACTGTTCGTGTAGTGATCAAGCTGTCCCCATTGCAGCAACAGCGTCTGCCTTTGCTTTCATGTTAGCTTCAGCCTGTGTTACCATGGCGACGTGCTTCCTCAACATGTGAGGAGCTGTATGTAGTAGCATAGCGACCGCATTGTTTATTCACACTTTTTCCTTCTGTTGATTCACTTTAACAGAAACTTTTAAGGTGCAGAAAAGTCAAGTGTTTGTTTTTGCCGAACGAGGCCGCAAATATAATTTGACGGCCATAAGCGTGGTAAACACGTCCTTGCGTTCCCTGACATTAAATGACACGGCGGATGTGCAAACCGTAATGGAGCCTGACAGCCACTAGTGGCGCGGCGCTCATTCTGGCCAACCTTGTCTAACAGCTTTTATTAGCGTTGTGCTGACTGCTGTCGCTCACTGTACCCTTTTTTTTTATTTTATTTTTTTGTGAGCGGACATGCCAGGTAAGTGAATCTGTCACTGCGCGACATTTTATTTGTGGCTTTTTAATACACAGCGAGAGCCGCACTGAAAGCTGCTGCCATCGCCGCCATGTGTCCAATCAGCTTTGTCTGTGACTGCTTTTGAGGCCTTTAGATTTGTGCTCAGGGCCAAAGCCGTGTCTAATATAAAAGAAAAAAAAAAATAAAATAAAAAAAAAAAAAAAAAATATATATATATATATATATATATATATATATATATATATATATATATATAAGGGGTGTCAAAAAAATCGATTCGGCAATATATCGCGATACTACATCGCGCAATTCTCGAATCGATTCAATAGGCGGCTGAATCGATTTTTAAACTTCCATTTTTAATGGAAAAATATTCAACAAAATGTCTTACTTTGGGTTAGGGTTCACACCGTAAGCATGGAAGAATGTTATATGAACGGAATATTAAGCCTTAATATTTTATTTTAATGCTGTTCAAGCATGAAATGGATTACAACCTGTATAAGACTGAAGTTTCAGATAAATAAATAATACATTTTCATACAAATCTTACACTCTACAGGTTTACTGATGAGTATTTTCTGAATTTTAATGAAAAAAATCGCAACAATCGACTTATAAATTTGTATCGGGATTAATCGGTATCGAATTGAATCGTGACCTGTGAATGGTGATATGAATCGAATCGTCAGGTACTCGGCAATTCACACCCCTAATATATATATATATATATATATATATATATATATATATATATATATATATATATATATATATATATATATAGCTTTGGCGCCATCTTGTGGCATCTTGATGCACATTCGTCATTCAAGTTTAGATTAAACAGAAGAAAGATGTATAGTAGTTTGTCAGGAAATCATTTGGACAAATAGTAAACAGGATCGTGACCCTCCACTGTGTTCCACATTGAGGTCTCCCCAGCCCATCCAGCCAAGTTTAGCCCAAACGAGGCCCTCGGCAGCTGATCCAGCTGACCCAATTATATCCAGTCTGAAGGGAAAGATAGCCCACTTTTATCAACACGAGACGGCCAGCCAAGCTCGGGCTGACTGGCCTGCCAGGGTTTCCATAACACATCTTTTTTTTTTTTTTTTTTTAAATAGACAAGACAGATGCGTATGAGCTTCTGTCTCTCATATGTGTGCGGCTTGCTGAGTATAACCTGGCAGGTGAGCCTTTTTCCTAAAAATAACCGTCCTTGGTGAGGTGAGGATGTGGAAGACTGAGCTGGAGGGCAGCTCAAGAGATGCCGCATGTTTATTTTGATCAGGACATCCAGGGGTAACAAATGCAATCATCCGTGTAATTACTAAGAAGCAAGATTAGTTTTGTTCGGTTAGATATTAAATAGATAAAACGAAATTATGGCTGCTTGTGAGGGGAATAAAAAAAAAAAAAAAAGTTCTCCCTTGCTGAGAGTTATTCCATCTTTGGGTGGAGACGATTGCAAACTGTGCTTTAGGATGCTGGTCATCTTATGATTTCTTCTGAGTTTGTTCGCAATATTGTGTTCCCTGGCAATAGCATGTGTCATCATTCACTGGCAGTGATGCGGCATATTGTGGATTTTCGCCAATTCCGGTTGTTTATTGCCAATTACTGGTGAAGTTTATTGCACTGTAAACCCAAACGTTCAAAATAATCAAATTAAGTACACTATACTCAGTCTTATATATAAAAAAAGTACTACTACCTGAACTTTTTTTAAGTTGGTGTAAATATGTATGTTTTTATGAGTAATTTGTACTATTTTTTTTTTTTTTAATTAAATTAAACTATACTACTTTTTGGGTATGGATAACTTTGCATAAATTAGCTGTAACTTACCGGTAATAAAATGTAGTTATTTCGTGATAAAATCTTGTTTCTTTTGTTATAAAAAATGTAATATTTACAATAAAATAAATTTTATATAGTATTTACTAAAAATAAAACTTAATGTATTTAATGTCTTTTATGTTTCATAATTTATGTTTTATGTTTCATAATTTAAAACAGGCATAATTTATCCTGAAAACAACAAATATTACTGCATCTTACTGAGTAGTTGTGACAGTCTTTTTTGCGTATATTCGTTTGTATGTATTATACTGCCCTCTGGTGGCCAAGGTTTTCTTATACAAATTACCCTTCACATCCAAATTGCTAAACAAGCACTTTTGACTCCTTAATTGTTGCACAAGTATAAAGAAACTAGAACACGATTATCTCGATCACTTTAAATGAAAAAGTTTCCGTTTGCTCGTGATGTCACTGGAGAGCGCTGAAGCACCTGTGACGTCATCGTCTAAAAACCAAACGAACGACGGGCCCGCTCCCGCAAATGACTCACCGCGTCCGAGCGGTGATTGAGCGGGCCTGCAGCGCTCCTGATTGCTCCTCATCACGCACGGCGTGAGGGGAAGCTGAAGGGTAAGGGAGCCACAGAAAGCCGGCAAGATAGAGGACACAACTTGGCCGCTCTACTTTTTTTGCGCGACGTGAAAAGTGGGACAATCTGTTCCTTGGATGATCTCCAATTCTACTTTCCGGGGACTGATACACTGAAAATATATCTATACACTCGCGCTGTCCTACATAAGCAATAGCGAAAATTGACAAAGCGAGGAAAATTTGAGCTGATGCCGATGGATCCTTTTGCGGTGTAGAATTAGATTTACGTGCAGGGGTGTCAAACTCAGAGCAGCCTCAGATTTCTTAAGAAAAACGTGCAATTTATTTTCGTGAATCAGCTTCTCTAGAAACTAGACTAAGTGCAATTTCTGGAGAAATTGCGTGGGAATGCTTAATGCTAATAGCTGAATGCTAAGATTTGAATGCATGTGGAATGCTTATGAAGTAAATTGAGAGAGATATTCTCAAATTATGACCTCCTGATTACAGGACAATGCACTTAACCAACTGTGCCACCGAGCATTATCAGACACCTGGTAATGATGATAAGTTATTTGTATGGAAGTGGGCGTGGAAAGTGTTCTTAGAAAAAGTTCAATGTCTTTCCCATTGAAAATGAATGGGGGAAAAGTTCATTTTACACGTTAAGTTGTGCAAATACTGTAAGTAATGTGGAATCAGATGATATCTACCCCGGGAGAGGTGAATTTTTTTTTTAGCTAGTTGAAATTTGAACAGTGTAAATTAGAAGTATTATGTGAGAGTTGTTACGTGGCAAAAAAAAGTGTGGAGAATAAAAATCACAATCACATATGTGCGAATGCTGAAGCATTCCCACAATTATCACGTTATTTCCTACTTGTTCTTAATAACTCATTGACTCCCAAACCTTACAAACAAGCGAGTAATATTAAATCATAGAACCCTCCTATTTTTCTTAACTAACGTGCCAGTTTTGGCCCACAGTCCTTATGTTTGACACCTCCGAGCTACAAGCTAAAACATAAAGAAAAGAATGACGAACGATCAACAGTCGTTATTGCCTTTTTTTGTCATACCTGCAGAATTCATGAAGAAAAAAAAGGCAAAGATGAATCGCTGTGGCCAAATGTCATCCATCCATCTTTTGCTTGCAATGTTCTGAACAAGCGCATCCATCTCTGTCGTCGTTATCGTGATGAATCACTTCCTGATTCCTACTTTCATTTAACATGGACTCTCCTGGTTTCTTGGCGAATCATCAGTACACGTTCAGATGCTGGATTGGCCTCATTTTCCATTGCAGAATTGCTCTTTTTTTTTTTTTTTTTTTATGCCAATCATTTCATGTTTTTCTGCGAGTGAACAAATCCTTACGTCGTCTGAGCAAGGCAGAGTGATTGAGGAAACGGGGTCAATGGCTTGAATGACGATTCTACACTACTTCCCCAACAATATAGTAGGGCTGTCCAAGTAAGTGGCGGTCATTAATCGCGCGTAAAACAAAAACAAACGAATGGCCTTAAGTTAAAGGAACTTTAAATTAACTCAAAATGAACGCACTAATTTTGACACCTCTAATATATAAATAAAAAAAAATCTTGATTTTACTTCCCATTCATCCCGCATCTCTGTTGTCCTCTCGCTCGCCTTTCTGCGCCCAAATCGGATTACTCAGCTTTATGCAAACTACAACTCTCCATCTCTCCTTTCACTTTTACATGCCAATTAGTTCCCGCCTGCCTACTCTCACAGCTCGTCTTTTTCTTTTTTTTCTTCTTTTTTTAAGTCTCTTATCTCGCTGAGTGAAAGTCTCCATCCATGTAGCTCAATATTGGATGAGATTTTTTTTGTTCATAAATCAACCATCTCCCCCCTCGACCCTGAGAGTGCTAACAAGTGTCTTAATGGCACCTGGTGATGAAAGAATCATTCAGCTTGAAATGAAATATAGATTGAAAAATGAGTCAATACTTGAGCTTTCATTTCTTTGAACCACCCTCTTGTTTGTTGCTCATTTATTCCCGCCGATCCCTCCTTCCCCTGACTGTTTTTGTTTTGGTTCATGTTGTGATTTGTTCTTGTAATTTGTGTGGTCATCCTGTCACTCTTGGAAATGGAAATGGACCGCGGTCGGTCATTCTGCATCTCAGGCTCCCGTCACTTATTTGCAGGGAAAATGCTCAACTTGCAGTCTTGCTTTTGAGCAATGAGACGTGTACAATCATCCGTGGCTTTTGTTTGTTTTCCGCATACATAAAAATCTCGCTGTGTGGAAGGCTTGATAGCAATTTAAATTATTTACTGTACTTTGATGTGCGTAATAATATTTTCATGGGCTCTGAATTGTTATGCAGGTGTCCTGTTATATAGACGTGCGTTTTTTTTTACAGGGTGACCCAAAAGTCACTGTGCACTTTTTTTTTTTCTCTCTCCCCGATTTGGTTTCAGGTATCATTTGGACAGATGGGAGGCCATCAGCATTTGACAGCTTTCGGCTTTGCAGTTTTGCAAGCATATCGTTCCCTTGCCCGTGGCTCACCAATTGACATTTTGAGCAGCACTGCAAAATTTCCGCTTGCTAAGAAGTTTTTCTTGTCCCCGACTGCGGTTCAGCACCTGTTTGACAAGCTTTGCGCACACCACCTAGTTCAATATATGAGTTTCTCAAAACGGGGGTCTGTTTTGACAAACCATGCAGCAGCAGGTTTGTTTACTACCGCAAGTGCTAAACTTCTAGAGCAGGCATCTGCGCAAAGCCAGGGACAGTCAAACTGGAGGGCTGCAAAACCTCTCTGGTTGAACGAATAAACCCACACATATGTCGAAATGGTGAAAAATCAAACCCAGGTGAGATTGTTGAGCATAAATGAGACATCCAAGGTGTATCCGGGAACACGACCGCTGACAACTTGGCGCTAAACTCTGAGACAGAAAAGTTCTTTGCTAGGCAGCAATTTTTCACTGTCAATGTCAATCGGCAAGCCATGAGCAAGGGAATGATGGCCTTAACATCACTGCGAAAAGCTGAAGCTCTCGAATGCTGATGGCATCACAAAGCGTAAAAGGAAATCTAGCATGATTTTTGGGCCACCCTTTTGTGCCATCTTTCTACATTTTCTCTTAACCTTTTTTTTTTTTTAATGCAATATCCATTTAGAAAAACAACAACAATTGTTTCTAATCCAACTCCTTATGACTATTTTTTCTTCTTAGTGTATCCTTAATACTCATTTTGTGGATACTCGAGTCAACACATTTCATAGAATAGGTTGCAAATTTGGCACCTCAGTGCTTTCCTTGGCACCTCGCACATATCGATGACATCACAACAATATTATTTGCATGGCACTGTTTGTAGGCCTGCGTCCCATTTGGAGTTGTGTCACCCCCATTTTGTTGCGCTCCATCTGTCCTATGGCACACTCCTCACTCGCTCAACTCAACTCAGTCTGTGCGTGTCGCCCTGCTCCGAATGGCAGCATTCAAGCATCTGTTGGCCGTGATTGCAAAAGCGCCTAAAGCCAGACAGGAAGACCCGTGCGCAACATATGGAGGCACCGGTTTGCCACTGTGAAATCCCTTCAAGGAAACACTTCCAAGAACTAAGAAAATGCCATGAAGAATTATCTTCTCTGGTTTGAAATATAAATAAATAATAAATATATATATTATATATATATTTTTATAGTGTATTCTTTACTATACAGAGGAATCCATTATTCGCAGAGGACCGGGACCAATCCCTGCCACAAATAACTAAAATCTATAAGTAATCGATACTTCTCCTATGAAGGTTTGTAACTGCCTACAGACGCCAGATTGCAGCAAAGTACTACTTTTTTTTTTTCTAGATGAAAATCCCAAACTTTTATTATTTTTATTAGTGGTGTCAGGCGTTTAAAATGTTTACAATTAATCAATTAATCACAAGTTCTATATCTGTTCTAAATGTACAATAAAATATTTTTCCCTAAATTTTCATACACAACATAAAAGTGGAAAAAATGTTAAACTAATAGAAATATGGCTGCATCTTTTAGTCATTGATACAGTAATTTCATAATTTCTAAAAAAGATGTACTGTAAAGAAAAGTGTAATATTGATTTGTGTTGGTAATTTTTCTGCCACTAGATGGCACAGTTGCATTTGTAAGACACTGGTGACAGCTCAGTGCATTTTCTTTTCACATTAAGAGCGATCTAATCTTTAACATGAAGTAACTTGTGAAATTCTGCACATTTTAAAAATTGTAAAATACAACTTGACCCCAGTCTCCACAAATATATGCATTATTATTAAAATTATTACTGCAAAATTTTGACGTGGACGTGTCTGCTGCGTTGCAACTGGAATTCCCCCAGTACTCATTAATCGCGTGTTTAAAAAAATAAATAAATAAATAAATAAAACACCAAAAATGTACATTAACTCAAACGTTAATTTTTATATTAGACATGGCTCTGTCACAAAAAGTTTTTCAACGAATAATGGAAGATAGCTTCCAAAAATAATTGGCAAATTTCAAACAAAGTGAGTTATAAATTCCTTATGTGTTATTCTTGTGATTCTTTGACAATACATTATTAACTGACTCATAACCTTCATATTGCAATAAAGCCAGAGTCTTTGAAACTTCGGCTACAGAGACTTTTATTGAAGTAAGACAACCACGAAGGGACTCTATCTGATCGAAAGTCGAGAGATCTTCGTCACTTCTTAAATAAACAAAGAGCACAAAAGTAATCCTTAGTTATTATATTGACCATGAGGTTGTAAGACCTTTTTGAAAGAAGATTTCAGAGTACGGAATTTGTTCAGGGAACCTTGCTTATTTGAAAACAGGACAATTAAAATGAGTAATGCAGTGAGGGTGGCCATTTCCTTCATTACCATCGAGCCGTTCGCACTGAGTAGTGCTTCAAACACGGTTTGGCTTCATTATCTCCACCAGCCATCAAGAACTTGACCTCACGTGAAGCGAAATTGCATATCTAACTCACTCTCGTCTGCAAAGATCATCCTGTGATGCGAGTTCACAGTTTTATGTATAGCATTAGCGAGCCTGCCTTTCATCAGCCCGCTGTTCCCTCAAGCTTGGCTAAATGGAATATGCGGACCACCAGTTCATTGACACATAAATTGTGTTGTTGCATTGCCTTGTTGATCTAACATGGCATGTGTCTTTAAGCAGCTTAGTAAAAAGAGTATTAGGGCCACACTGAAAAGAAATCAAGCCGTCATTTTACATCGCTATGCTCATGTGGGGACTTTCGCTTCCGTGTGGTCCGAATACTTGTTCATAAGCATACTGCGTGTTGCATAACGGTGTTTCCCAACCTTTGCAGATCCAAGACACCCAACAAAAAAATTAGGGATATTGGACTTTTTGGGCGATGCATTTAAGGCCGCAGCTACCGAGTACTTTAGTATTCAAAAACTCTTAATGAAAATTCGATCGCGAACTCAGATAAAATATTTTTGCTTGGATAAAGAGTAATTTAAAGTATAGAACAACAAAAAATAAGACAATTTTCACTTGATAATGAAAAAACAGTTTCATTAAAAAAAAAAAAAAAAATCAAAATTGACCTTTTTTTTTTTTTTTTTTTTTTAAATTTTACACTTCATTTTAGAAGTGGTTGTGCATTTATGAATTTGGAGCAGTTATACTCCAAATTCATAAATGCACTAATAATAAAAGACTGATTTTGCAACACCCACAGAATATTGTGTTCTATTGCTATAAAAACAAAAAAGTAAACTTTCTATCTGTTTCTGTTTTGCAGCAATTAGAATTAGAATATAGCTAAGTTTCATCATTATTCACAAATCTGCTTAAAACTGTGGGGAAAACGGCTTGTTTCAACATGGCCCTGGTAGATCTCTTATACTTTGCCGCCACCTGCTGGCCGTTTTCGTAATAACTACCATTGCTTCAACGGTTCTCTTCAGTTCAGAGGCTGCATCAATCCTTCTGTATGCTCTAGCATATAAAAAACAAAAACATATGTCTTTGGGACATTGGTAATATTTAAAATAGAACATATTTATATGTTTTTGAGAGCAAATGGGTTGACTTGCCGTATACAATTTGAAAAAAAAAATTACTTGATTTAAAAAAAAAAAAAAAAAGGAAACAAATTGGTTTTTCATTATTAAGTGAAAATTGTCTTGTTTTTTTTTGTGTACTTTAAATTACTCTTTATCTAAGCTAAAATATATTTTATCCGATTATTCGATAGAATTTTCAGTCGAGTATTTGAATACTAAAATACTCGATAGCTGGAGCCCTAATTATAACACCTTACAGATGAACCAAATTTGACTTTCTCTAAATTTTTTATTTTTTTTGTGCATAACGGCAAAATTCACAACAGTTTGATCTGCGACTGGATGTCTTGGTTTAATTTAAAACATGTTGTTGGCGTACAAGAAATTCTGTGTAGTAGATGCACATTGGTTGTGAAACACTTTCTCTTCCATATGTTGTCATTTTGCCAGGTTGACACCATCATTGACCTGCGATGACGAGAAACTGACTCACTTCTCTGCCTGTCCCCCACAGCATGTTTCAAAGGAATGACCCCAGCCATGTTTTATCTTCATGACAGCTATGTCACTCAGCCTTCTCCGCAGTGACCCCCGCGCCGCAAACCATGCTGGGAAATAACGAGCGCTTTTATCCCGGTCAGGATGACAAAGACGCTGAGGATGAGGAGGATGATGAGGAGCGGGATAGAGAAACCCGGAAAAGGGAATGCGGACGCGACGTCGAGAACGGAGGGTTAGACGCTCTGGTTGAGAAGGAGATGACGGGAGGAAGACCATCCTGGGAAGGCAAAGTCGGCGACGTGGCCAAACCGGCCGCCATTGTGGTCGGGAGGCAGAGAGCAGACCGGCCCGCCAGGTCGGACAACCCTGGGAACCGGGTGGTCACTTACATGTCCAATCACGCCACCCTACATCATCAAATAGCCAATAAGACGCAGCATCACGGCGTGGTGGCCAATCAGCATCAGGCAGGCTTGAATGCAGCGCACAAAAGAAGAGCTCTGATGGAGCGCAGCATGACCACCATAGCGCCGATGGAGAATACCTTCCTGACCATGATGGTGTTCCGCATCGGAATTCCTGACATCAAGCAAACAGTAAGTCCAAATCAATGGTAGGGCCAAAAAAAAGTACTTGGCTCTCCAAGTGTCACCATTGTGACTAAGTTTTAAATGCAGTAGTCTAAGGTTGAACATGAACACTAAATTCAAATTAAAAATAAAATAAATGTAATTAACTCATTCACTCGCAGCCATTTTCACTGAAACAACCCCCCTTTGCTCCTGGCTGTTTTACTGGATTTTAACTGATTTTACAAGGCCAACAGAATATTGTGTTCTATTGCTCTAAAAACATGGAACCAACCAAAAGAAAGATTAGAGTTTATTTAAAATTATGTTTCTATCTGTTTCCGTTTTGCAACAATTAGCATTAGAATATAGCTAAGTTTCATCATTATTCACAAATTTGCTTAGAATTGTGGGGAGCTTGTTTTCATGATGGCCCTAGTTGATCTCTTATACTCTGCTGGCACCTGCTGGCCATTTTTTGTAATTACTACCATTGCTTCAGCCGTTCTCAGCAGTTGAGAGGCTGCATCAAAACCTTATGTATGCTCTAGTATAAAAACAAAACAAAAAACGTATAAATACGTCTTTGGGACACTTAAAGTATTTTAAATAAAACGTATTTATACGGTTTTGGGACCAAATGAGTTAATGATTCAAATAAAAATGCTTAAAACAAAAATACATAAACATTTAGAAACAATTATTCAATTATTCAAGATTGACTCTTAAAGCTACATGTACTTAGGTAGTAGTACTTCTATCGCATTCCACTAGAGGGAGCCCACACTTTGAGAATCACTGCTTTCAAGCACCTGTGTCAAACATAAGGCGCGAGCGCCTTATCTGGTCCTCCGCATCTATTTTTAGGCTCCTGAAAGCTTGCAATTAAAAAAAAAAAATAATAATCCATGTTCCTATTACAAATTTATTGAGACAAATAATGCTACTTGGGAAAATGAAAGCAAGAAAGCAAATATTCATCATGTGACTGGCCATCTGGTAAATAAGAACCAAGACAATAGGAGAAGAAAAAACATGAGAAATTTCCCATATTAGTATTGTCTGTATAAGAAATATGTTTGTAATAATGTCAGTGATACTAAAAATCTATTTTAAAAAAAAGTCCCCACATAGTAAGGGACAAGAAATTTCTTACACGCTAGCTACATGCCTAGTCTGTAAACAAATACAGTGAAGGTCAGCTTCTGGCTAGTGAACGTCATGGTTAGCAACATGCTTTTAGGGGAATGTCAAACTCGTTAACTCATTTTGAAAGAGCATCAAGCAAACGGGAATATCAGTGCAGTGCAAACTTCCAGGAGCCAAAGCAATAACTAATTCCTTTCTTAATGTTTTTATCGTGAAATAATTTGCATTGTTCAAAAGAAACTATTTAAGGTAATGATTAAGGTACGTGTGATTTTTGTCAGACATTCCTAGCGATCAGTACACATTTATGTGGTTTTGCACTTTGTTTAAAGCACACCTCGTTTGATAGTGTTGTCATTCTGACGAGTGATGACTCCCAGAAGGAAGTGAGAGAAAATAATGAGCTTGACTTCAACCATCTGTGACAGCAGACATTCAAACATGTGCTCAAGGGTCAGTATGGCCTTTTTTTTTCTTTTCTTTTTTACAACCCAACCTGGCTCCAATTCACACTCAAAGCAGTTCTTGCTTGTGCGGAGGCGTCAGGTGAGAATTGACAAGCCCACACATCGCACGACTCGGTGAAAAACGGTGCCCCTGCGTACGTCCTCACCCCCCCCGCGATCTCCCTTACATGCAGGCTGTTCTACATGTCAGCTAATCTGCCCTCAATGTAGCAGTAATTGCTAATCATCTAATTGGATTTTAATGAGTTTGGGGAGAGATGGGATATGGATATGGAATACGCTGTACGGTACGCCTCTGACAAACCCGCCTCAACCTTTGGAACATTACTGAAGTGGTGGGAGAAAGATGTCGAACGCCGTGCAAACAACTTGGCTGGCTTGGGAATAGAAACTTCCATATTGCAATATATAGCGAAAGTGCTCACAGTATGTAATTGGGTAGACGATACATGTACTTGTGTAAAAAAAAAAAAAAAAGCTCAACGGCATAAAGCCTGAGAGCTAAGTCGTGCTGAATTCTGAAAATTGTTTTCAACCATTTTAATTTTCTTGATTTAATTTTTTCTTTATTTTTTTTTTTTAACAGGCCAGCTAGCAAGATTTGAAGTAAGCCTCACTTCCATTCTCAAACATGGCCATTCATAATGACAAGCGATTAAGTGCGTCATTGTGATAAATAGACAGAGAAGTCAGACCCAGCGTCGGCATAATTAGCAATGCTAAGTTAGCATTATGCTGCATTCGAGGATATGGTCGGAAGTCGGACTTTTCCGAGTTCAATTCAGGAAGTGTGTACGGGAACTTGAACTTGGAAATTCCACTTGCGACTACACCGGCGGACTACAATGTGACGTCACTCTGAATGGCAAAACACACAATTTACTCGAGTATAAAACTAGATAGCTTTCTTCATTCATAAATATTCACCATAACTTCACGTCGTAATGCAGTGTACGTGACAGTATTGCAGCTATCTCCCTGCATGATACAGTAACTGTATGGAATGCTTATGAAATAAGATTAAAACAATAAATGAAGCAAAATTGCAAAAAGGTAAGTTTTCTGGAGGTCAAAATATGTTTTGAGGACTAAAATAAAAAACAATTTGTCACTATCCGCCGTTTTGGTTGTTTACTTTTGCCTCGAACGCTTTCAGGTCGGAACTGGGAAAAACCAACTTGGATATTTCCGACTTCCGACCATCCTCGAATGCAGCATTAGCACTGTAAGCTAATGTTAGCCACATCTGTTATGTTGGTAGCATGACTTATTTGTAAACTATAAAATGTTATCAGTTTGAAGTTTTTTTGTTTTTTTGTTTCTACAATTACTTCAAAATCTAAAAGAGGCACTAAACTTTTCTGATGAAAAAATAAATAAAAATGCATCGCTTCTGACTCGTCACAGCTGCCTGTGTAGCTACATTGCTTGCTAGTATTATGCATGATTGTTGTCCAACAAGCAATGGGCACTTTTTGGGGGGGATTTTCCAGAGAGGGATATTGTGTCAGATTCAGCAAAGCTTCTGAAGCCCGAGGTCAATAGGTCAGCACTGTAAGTTCTTAAAAATCACATTAGAGGCACAAAATGGTGCCAGAGAGGGCTGATTTTTATTTTATTTTTTTCCCCTCCTAGTATTTCACTCATATACTACTGTCAAGTGACAAAGACAACTTTAACAAATATGACAAAAAGTGATTTAAAAAAAAAATGGTAATCGTCCCCTTTTAAGTACAATTACAAAGTATTTATACATTTCTTCTTTCTGCACTCCCATCATTCAGAGACTAACCTTACCATAGAGTAGACATTATAATGATCTGCTGTCAGTCTCCACTCAATCCTATCTCCAGTTGCATCATGTACACCACATGACAAACAAATAAGAGCTCACATCTATCCTATAATATAATCTTAATGCATCCATGTCCTGACTTGTAACCCCTTGGGGCATCAGAGATATTGCTCCGACCTTCTCTAATGAAGCGGTTGCCATGCCAATGGAATTGGTTGGATCTATCGGTAACGAAGAGTGCAACATATAGGTGGGGGGTGGATGCTCGTGTAGGTGAACTGAGTTGCTGAGTTGTGCAGTTTTTGCTCACTGCTCCTTCAAATGGACCAATAAGCATGGATAGATCTGGTTTTCCCCTCTACGACCCCGTTGTTCCAACCTGGTCATCCCCACTGTGTGACTCAAATGGTGTAAAGGATGTAATGGTGTGAGGAAAAGGGCCGCACGCAAATGACCATAAAATCAAAAAATGCACTCATGCGCATATTTCCAAGGTTTTTTTTTGTGTGGCCGATGAGTCTCAGGTGGATGTCACAGGCTCATGCGGTAATTTGTTCTTTCTGCACTGGATTGTTGCACAAATTCACCATGAGGGAAATATTTTTGCCCCACACTCATCGCCATTCTTATTTCTATGAGTTTACTGTAGCAGAGGATGAATTATTGAAAGTTGAGCAATTCGTATTCCATACAGACCTCATTTGGCTCTGCAGCGTATTGTCAGTGGATTATAATAAACTGCTGTTTGCCACAAATGCACCGTCACTGAATTAATGAATACGCAGCTAATGGGGAAAAAAAATTAAGAGACCACTATGAATGCCGTAAATGGGTTAACTAATAGCAACCAGGGTTGCGGCGTTTTAAGCAACGGTTAGAATAAAAAAAAAATATGACTAGTAATTTTTTCTTTTAATGTATAATATTTCCTTTTCAAGTTCAGTACATATTTACATACTGTTCAGTTATATTCCACTTTTAAGTGTGGTTCATATGTGTTTTGAATTTATCTTCCATTCCAGCAAATCTTTATTATTCATTTCAAAATAACTTTCTTACCATTATGTGTAAAAAAAAAAAAAAAAAAATGTAGTTATGCAATTGAAGTTAATGGTTAAAATAAAATGAAAGCTAAATTTCTATCAATAAGTACATTTTTAGCTCTCTCGAAAAAAAAAGTACATTTTTATTCGTTTTTATACTTGTTTTATTTGATGTTGCAGCAGAACAAACATAGGAAGTACTTTGACTGACTTGTGTGTTTTTTTTGTTTTGTTTTTTTTTTCTCCCAGAGGTGTGTCCAGTTTGACCAGGACTGCGCGGTGTGGAACGCAAAGCAGCAGATCATCTGCTCCCTCAACGAGACCTTGTGGGACGTCTACAACTACGGCCTCTTCCAGCCGGCGGGTGAAGGCCGGGATGCCAAATTCTTGGAGGAGGAGAGGACCTTGCTCGAATACTCGCAGTCCTTTGAGAAAGGGGTGCCTTACCTGGAGGTAGGAAACGCGTTCCTGTGCCAGGAATTGAGTGCGAACCTTGCTTGCTTCCAAACTTTTCCACATTTAAGCTGCAGACTCATCTGTGGTTTCCCAGGTGGATTTTCACTTTTGATTTAAAATCTAACAAAAAAAACTATATTAAAATATTACATGTAAGAAGTATAAAAAGCTAAAAACAACAAAAAAACAACAACTGAGCAATTAGTGTGAAAATAGTGAGATACATCGATCTCACAACGCCCTCTGCTGGTGAAACAAATACTGAAAACATTGGTGCCAATTTAGCACTTTTGTTGCCAAATTTAGCAACTCTTCAGGCGAGTGGAGGAAAACACACATCCATTTAAATAATCTAACATCTACAGTTCAGGAAAAGAAAACCGATGTGATTTTATTTTTATTTTTTTGTACTGTCTGCATAAGATCAATAGGAATAAAACAAACGTAATTATTTTAAATCAATCCGGTTGAGGAAACTGAGAGTTGGCTTGATCTTATCAGATATCTTTCTGCTACTTCAGTTTATTGAACACAGTGACATCACTGATAGTATATGTGCTTCACTGACTGTACACCTTATTTTCTGCTCCTCAGTTCAGATACAAAACCCGAGTATATAAGCAGACGAATATGGATGAAAAGGCTCTTTCTAAGCTCTGTACAAAGGTTAGTAAGTTAACGAGTTACTTGTGCAAAATGTATATTTCTACTCACAATTCCCCTTGACATCTTCTTAGGCCAGTTTAAAGAAGTTCATCGACTACGTTCAGACTGGAGCGGTGGAGAAAATGCTGAAAGTCCTCGATAAAGGTCTTGATCCGAATTTTCATGACCCGGAGAGCGGAGGTGAGTTTTCAAAATCGGCGGCTTTCTCATTGTTATGATGAAGATTCTCCACGCATTTTCATTTTCTCTACCCCGGGCTGCCTGTGAGCTAGAGACCCCCTTGACTGCGGCCGCGCAGTCTGGCTTGCCGGCGGAGGGCATCAGGGCTCTGGTTCAGGGCGGAGCTCATTTGGACTTTCGAAGCAGAGATGGCCTGACTGCCATGCACAAAGCAGTCAGGGTTCACAATCATGCTGGGCTGATGGTAAGAACTCTGCTCAGATGTCTTTCCACAAATGATGTGAAGCCGTGGCGACCAATCCTGTCATTGTTTCGCTCGCTTGCCAGGCCCTCTTGTCTTTGGGAAGCTCGCCAAACTACAAAGACCGCTGTGGCCTGACCCCGCTGTACCACACCGTCCTGACAGGGGGCGACACCTCCTGCTGTGAGACTCTGCTTTATTACCGGGCCAAGATGGGGACCAGAGATGAGAACGGTTGGGATGAGTCCCATCAGGTACTCTTGGACAGCTTCCTCAAGTACTCCAGGGGGGGAAGTTGTCGCTTGGTATTCAGGTCGTGTTCATTTTCATGTGGTTTCCTGTTATATTTTTTACATACTTGAGTAACTGTCTTTTCTGATGCTTGTGTAGAGACGTACTAACACTTGAATAGAAAAGTAAAGATGTTGAAATGTACCTATGTACAAGAGTAAAAAGTATTTAGTTTTTTTACTGTCAACTATACAGTATATAATATCCGATTTGATAACTTGGCACAAAAAAACTTTATTAACTTCCATTGTGCTTGTACTGAGAAGAAAAAAAAAAAGCTAGCTAGTTTATTACATCAAAACATGTTCCTATAGCTTTATGCAAACAGGAGCAACATATGTGAACTAGACTAAGTGCAATTTCTGAAACTCACGGTGATAGGTTATATGTATGGAAGTGGGTGTGGAAAGTGATACTTGGAAAAAGTTCAATGTCTGTCCCATTGAAAGTGAATTGGGAAAAGTTCATTTTACACGTTAAATTGTGCAAATACTGTAAGTAATGTGGAATCAGACGATATCTACCCCAGGAGGCGTCAATTTTTTAAGCTAGTTGAAACTTGAACATTGTAAATTAGATGTATTATGTGAGAGTTGTTACGCGGCAAAAAAAGTGTGGAGGATAAAAATTACAATAACATATTTGGGAACGCTTCAGCATTCCCACAATAACAATTATTCACAGGTGTACTGCAATATACTGCCTCCTAGTGGCCAATGTGGGAACATCATAAGTTGTTGTTCGATGATGTTTTTAGAAAGTTTTTCTTTTTCCGAGAGTTATTTATTTATTTTTTGTATAAAAAAATATATCCATTCATTTCAATGGGGAAATATAATCTGAGATACAAATGTTTTGAGCATTGTCACGTAAAAGACTATACTCACCACTTTGTACTCAGTTACCCCCGCCACCGCTGCCCACTCACCTTTACGCTGCCTCAACATTCTACGCTGCTGGCCTTCACGCACTCATCTTTCCATTCTCTCTCCTTCCTCTCAATAGCACAGGGATGAAGAGGAGTTTGGAATGGAAGAAATACACAAGGTACTTTTTTTCATAGCATCAGCTCATCACTCACAGGAGCCAGTCGAGGCTCACACTGTACATAATATGTGGACATGATAATGCTTGTTTGCTGTTGAAAAACATGACTCATCTCGTGCTAATTACAGCTAATGCGTAGAAATGATCTGTGTGTGTGTTACATTATGTCTCCGTGCCACTCTGATGAATGTGTGCTGCGAGCTCGTTGTCATGGTATTTTATTTTGGTTTGCTCTGCTTCGTGCTGTTTTTTTTCGTTTTTTTTCTCTCTCTCTCTTTACTTTGCACATGTCACGCAATTATTTTCGTCTTTGCAGGAAAAAATATGAGGAAACCTCTCCTCTCCGCCTGCTGAAAGCTCATTTCTGTCTAATTGACGTTTTGTTTGCGTCAATTCAATTAATCTGTAGAAAACATTGTAAAAACACGTCAGGCTCTTTTTTCTTTTCTTTTTGATATTGTGACCTGCTGTTTTTCCGATATAATGCCTAATTTAACATTTCTGCGTGTATATGCATCCCACTGTTTTGACTTTGAAAGGCTTGCCAGAACGGCTTTGCCCAACACTTGGAGCATCTGCTGTTTTACGGGGCCGACGACACCTCTCAGAATGCCTCAGGGAATACGCCGCTTCACATTTCTGCCCTGTACAACAAAGCAAGTAGAACTAATCCCCTCGTATTAAAATCGGCTGCCGATAGAGCGCGTTATTCATGCTGATGGTGATTAACCGCTGTCCTTCTACCAGGAAAGTTGTGTCCGGGTTCTTTTGTACAGGGGGGCAACTAGGGAGGCGAAGAACAAACATGGCCAGACACCTTTTCAGGTAAGCTGACAATTACGGTGGGACCTTAGGGAGGACCAAAACTGCCAAGATTTAATATAAATTAATGACGAAAAAATTGAGAAATAATAGATAGAGTTCAAAAATTAAATACAATAAAATATATATATATATAAATGGAAATAAAAACAACAAAAAATATTTCCATAAATAAATAAAGTAAAAATATAAAAATGAAAACCAAGATTTAAAAAATAAATATAAAAATAAATCCCGAAATAAACAAAAATAAATAAATATATAAATAGAATTAAATAGCAATAAATAAAACAATTTTATTTATTTATTTAGTCATTTCTTTATTTTTAATTTTGGCAGTTTTGGTCCTCCATAGGACCTCAACTTTCGAGGTGCCGCTGGATTTGTTATTTATTAATAAACAAAATATATAGTTCAAAAATTAAATACAAAAAATAAATGTAAATGGAAATAAAAACAAAAAATATTTCCATAAATAAAGTCAAAATATAAAAATTAAAACCAAGATTTTTACAAATAAATATAAAAATGAATGCCTATATAAATATAATTAAATAGTAATAAAGAAAACAATTGTATTTACTTATTTAGTCATTTATTTTTAATTTTGGCAGTTTTTGGTCCTCCATAGGAGCTCAACTTTTGATGTGCCACTGGATTTGTTATTTAATAAAAAATTAAATACAAAACATTAAATATCAATGGAAATAAAAACAAAAAATATTTCCATAAATAAATAGTCAAAATATAAAAATACATACATTTAGAAATAAATATAAATAAATAAAACATCTTCATTTATTTAGCCATTTATTTATTTTAAATTTTGGCAATTTTGGTCCTCCATCGGACCTCAACTTTCAAGGTGCCACTGGATTTGTTATTGAACTGTAATGAGGTGTCCACATCGTTGTCTGTTTACAGCTGGCTGTAATGTCTGGTCACTTTGAACTCGGGGAGCTCATCAAAAACCACAAAGATTCAGACATCGGTGAGTTTTCAACTTTTTTCTTCTTCCTCTTCTTCACCCTTGTCTCTTTGTTTCATTCTATCACATGCTTTCCCTCATCCGTTGTAGTTCCCTTTTTGGAGTCACCCAAATACGTGCCCAAGCGAAAAGAAAGCGCCCATACACTGCCTCTTCCCTCACTCCAGTCCCACCCCTTACTGCGAGCTAACAGCGACAACACCATGACACACTCCGATCCTGCCGTTATTCCCAACAAGGCCGCAACCACTCCCAACCCGGCCCAGGTATGTCAAGTTGTGCCTCTATGAGCAGCAGATCAACATTATAATTAATTTGAATAAGGAAAATTCATTTGATAGGAAAAAAAAATATTTGTAATTACCGATAGATGCCACAAGATGGCGGCAAACCACTTTGTTTCTATTAGATGTGGCTATGGCCTGACTAAATAAGGCTGCTACTCTGATGTTGCTCCATCAAGTTTCTAAGATGCCACTATTATTTTTATTAGGGGTGTCAGGAGATTAAAAAAAAAATGTCATTAATTGCATGACTTAAATAGTTAAGTCACGATTCATTGCAAATTTTCTATCTGTTTTAAATGTACAATAAAATATTTTTCATACTCTTGTTAACATCGAAGTGAAAAAAAAAGTTAAACTAATAGAAATACGGCTGGATCTTTTAGTCATTGATAGTCATTTCATAATAATTAAGAGTTGAAATTAAAAAGATGAACTGTTAAAAAAAAAAAAAAAAACAAGCAAAAAAAAAAACAAGCAAAAAAAACAAACAAGTGTGATATTGATTTGAGTTGAGGTCATTTTTCTGCCACTAGATGGCATAATTGCATTTGTAAGACGACGGTGACAGCTCAGTGCATTTTTCTTTTCATATTAAGTGCTAACATAATATTTAACATGAAGTAACTTGTGAAATTCAGCACATTTTTAAAAATTGTAAAATACAAAATTACAACTTAAACACAGTCTCCACAAATTGTTTCTTCTTCTTCTTCTTCTTCTTCTTCTTCTTCTTCTTCTTCTTCTTCTTCTTCTTCTTCTTCTTCTTCTTCTTCTTCTTCTTCTTCTTCTTCTTCTTCTTCTTCTTCTTCTTCTTCTTATTATTATTATTACATGTATTACTGCTAAAATTTGATATGGACATGTCTGCCAGTGGTATTTAAAGGTCCTTTAAATAAAAAAAAAAAAAAACTTAAAAAAATCAAATTAATACACTAATTTTGACACCCCTGATTTTTATATTCGACACATCTGTGGCCTGAGCACAAAATGCCGCAAATAACAGCTAGCTTTAGCTTCTCCATAAAAATCAGCAAAGAGGCAAATTTGCAGACATCTAATCTCCTGATTTACAATCTTTGTAAAAGCCCAAATCAAATCAACACGTAAGTCAAGCTTCCCCCTGGCCTGTACCGTGGATCCGCAGGGCCAGCGCAGGGCCTCCATTGGCTTGCGAAGCACGAGCAGCCCCAGAAATCGCACCCGCTCGCCGTCACGAGGACGAGGAGGCCAGAGTGACACCGAGGAGCGGCACCGGCAGCCACGAGGCAGGCAGGGGTAAGGGAGCCCGCGGAGACCGACGGCTTCTCCGGCTAATCAGGTCTTTTTGCTTCCATTTATAAACTGCGCTGAGCTTTAGTCGTCCCACTTACATTTTGCGACTAATTATAACCATCAGAATGTCACATTGTCGCATTCAAACTGAGCGGTTAGTGAACAAACGTTCTATTAAGTAATCGAAGTAGAGCGACTAGTTATGGCCTCGATGTTGTCTCAGTCTTTTCAAACACTACTTGGGTCCGCGGGTAATTAACTCATTCACCTTCGCTTCCGGCTGTTTTACTGGATTTTGACAGATTCTATTGTTGTAAAAACACCTACCAAAAGAAAGATTAGAGTCTCTTCTTTCATCAGGAAAAAAAAGTGTATTACTATCTGTTTCCGTTTTGCAGCAATTAGCATTAGAATATAGCTACGTTTCATCATTATTCACAAATCTGTTTTGAATTGTGGGGAAATCGGCTTGTTTTCAACATGGCCCTGGTTGGTTTCTTATACTCTGCTGCCACCCGCTGGCCGTTTTTTGTAATTACTACCATTGCTTCACCCGTTCTCTGCAGTTGAGAGGCTGCATCAAAGCCTTCTGTATGTTCTAGCATAAAAAACAAAACGTATAAATATGTCTTTGGGACACTTAAAACATTTAAAATAGAACATATTTATACATTTTTGGGAGCAAATTAGTTAAATTATTTCAGGAAATGTTCAACCTGTGCATCATTTTACAATGTCTTTTTTTTATCTAATAAAGTAAATTCATTAAGTAGAGTTCAGTTGTATTTAATTTTACTCTCAACTAGAGATGTCACAATTAATCGATAAGTAATCGATTATCAATTTAATAAACAACTATATTAATACTCGAGGAATAGTTTGGAGCCATTTTTTAAAAATTGTCCAAATCTTCTCATTCTAGCATAGTACAACAAAAATTGATGTTGAAAAAAATTGATTTTATTTATAACATTAATTTTATTATGAATAAATGAATATATTTAAATGATTATAATTATTTATTATTTTATTTTTGTTATATATGATATAATTATTATAAATTATTAATACCTTTAATTAATTTATTTATAAAATTGATTTTATTTATTGATGTTGAAAAAATTTATCAATTAATGTAGTACATCAGTCCCCCTTTTTTTGTAATTGCTATATGAATATGAAGTACGAAATAAACACCAACCCCTGGTTAATAAACAAAATAATCAAAAATAAAGTAACTAAGGGGAAAAAATGCTCTTGTAATACACTTTAATGCAAACTTAAAATGAATCCAATTAGTCGATTAATCAATTGAATAATCGGTAGATTAATCGATTTAAAAAATATTTGATATTGACAGCGCTACTCGCAACACATTCAAATAGCACAACACAATTGCAAACTCACTATGTCTTACATTTTTCAAATTTTCAACCTCGTCCAGTTTCACGCTCTTGCCAGCGTTTTTGTTCCTCTGTCCACAGGGTGCCCCCTGCAGGCGGCGCGGCAGGTCAAATGAAGAGAATGTACAGCGCAGTGCCAGGCCGAGTGTACGTCGCCACTCGGGCGCACTCTGCTAGCGGAGACAGACAGCTGTCACTTAACAAAGGGGACAAAGTTAAAGGTGAGATGAGCTCACATTTCGAAAGTCGGCGAGAGGAATTTTAGAGCCCAAACTGAAACAAACTCAGATATCTGACTATATAAGCCTTTTTAGTAAGATTTGTTCTATCATCACATACTGTATGTATACTTGTTCCCCTGGCAGTGTTAAGTGTCGGCGAGGGCGGATACTGGGAAGGAACGGTGAAGGGTCGCACTGGGTGGTTCCCCTCAGACTGTGTGGAGGAAGTGGCACCTGCCAACAAGGACAATCGATCAGGTAAGATGCACAAAATGAAAGAAGTTCGGCACAGCACATACAGTAGCTGCCTGGCAACTAAATATGATTGTCTTAGGAGGGCAAAAAAAAAATCTGATAATTTATCCGAAAGGCACAGGCACAGCAAAAGCACAGCGGGGGGGGGAGACTGCAAGTGACAGCTTTTTTAGCAACTGACAAAAGTACAAATTAGAAAGTAGGTCTACTAGCATCCATCCATCCATCCATCCATCCATCCATTTACTACCGCTTATCCGAGGTTGGGTCGCGGGGGCAGCAGCTTTAGGAGGGAAACCCAGCCTACTACCATGATTAGCATTAAAAAAAATAGAAGTAATTGATGCCCACGGTCCTGATTCATGTATATATATATTAGGGGTGTCACGCGATTAAAAAATTTAATCGTAATTAATCGCATGAAATCAGCAATTAACTCATGATTAATCGCAAATTTTATATCTGCCCTAAATGTACAATAAAATGTTTTTTTTTATAAGTTTTCATACTCTCGTTAACATAAAAAACAGTGTGTGGTTGTGTGTGTGTGCGTGTGTGTGTGTGTGTGTGGTGGGTGGGGGATTAAAAATATGGCTGCATCTTTAAACTTAGATTCTATAGGTTGCTAATATAGGTTACATGCTCCCTCTGGGTGGAATAATCCTTGAAGTCGCTGTAATGATGGCCACACGTGACAGTAACTTCATCTACAATGCCTGCACATTCCAAAAGCCACACAGAGTGTGAACCTATCCGATGCATGAAAAGACGCAAACTGACGGATTAAAATGTGTCCAACGTGTTGCGCACATGTGTGCCTTGCAGAGACGCGGAGCGGGAAGGCCAAGAGGAAGCTTTTCCGGAACGTGACGGTCGGCGCCTACGACGGCACTGATGGTCCCAGGTAAGATTCGGAGTTACTTCTCATCTTGTAATGACAAGATTTGAAGTAGTGCTGTCACAATCGAATAGCTTTAGAATCGATTTATCTGTTGATTATTCAATTGATTAATCGACTGATCCGATTCATTTTAATTTTGCTTTAAATCTTTTTTTTTTTTTTTTTCCTGATTACTGTTTATTAACCAGTGATTGGTGTTTTTTTTTTTGTACTTTGTTATACTATGCTACCAGTTCGGTCATCGTTTTCCAAAGTCAAAACGGATATTTGCAAATGTCTTATTTGGAGAAGATAATCAGTCTTGTTTCATGAAGGACTACAGCAGGGGTGTCCAAACCTTTTCATTTGAGGCCCCCAAATGGCCCTCGGGCTGTAGTTTGGACACCACTGGACTACAGAAATCAGTGAACAATTACTGTACGTATGCTCAAATCAGAGGATTTGGACAACTTTAAATAAAAAAAAAAATGTCTCCAAACAATTACTTGATTACTAAAATAGTCATTCAATTTGATAATGAATTAATTGGTGATTAATCAATTAATTTAAACAGCTCTCATTTGAAGCATTGTTCCTCTTTTGCCATGGGAAATATTATTGTAATAATTATTTGTACCTTAAATATTCATAGCCAGTTAAAAAGGAACTTAAACAACTCAGTTGAATTAGGCCACAATTCACGGCCACATGTATGACCCCTTTTGATGACCTCGCTAGGGCTGCACAATATTGGAAAATCATGCAATATGCGATATAGTTGCTGAATATAGCGATACTGATATTATTGCAATATTTAACATATGCCTAAAGAAAAGGCATTTTTATTATCTAATAACAAAATTATGATTATTTTTTTTTATGCAGCAAAATAAGCAAACTCAATATATTTTTAGTTAATTAATTGTAATTACCACTCGATAATGTTCAACTATTGGATGGCGGTACACATTTTAGTTATCGACTGACTGACTGGTCAAATTAAAATAAAAGCATAAAATTTCATATGAAACTTATTGCATGTCTTTGCGATATGCATATTGCATGTTCCAATATCGCGATATCGATATTTTTTAAAAATCGTGCAGCCCTAGACGTCGCTTACATGGCCACCCATGCACGACTACTACATTACATACAGTAACTCACTAGTATATTCTTATACATGATGTTGTTATGCTGTGGTGCCTTGAAATGCAAGTTTTTTTAACGGTTGGCGTCGATGCCTGCGCCATGTAACGATCTTGAAGCGATTGTCCGTGTGTGGATTGTGTGGAACATGGTGTCCGCGGATGTGGGAAGCGAGTGATCTTGTCAGCTCGCTGGTATTAGCAGCGAGGAAGGAAACGCCGTGTGTTTGAGCGAGCCCACTTGTTTCACCCGCTGTGCTGTAATGTCTGCACTTGTGCTACATCCCCAATCGGTGCATTCTCTCGATTGTTTTCATTTTTTTGTTATTGTTGCAGTGAATGCAGCCATGTCATTTTCAGCTCCTTACAGTTTTTTTTTTGTTTTTTTCTTGACATAAGGCTGTACATGTTTTGCTTGGTCGTCGGTTTGTGTCTGAATATGTCTTTGTGAGTAAATACATCATGTTGCTGATGATGAGTCATGAACAGGCTGAGCGTTGGTTGCATCCCCGGGCTAGCGAAGGGGAGCTTAGACCCTGAGCTTTTGCAGCCGCTTGCACGCTGGGACGGACACGGCCCGTTTCCTGTCATTATTTATTTTTTTTCACTTTTATTAGGGCCGAACAATGAATCAACATTCAAATCGCAAAGGCTGCAATTTGGAGGAAGGAAAATTATGGATTCATTTGGCTTAGTGGGTAGGCCTTTTTATATATATATATATTCAATTTATTCATATGCATAGGATAATGTCCCGATACATTGCTTCATGAAACGTGAAAAGTCTTCTTTTTTTTTCTAGTTTATGCAACACTTGTTTAGTAAGTCGTCAAGAACTCTAATTGAAATACATCAATTGTCTTCCATATTAAATGATGGTTCTTTAGCCTTCATTTGAGCATAAGTCTACCCTATAAGAACAAAACATTTACCGCTATGTATATTAAATCTGTTATTGTTTATTGTAATACAGATTAATGTATTGCTTGTGTTTGTTAAAGGGTTACTTTGAGCCATATTCAGCAATAAAAAGTGAATATTTTGTCTATAATTAATGTGGTAACTTCATATATCGAATCGATATTCCTTTTCACAGCCCAATATCGATTCATAAAATCATGAATCGATACTTTTAATAGTTTTTTTTTTTACCTACCCTGTAAAGTAATGTGCCAAATAGGGCCCACCGATTATAATCGGCCGATTATTGGCCTTCAAATATCGGCCAAAACAATCAGACAATTGAGCTAAATGGCTGATTATTTTCCCCTTAAAACGTTATCAAAGAATGCCGAAGTTTCTGACACTATGAATGTACCCTGAATGCACCATTTTGCTTGCGTAGCATTAGCAACTAGCAAATGTGTAGCGTATGTTATTCTGTTGTCACGAGGCGTCCTTTAAGCTGTTTCATGACACCTCACTGGAGTTAACTCAAAAACTAAATACACAATGTTAAGAATTACATCCAGTCTATATTTAAATACAAAGTACGTTTCGTTTTTAAAACATCGCTAGCCTAGCGCAAACAGGAAGTTAGCAAATGCTAACGGGAAGTTAGCATCGGCTTCGGGAGTGTTTTTCAAATACCGAATCGAATCGGGCCCTTCTGAATTGAATCAAATCGATTTTGGAAATCTGAATCGATACCCAGCCCTATAAGATAGCCTCATAATAAATCACAATACTGGGTGAAAAAAAATCTCTCTTATATTATTTTTAAAAATTATTCACTTCAGCTCTAATTTGTATTTTTTTTTTTCCCAATTTTAATGTGTCGGCTGTTTTGTGTTGTATTTGTTTAACTGTAGCGTAGTGGTGCTTCATTGGGAACAAGGTGATCTGGTACATGTTTTCTTTCTTGGGGAGAATGTCAAATATGATTCCGCATAGCAACTACGGAAAAAACGTTTGTGATGAAAAGCTCCCATGCTCAAGTTGGCAGGTGTGTGTGTATAAGTCTTGGGTGGGAATCAGCTGTTAGCCAATCTGTGATTCACCAACGATGGTGCGCGCGTACATTTTGCACATCCTCTCTTGTTCTCGTCACCCATCCCCCCCTCGATCCCTTTGCCATCATCACACGCACGCACGCGCGGCGGATTCATATAAATCTCAGGTTGTCAAACTCCTCCATTGTCTCAAGTATGCGCGGTTATGGAAAAGAGCTTTGAGCATTGTTTCCACATCCTGCTAGTGAGCTAGCTGGATTGCTCACGCACTAGTATGCTTATTGTTTTTGCTCGCGAGACAATTCAGAACAATGTTAGAACAACTAGTGCACACTAGTACAGTTGCAATGTCGAACGACTGTCTTACTAGTAAGGTAGCTACTAGTGGTCATTTTGGTGTTACTGCGAAGGTCCAAGAGGCTTGACACGTCTAACGCTAGTAGCGCACAGTTTTGCCCCACTTACATGTACAGTACATTCCAGTCAATGGTGGAAAAAACATCACTATAGATATTCCGCTAGTATATCCTCATCTTTATACCAAAGCGCCTTAGTGTTCATACTTTAGTCAGCACACTAGTGCACAGAAATAATACAGTCGTGGAAGTCAGTCCCAAAAAAACCTAACTCAAGATGCAGTCAATCTATTTAGTAGTGAGAAGAAATTTTGTACAGTTGTGGGACAATCTCACTAGTAAAGACGGTCGTTCTACTAGTGTGCAGAAATGTCATACAAAAGTGTAAAACAAATAAGACGTGCTACTAGTGCTCTGTACTGGTTATATTAGTGTGTTGAATTGTTTTATGATGGAGGCGAATGTGTGTACTAGTACATGGACAATTCAGCGCATTAGACTACTTTGTACTAGCAAATAGGGATGTAACGATATCCAAACATCGCGATATGATATGATATGAAGGTCATGATACGATAATTATCACGATATTGTGGGGAGGTTGGCGATACAAAAAAGCTCACAATATAGTATATAAAAAAAAAAAAAACACACACACACACAATAGTGTACTGTTGTACATTACTAATGAAAAATATTATAAAATATTATAAATATTTTATAAAAAATTATAGAAATATAAAATATTGAGGCACTTGCTAATGCACGAACATATTCAGTTCCTCCACATATTGACTCGCTTCAAGCATATTACGTTCGCTTCATCTGATTAACACAGAAGGGCCAAAACATGCCTTGTGAAAATTAAACAGCACTAAAAAAATAAATAAATAAATAGCCACCAGAGGGTGCTAGAACTGCACAAATGGAAATCAACCTGACTTTTTGAACCGATGTGCTGCGTTTAATATTGTGACGACGTTATACTGTTGCAATTTTAATATCACGATATTGCTGTTATCGTTACATCACTACTCAAAGTGCTAGATACTAACTAGTGAACATTTTTGCCTCACTAGTAGCATGTCGTCTGCAATCATTTGCTAGTCATTTGTCATCGTGAAAACTCTTTAGCAAGACATAATCATTAAGTGTGCAGAAAGGTCATACAGTTGTTGATAAAAAAAAAAAGTCACTAGTAAGACAATTTTCATTCTACGCGTGCACTGATTTGTCTTCCTAGCGATGACGTCGAGCATACTAGTCCATGAACATTTCCCTAGTAAGATGTCATGAAAGCTCAAACGGCTTCTCATACAGAGTTCAGACCTGCGCATTCCTCTTCCTCTCTCTCTCTCTCTCTCTCTCCTCCACTCCGGTTGCCATCCGACGGGAGCGAGGGAGGAGGAGGAGTGCAACGGCAAGGGAGGAGAAGGAGGAGGAGGGGGGGTGACATGGCAATGGGGGGATGCGGTGAGAGAGATTGCTCTCTCTCCCTCTCTCCTCGGCGGCCGTCACTGGGCCCCCGAAACAGGAGCGTGTGCTTCGTTTACAGGTAGCGGCTGTTTCCTCCTTCATTGGCTGGCTATGGATGTGAGGAGAGGACAATGGAGAGAGGGGAGAGGTAGACCACGCTACTGACAGGCTGTGTCCGTCCTTTTTTTTTTTTTTTTTTCTCCCCCCCCCCCCCCAAACACCGAATTCATGTGCCGCGCGCGCGTATGTTGTGTGCCATCTTTCCGTTTGCGTCGGAGCGGCTATAGACGGTAGACGCTGCAGCATGCTTTATTTGCTTGTCTCCGAACTATGTGATCGTGCGTGCGACGTGAACACAGACGATGTGGGTGTATTGCATTCTCTTTCACTCATTATATCCTCCTCATTCATAACAAGGACCCCCCCGGCTATTTATACCTGTCTCTTTAAAGACCCATTATATAATTGATGATGTGTTACTGTGCAAAAGGATTTACATTCAGTATGTGCGTTAACGTGCGTGCACCTTTTGCATTAAGGTGGTTCTGTTGCAGCACATCGGATGCACCTATATGCATACTCTGAATATTTCAGACATCTCCATCCACTGTGTGTGTATGTCACAGACATCCATCAAGTGCATCACCACTCCATACGCAGCACAGTTGAACAGTTAAAAAAAAAAAAACAACAACGCCGCATGATTCCAGAGACCATTCTAGAGCATTTGTGCTTCTTTTCAATGCTCCGATTAGCCAGTTTGGAGACACCTGGGCGACCGACGTCACCGGGCCGTGTTTCCCCCCTTCTCCTCATTCAAGTGAAGAGCCCGATGTATCGGTCCGCCCACTCCATGTGACTTTGATCTTCGGAGAGGGAACGGTGTGATGGAGGACAGGGTGGGAGAAAAAAAAAAGGATTGAGGTGTGAGGAGCAGATGGATGGAAGGCGGCGAAGCGTTGGCGAAGGGATGGACCTCAGTCAGGGAAAGTAGCGAGCGAGCGAGAGTTTGGTGGTCGTCGTGTGGATCTTCTCTGATTGATGGGGCTCATCAGGAAACATTGATGCCCGAGCCACCTCAGCTGGCTCCTCTCAACGCGGAGGAGCAGCGGCTCGACTCTGAGTCCCTCTCGGATGACCGAGCTTCTCACCCTAAAACCCTAAAACCCCTTCCCACGGGCTCACCACCGGTGGGAGGGCCCAAAGGGGTCGGGTGCAGTGCAGGCTGGGTGGCAGCCAAGGGAGGAGACCTTGGCGGACCGATCCCCGGCTACAGAAGCTGGCTCTTGGGACATGGAATGTCACCTCTCTGGCAGGGAAGGAGCCCGCGCTGGTGTGCGAGGCCGAGAAGTTCCGACTAGACATAGTCGGACTCGCCTCCACACACAGCTTGGGCTCTGGTACCAGTCCTCTTGAGAGGGGTTGGACTCTCTTCCACTCTGGAGTTGCCCACGGTGTGAGGCGCAGAGCAGGTGTGGGCATACTTATTGCCCCCCGGCTCGGCGCCTGTACGTTGGGGTTTACCCCGGTGGACGAGAGGGTAGCCTCCCTCCGCCTTCGGGTGGGGGGACGGGTCCTGACTGTTGTTTGTGCATATGCACCAAACAGCAGCTCAGAGTACCCACCCTTTTTGGAGTCCTTGGAGGGTGTGCTGGAGAGCGCTCCCTCTGGGGACTCCCTCGTCCTGCTGGGGGACTTCAACGCTCACGTGGGGAATGACAGTGAGACTTGGAGGGGCGTGATTGGGAGGAACGGCCCCCCTGATCGGAACCCGAGCGGTGTTCTGTTATTGGACTTCTGTGCTCGTCACGGTTTGTCCATAACGAACACCATGTTCAAGCATAAGGGTGTCCATATGTGCACTTGGCACCAGGACACCCTAGGCCGCAGTTCGATGATCGACTTTGTAGTCGTGTCATCGGATTTGCGGCCGCATGTTTTGGACACTCGGGTGAAGAGAGGGGCGGAGCTGTCAACTGATCACCACCTGGTGGTGTGTTGGCTCCGATGGTGGGGGAAGATGCCGGTCCGACCTGGCAGACCCAAACGTATTGTGAGGGTTTGCTGGGAACGTCTGGTGGAATCCCCTGTCAGAAAGAGTTTCCACCTCCGGCAGAGATTTTCCCTTGTCTCGGGGGAGGCGGGGGACATTGAGTCCGAATGGGCCATGTTCCGCGCCTCCATTGTTGAGGCGGCCGATCGGAGCTGTGGCCGTAAGGTGGTCGGTGCCTGTCGCGGCGGCAATCTTCGAACCCGCTGGTGGACACCAGCGGTAAGGGATGCCGTCAAGCTGAAGAAGGAGTCCTATCGGGCCTTTTTGGCCTGTCGGACTCCGGAGGCAGCTGACAGGTACCGGATGGCCAAGCGGAACGCGGCTTCGGCGGTTGCTGAGGCAAAAACTCGGACATGGGAGGAGTTCGGTGAGGCCATGGAAAACGACTTCCGGACGGCTTCGAGGAAATTCTGGTCCACCATCCGGCGTCTCAGGAGAGGAAAGCAGTGCACCATTAACACTGTGTATAGTGGCGATGGGGTGCTGCTGACCTCGACTCGGGACGTCGTGAAGCGGTGGGGGGAATACTTCGAAGACCTCCTCAATTCCACCAACACGTCTCCTTTTGAGGAAGCAGAGTCTGGGGACTCTGGGGTGGGCTCTCCTATCTCTGGGGTCGAAGTCACTGAGGTGGTTGGAAAGCTCCTCGGTGGCAGGGCCCCAGGGCTGGATGAGATCCGCCCGGAGTTCCTAAAGGCTCTGGATGTTGTGGGGCTGTCGTGGTTGACACGCCTCTACAACATCGCGTGGACATCGGGGACAGTGCCTCTGGATTGGCAGACCGGGGTGGTGGTCCCCCTTTTTAAGAAGGGGGACCGGAGGGTGTGTTCCAACTACAGAGGGATCACACTCCTCAGCCTCCCTGGTAAGGTCTATTCAGAGATGCTGGAGAGGAGGGTCCGTCGGGAGGTCGAATCTCGGATTCAGGAGGAGCAGTGTGGTTTTCGTCCTGGCCGTGGAACAGTGGACCGGCTCTACACCCTCCGCAGGATCCTCGAGGGTGCGTGGGAGTTCGCTCATCCAGTTCACATGTGTTTTGTGGATTTGGAGAAGGCGTTCGACCGTGTCCCTCGGGGAGTTCTGTGGGGGGTGCTTCGGGAGTACGGGGTGCCGGGCCCCTTGATACGGGCTGTTCGGTCCCTGTACGACCGTTGCCAAAGTTTGGTCCGCATTGCCGGCAGTAAGTCGGATTCGTTTCCGGTGAGGGTTGGACTCCGCCAAGGTTGCCCTTTGTCACCGATTCTGTTCATAACTTTTATGGACAGAATTTCTAGGCGCAGCCGAGGCGTGGAGGGGTTCCGGTTTGGTGGCCTCAGCATTGCATCTCTGCTCTTTGCAGATGATGTGGTGCTGTTGGCTTCATCAAGCTCTCACTGGAGCGGTTCGCAGCCGAGTGTGAAGCGGCTGGGATGAGGATCAGCACCTCCAAATCCGAGACCATGGTTCTCAGTCGGAAAAGGGTGGAGTGTCGTCTTCAGGTCGGGGATGAGATCCTGCCCCAAGTGGAGGAGTTCAAGTATCTTGGGGTCTTGTTCACGAGTGAGGGTAGGATGGAGCGGGAGATCGACAGGCGGATCGGTGCAGCGTCTGCAGTGATGCGGACTCTGTATCGGTCCGTCGTGGTGAAGAAAGAGCTGAGACAAAAGGCAAAGCTCTCGATTTACCGGTCGATCTACGTTCCAACCCTCACCTATGGTCTCGAGCTGTGGGTCGTGACCGAAAGAACGAGATCCCGGATACAAGCGGCCGAAATGAGTTTCCTCCGCAGGGTGTCCGGGCTCTCCCTTAACAGTGTTTTCTACTTCCCAATTCTGTGTTTTATTTACTTTGCTAACTCATCCGAAACAGTTTTTGTCAATAGTTTATTGAGAAAAAAAATCTTTTCAACTTCTATTGTGGTGTTAAGCGCTTTTCATACACCGTTGGCACTCTTTACTGCCTCCTGTAGTCCGGGAGGCACTATTTCAAATAAAACCTGTTCAGAAAGCTTAGTTTCTTTTTGGGTTTTATATACATTTTAAATATGTTTTAATTTTGACAAAAATGTTCAGAAATGTGCAGATCAGTCTAAAAACATGTTAAAAAAAAGAAAAAAAAAGAGAGATCGAGATTGTGATTTTATTTTAAAAGAATCGTGATATGACATCTTTACCATATCACCCACCCCTGGTCTCAGGTAACACCCAATCACAGCACAGCTTCAGAAAACAGGTGAGCTGTGATTGGTCATTGCCTGAGCCAGAGCAACGTTGATGTCATCTTCAGTCGACAGCAAGTTGCAAAATGGTCGCCCCCTGAGATGGATAAAAAAACAGCTGGATTTTGCTTCATAGCTCATATTCCACACACGAAATATTAATCAGAATGTCATGTTTAGACTAGTGAGGTCACATATAACATATTGTCAAGAAATACTAAAGGTTAACATACACTTGAAGGGACCAAATATGCTTCCGCAAGAGATTAGACATCAACCATTTACTGTTGTCAAACCATTTCTATTAAATTCACTTGGGATTTTCAATGAAAAAAAACATTCATAAAACTGTGAAGCTGAAGGTTAGAATAAACAAATTAAAATTATCTAGATTTCTTTTTAATTCCTAAAGTCCGACATACTAATAAACTCATAAAGTAGCTCGCTGGGCCACAGTTGCCCAAACTCCAATAAAAATCATCCAGTATAATATGAGATTGCATCAATGTGACCTCCCTCCCCAGTCTTACTGTAGCCTTAGAGCATGAAGAGTTGTTTGCAGAGGACGATTAGAGGCCTGTCCAAGCTCCACTTGTACATAATCGAAAGTGTCACGTATGTATGACTGGTCGTGGTGCTGTGCAGTCGCTGCACAGTCGCATCTTTGCAAAAAGCTGCCAGAGGCTGTGAAAGCTAATGCGGCCATTTAGGTGCATTTGTAAGTCAGCACTAGCACTCAAGTGTATTCGCACGTTTCTTTTTTCTTTTTTTTGTATCGTGTTTTAACTCGAGTCAACTGATGCTGGATTAGTATGGAATGCTATCACGTAGTGCTCTCCTCCCATGGTGTCACTCACTCTCATTGTGCACCACTGCTGTTTATTTTGCCACCGACCTTTTGCTGCAGTGTGCTTTCATAATGTGATGCAGTTAAATTGTTGTTTTTTTTACCCTCAAATTGACAAAATTACTTTCCGCTCGCAACAGAAGTCAAATGACTCCACTGTGTTATTTCCTTCTCCTTACAGTGACTACATCATTAAGGAGAAGACAGCACTCCTACAGAAGAAAGACAATGAGGGATTTGGTTTCGTCCTTAGGGGAGCCAAAGGTGAGCATCCAACACCCAAAAAAAAAACAAAAATTAATTAAAAAAAAGTCAAATCATTTTTTCTCCATTCATACTCATCTTTTCCGCTTAATCCTCTCCAGCTCAGACTCCCATAGAGGAATTCACTCCGACGCCAGCGTTCCCTGCGCTGCAGTACCTGGAATCTGTCGATGAGGGGGGCGTGGCGTGGAGGGCCGGCCTAAGGATGGGGGATTTCCTCATCGAGGTGTGCACAAGCTGGAATTTGTCGTTTTTATCAGCCACGTGAGCGATAAGTGATACGCTCTAAGAAACAAAGGTGCTTTAGAAATTGTATGTTGCACCGCTGATTCCATATCGCACCGTTGGGGTTCTTTCGGGGTTTGGGTTCAGATTATCCTATACAGCACTCATCATTTGATATGATATGATATGATATGATATGATATGATATATCATATGATATGATATATCATATATGATGTATTATATGATATATCATATGATATGATATATCATATGTGATTATATCATATCATATGATATATATCAGATGATATATCATATCATGATGATTATATCATATCTTATGACATATCATATCATATGATATGTCATATGATTGATATATCATATGGTATAATATGGTCTGATAATATATATCTAGCAGCATGGAGTCCTTCGTCCATGTCGGGAACGCCACTCCAAAAAAGAAAAAAAATGGATGATGGCTATATAAAGCTCAAACTTCATATGATTATTGAGAAAAAAAATACTCATACAAAACTGGACATATGTAAAAAACAAAAAATGGATTGTTTACGTTATCACCAATCTGAGTTGAAGTCCGTTCAACTTCTCACACAACTGTTGGTTCTGTATACAAAATGGTAGTTGCTAAACAGTAGCCAAACAAATGTAGTTTAACTGTGTACAAGCCAAAGAACTGCATTTGGGTACTATGTAAAACCTTTATTTTTTTTAGAGTGTGCAGATACGTAAGACTATGGTAAAAGTGGAGGTACTGATTGAACTTATTAAAGTAAAAGTAAAAAAGGACAAACTTGACAAAACGTTTTGATAACTTGGGACAGTGGGGAAAAATAAAGTACACAAGTAGTTAAGCTTTTTTATTAACTTATACAGCGGCTCATATTGAGAAGAAGGAAAAAACTTGATATTTTGTGTCGCATGTAGCGTTGGCTAGACTTTTATGCTGTCAAAATAGATTTGCTAGCGTTGTCAACTGAGCTACTAAAAATGCTCAATTAGATCATGAACTGTCAAAATGTGCTTTACTTGGAGGTTTGTTTTTTTCCAGACTAGACAGATTGTTGTTTTGTTTTGTTTTGTTTGTTGTTGTTTTTTACGTCAGAAGCTTTTGATTTGTGGGCTGGCAGAAGACACAACAATTCTTCTTAATCGACCTAAGTAACATTTGCATTACATTACTTGCCGTCAGTTGAAATGAGCCCAAATGTTTGTCTTTCCAGGTGAATGGCCAGAATGTGGTGAAGGTTGGACACCGGCAGGTTGTCAACATGATCCGGCAGGGTGGCAACAGTCTGATGGTGAAAGTTGTCATGGTTGCTAGAAACCCCGAGCTGGAGGATACTGCTCGAAAGAAAGGTTAGCGCCATATTTCCTGTGGCGTGTTCGTGATGTGACGATAACGCAGATTGCGCGTTGACGTCAGCGCATAAGCAATGCCGTTGCTAGTGATGACTCAATGTGTGTACTGTACAAGAAAAGTAAACATCAAGCCTGCAATTTGGCTGGTTTCCCTTATGCAGCCCCGCAGCACGCCAAAAGGCTGACTCCCCCCGCCATCGCCCTGCGCTCCAAGTCAATGACATCAGAGCTGGAGGACATGGGTAAGGTGAACGTAACGAGAAACAGATTTTTCTGGGACGGTGGAAAAATCATTTCAGATGCGAGTGTTTTGAGCTACAAGCATGCTTGTAACTCAAGTAATTTTGTTACTTTTTCGCAGCAATTTAGTTCTTGAACTAAGTGTGAAGAAGAAAGTAGATGAGATATACTTTTGTTGCCAGCAGTTACCAAATTTCTTTTTTTTTTCCTCCTCTCAACCAAATGTGCTGCTCGGAAGTGGACAAAGGTGGGAGAATCACAAAATCGCGTGCTCTCATTGTCATTTCCGTCCCCATCACCATCCCTCCTCTGCATTCACACCGTCTTGTGTCCGAGTATGTATTCCATCCCTTCATCTGCCATATGAACCGAACGACGCGGCGCTTGTGTTCGCATCTAATTTATATTTTCCAATTATGTATGCTCCAGCTGCCTCTCCATGGAAAAAGAAAGCAGGTGAACATCAGGCTTTATCGTTGACTCGATCAGCCCACTAGGCCTTAATTAAGAGCTGTTTGATGCTCGCTTTTTCTCTCTTTTATTCCCCTCTCCACACAGACTACGATTCCTCTCAGGGTCCTGATAAGAAGAGGACAGTATATCAGATGGCACTGAGTAAGAAACACTCTTTGGTCATGGAGTGTTTTTTTTAACACCTTTGGGGATCAAGAAACCATAATTTTCACGTTTTCTTTCCTTTGTTTGTTTGAAGATAAACTGGATGAAATCTTGGCTGCTGCACAACACACGATTACATCAGACAACCAAGGCCAGAGAGGTCACGGAGGCAAGAGGGACCGGAGCAAGAGTATCGTTCCCAACGTCTCCAATGAGGTATTTTCTGCCTCTTCTCTTCTAATGCTCAAATTTGGCATCCAGGACGGTTTATTTTGGACGCGCGCCCGTTTCTTAGACGTGTCAGCTGTGGACTTCATTCTCACTCCTGCAGAGAGAGTTTCTGCTCTGCTTTGGGCAATAGCACAGTTTTAATCATGCGGCCTTTCTTTGTGTTCTAGCTGTGGGGATGCTCTGCTGCCCTCACAGTACTTGAAAATGATTGACAATGAGCCACCCACACGTTTGCTTAAGTCTGAGTCAGGTTGTGTCCATTCATCTACTCTGTTGCTTGGTGCACCACCAGTACCCTGGGTGCATGTTTTTGATATTTTAATGTATGAAAATTAGCCAGTCACAGTATTATTTGATTGTCTTCATAAATGTTTGGCCTTCAAGCTTTCTATTTTGTTAAAATGTTCTTTTCTTCTTTTAATTATGTATGCATCCTGAAGCCAACGTACGAGCTGCAATCCACAGTAAATCCCAGATCTGGTTTCAACTACAACCAAGCCCACTTTCAACCAGCCCAGCATGCAGTGATGATGCGGCAGAAATCCATTGGTAAGACAAAATGTCAAGGCAAGACTCACTTTTTTTTTTTTTTTTTACTTTTTTATAAAGTCCCTGTCAAGTAAAACCACAGAGAATATGTATTGATTTTTTTATTTATTTTTTTTTTATTTATTTTTTTTAAGCTCTAAACATACAAATGATATACTGTACAACTTATATTGTTAACAATCCTGCCAAAATTGAATGATTCAAAAACTAGCCAAGTACATAAAATAAGGCTTTGAAATTGTGAAACTGCCAAGCCAGTGCAAAGCCCCAGTCCTGACATAGGTTATCACATCTAACTTCTTCTTTTCTTTTTTTTTAAATACTCCTTCCTCGCTCTCCCACCTTTCTCTTTCTTTGCATTATTCGCCTTTCTCTGCGTGAGGCACTCTGAAGCTGCCACATCAGCAGAAGGGAAATGCACTATATTTTTGGGCCATAGGCCTGCTAACTGCACGTCACAATTAACCACTGATACAAAACCGCTCAAGCACTAATATGGTGGGGGACGGGCGACTCACGTCGGACTCCAAAGTACCTCATGCCGCAGTGTTTTAGCCATACCCAAAAAAACAGAACTAAAATGGTGAAAAACAGTTGAACACTATATCTACGCAATTCACTACTACATATATCTCAGTCTTTGCACATATTTTCAGCTATTACCTTCAAACCAGCATAATAAATTTAGCAACAAATCTCTGAATTCACTTTACAGGGCTTAAATTCTATTTTGTTTGTAACTGCTTATGTTGTGGTACTAAGGTATAACTGAAGAGGAGAGGCAGTACCTTCATCCACCGGCGATGAAGTTGGCTCGTAGCCTGTCAGTGCCAGGACCAGAAGAGATCCCCCCTCCCCCAAATACATCAGCACCTGAACCACCGTTATCCGCCGGGCCTCATCCTGGGAGGGGGCCTGCCATGCCCATACCGCCTGTATCTCAATCCCACTTCCAGGTCCAGTCCCAACCAGGCCATCCGAATCAACCAGGCTGGGAAAGAGGAGGCGGGATGAACCAGCAGGTTATGGTCTCCACTCTCCGCAGACAATCGGAAGGACTGTGCGCCAGGGAGCAAGAGGCACCCAGGCGTGGTGGTGGCAAGATGGGGGGCTTACGTAGGGGCTACAGTAGCGCTACGCCACCAACTAGTGCGAAACCTAAAACCCAACAAAACGTGCCACATCATTCACATGTAGCTGCAAGGGAGCAAGGCGGTGGGACCGGCAGGGGAGCAGCTCGGAGGGGAGGTCGCGGCGCTCTAACGAAACAGTCTAAAGTTGAGGATGGGCTGCGACAGCATCGTGGGAAAAGTGGGGCAGCTAAAGAGAAGACGTCCATCCCCATCCCCACTATCATCATCAAAGCACCCTCCACCAGCAGCAGCGGTCGAAGCAGCCAGGGTAGCAGCATGGAGGCCGAAGTCCCCCAGGATGCAGAGGACCAAACCTCTGCTCAACCATCTCTGGAAAGCCCCAACTCCACTTTACCGTCACCTCTTACCTCGACACCACCTCAGCCCCCCTTGCTTCCATCCACTGCCGCTCCTCCCGTTTCTTTGAAGCAAAACCTGGACAACGTTGACTACTCGTCGACATTTGCTACCACCTTTGGAGGTGGAGGCGCACGCAGGGAGCGGGAACGTTTCCGTGACATGAGAAGAAAAAGTGCTTCTTTCTTCCTCTCGTCTGAGGAGGACATCCAAGGGGAGGCGGGAGGGGACGTTGGCGAGGGCCTGGAAGCACTAAATGCCAGGATTCAGCCATTACAGGGCTCTCAAATGGAAGTACCAACTCATCGACTGCGACCCTCCAAGTCCATCGATGAGGGCATGTTTTCCGGAGACAATTATGTCCACTATTCCAGCAGCATGCCGCCAGCCTTTGGCCTGCCTGAGTATTCCTCCCCCATCCTCAGTCAGGATGGACAACCCAAGTCAGCGCCGTCAACGTATGGCTCCCAGCCAGCGACGACTTTCATCCACCCACTCACTGGCAAAGTTCTAGATCCCTCATCTCCTCTTGGACTCGCACTCGCCGCGAGGGAAAGGGCCCTCAAGGATGACCGCAGGACTCGCCGGGAGGAGAGACACTTTGGTCGACAGCTGTCCACAGTGGGAGCGTTTACCACCCCCACCCAGACGCCAACACCCTCTCTTTTTGCGACCCCGACGCAATCAACCTACACGTCACCCGTTTCCCTACACTTGACCTCGCCCACCACCACCACCTCGCCTGCATCTCAAAGTAGGCCTCAGTCCCCGAGGATCTTACGAATGGGAGGAGGGGAGAAGATGGAGCGGGACAAGGACACGGGGCATAGAGAAGGCCTGAGAGTTCGTTTCTCAGAGGACAGAAACAGCCAATATTCAAGCCAGTATTACCCTCAAAACCCCAAGGAGAGAGAAAAAGAGGCCCATGATAGCAGACCTGTTCCACCCGTACAACCTCCGCCACCCCCGTCTCAGCCCGCCCCCCGCAGGCCGTCCTTCCTGCAGATGGAAAGCGCTCCCAACACCAGCTACATCCCTCAGTACACTGTACCTACAGCACCTGATGCGACGGCAGAAACAAAAGCGGAAAATCTGGGAATGATGGTTCTGCCTCCGCCGGCTCCCTCAATCGACGTCGATGAGGAGTTTGTCTTTGCAGACCCTTTGCCGCCCCCGTTACAGTTTGCCAATGGAAAGAATGAAAGAGTGAAGGACTACCACCAGCACTACCAACACGCGAGTCAACGATCCGCCGCCCCGCCGCCGCCTCCTCTACCATCTTCTAAGACCCCAAACGTTCCTCAATCCTCCTCACAGGGCGGTGACTCCGCCACGTCAAGCCTTACCTCCTACGACAGCGAGGTGGCTACCCTGACGCAGTCCGCTCTCTCGCCGTCTTTACCGTCCCCTGCTCTGCCTGCCACGAGCCTACACCGGCCCCAACCCATGTCCCTTTCTCATCTGTATTATACCGGCTCCACCGATCCGTCGGTGGGGCGTGATGCCACAGCTCACGACAGAGGCACGGCCGCCCTCACCACGACAATGACGTACGCCACCACCACCATGACGGCCAGCGCGGCCGCCGCAACCACCACCACCTCCACGGCCTCCGACTACAGCACGACTGTGGGAGGAACCAAAGTCGGCTTCGGCACCGCGGGCCGAGCCGTGAACCATACTCACCACCCTGTGAATGTACCCAAGGGTGGAGAATGGCAGGATGCAGTGGTGGATTCTGGGATTGAAGAGCTGGACAGTCACAGCAGCAGTGACCATCATATCGAAATGTTGGGATTGACGGGTCTAAGAGGAGACAGGAGTGGCATCGGAGGAGACGGTGCGTGTGGCGAGGGGCGGAAAGGGGGCGCACTGCAGGATCCTTCTTCAGCTTACTCAGGTAGGCAAACATTTGAGGTACAGACCACCAAATTGGTAAACCCTCCGTTTCCAAAGGTGACTCATTATAAGGAGGGAGCGGGGAAGGTCCTGCCCGTTGCACTACGAAGGCAAAACAGCACCAACCCTGCTCCGTTACAGCTGCATCGACAAAACATCCCCGACAATATCATGATAGATGGAGCCCCACATGATGACAGGAAGTTTTTGCAGAATAGGCCCAAAATGGAGGATGACTTTAGCGCTACATTGGCAGCCTGCTTGGACCGGCCGATTGAGGCTCGCTCGGCGGGATGGGGCGAGGTTGGGGAACACGAGCCGCTCCAGAGAGCCAGCGTGCCTTTGGACCCCGCGCGCAGGCTTCACTCGCCGCTCTCGGGTGTGAAGGCCAGCATCATCAATGAGCTCAGCTCCAAACTTCACCAGATGAGTAGCATGAGGAGCATGGACGACTGGAGCCAAACCCCAAAATCACCCACCATGCACAGGTAGGTTCTTTTTAATATTAGACGACCTTAACCTTCTTAACCTTTATTTTTTACCTTAAGGTGCAACTTTTTCCGTACAAAATGGCCAAGGGTCCATAAAAAAAAAAAAATATCTAATACAGTAGTTGTGAAATTCTTCTTTCTTTTTATGTCTGCATTAGTTGTTAAAGTTACCAGCAGCTCTCATGGACCTCCTGATTATGAATCACTGCTTTATACTTGACGTATCATTTTTGTCTTTTTAGATATTCGGCAGATTTCACCGACGCATTTCACAGCCCCCCTACCGGCCGCTCCACCTCCCCCTTGCCCACTTCCTCACCTCAACACCATCAAATACTCCCCCCCAATCTGTCGGCCACCCCCTCCATATCCCCTTCCTCGCAGGTACCGGGACAACGCAACTGGACCCGTTCGCCCTCGCCGCAGATGCCCACCTCCCCGGTTCACTCGCACCCTCCCCACTCGCCGACCTACTGCCCGTACCCGACGTCGCCCAAGCACCGGTCCAAGATGCGGCGGCAGACTTTCGATTTCCAGTGCAGTCCCACTAAAGAGATGCGTTCTGCTGTTTCTCGACGCCGCGCCCCCACTCCTCTCATCTATAACAGCGAACAGCCCAACCCCACCCCTCCGCGACCGTCCTCGCTGCCCATCCTTCCCAGTACTCCAGTCTACAGCAACCCCTTTGAATTCCCAGGACCCCTCACCCCTCCTTCTCCCGGCCTCCCTCTGGGCGACCCCTACATGGCCTCAACGCCGCCACTTTTCTCCCCGTCCGGCGCGCCAAGCCCAAACCCGTTGCTGGTGTCCCACTCCCTCTCACCCACACATTACCTCTCCGGAGCCTCCTCCCCGTTGCACTTGCCCCCGAGCCCGTCCTGCCTCAACTTCCCCCACCTCACCCCTCCGCCGCCAACCAAACCTTTCGCTATCAAGCCGCTGCCCTACTGGACCAAGTACGACGTGGCCGACTGGCTGGCTTACCTGAACCTGGGCGAACACATAGAGCGGTTTATCGATAATGAAATCGATGGATCTCATTTGCCTTCGCTTACCAAGGATGACTTCTTGGACCTGGGGGTGACGCGCGTGGGGCATCGAATGAACATCGAAAGGGCGCTGAAGAAACTTACTGACAGGTGAGGGGAGACTTAAACGCAGCAGGGTCAAAGATCAGAAAGGAAGGAGAGCGTCCTTCTGGAAAAGTCACGACTTTTCTTTATCACAATTTGTAATTTGAAGCTACCTTTCCTCAATCCTTCACCCGTTACAAATGACTTTCATGGGCCTTCTCCGTTTCATGTGCCCTCCTTCTCTCCCCAGGACTTTGCATGTCACTACTTCCCCCATAAACACAGATTGAGAGTGATGGGGTGATTGAAAGATAACAAAAGAAAATGTGTGAGAAACACATGACTTGGCAAAGGAACATTAACAGAAGATGTAGAAGAGGAGAACAGTGGACTTCGACACACTTTGTCAGGCTGGTTGTGGTTGTGTCTGATTTGCACATTAGTGCAATGATTCCTGGTTCAAAACTTGGTGCTGAAACGAAGTATACAGTGAACCCCCGTTTATCGCAGCAGGTACGTTTCACACCCACCCACGATTTCCTCAGACCATATAAAGAGATTTAAACTTTTTTTTAAACATGGTTTTACATAAAAATAAACGGTAATGAAACATCATAGTTTCAGCACAGCAAAAGTCCGTAATGCTGACATAAAATGTGAAATGCTATCAACGGGCCAACAAAAATTAGTCAGGATGTTATGGTAATGACAAACTTTCAAACATTTGCTACTTTTAACACATAAGGATAAGCAACACATTAAAACAGAGCATACCACAATATTCACAGGCATACAATGGAATAATCCATTTCAGATGGTTTAAAACAGAGTTGTACGAAAACCAAAGCAGTATTTCCGACAGGAACTAATATAAATCCGAATAATCTGTTCCACACAGCCCAAAATACGAATCCCAAAATGCATTTCATAGCGAATAAGTGTAGTTTACATACATAATACAGAGTGAAAATATATATATAAATGACTGGTGAAGTGGATAAATAACATTTAACATCAGAGGACATCCAATTATATTCTTTCATTCTATCATATTTCTCGCCTTCTTTACCAAATGTCTGGCACTCAGAATTTGTGTAAAAAGAATTCAACACACATCCACATTGCAAGACTTTATTAAGAAGAACTCAAGGCAGTAACACGCCTCCCAGTCACGAAAGTGTGGTCAGTGTTATTATTATGTGCTTTTATTTTGAAGCTCTGACGTTTGACAGGATGTGTTATGCTGATGTTGTCAGAGTGGTTGCTGAGCAGACCAAGTTCAGAAATGCTTCAGATGAACACATCGAATCCAATAAATGTTATATTGATTTTTGTGGGAAGAAAACCGGCACAAAATTTTGACAAAAACATTCATCGAAAACTAGGGCAAGCGAAGTGCATATTCTTAGTTCTCTCACCTTCTTCTTGCTGTTAGTCACGCTGCATCTCTTCCAGTAGAGCTCAGCGTTGCCAGGGATGTAGTGGCACAATGCGGTACTACACTCAAAGTACACAACTGTAAATTCGGACTTGCCTATGTTCCAAACAACATAGGAACGATTACTTAAAAAATCAATGATCGAGCGGGGGTTCACTGTATCACGTAACGCTAACAATATTAACAGGCAGTAGAACACATGCACACAAGGACAGATGGATTGTCACACCATCTGCTGTTAATGCTGAGTAAACGCCAGTCTGACTTTATAAAGATGCTTAAAGGGTAAACACCACTAAAATGTCGCCAGAAACACAAGGACCTCATCGTGACATCACTTTGTTGCGTTACAAGGCCAAAGTCAGAGGACAGCAGAGGATTTTTTTTTTTTTTTTTTTAAGATTATACAGAAAGTCGTTAGAATAATAGTATTTGTTTTTATCTATTTGCCAATTTCCCTAAAAATTCTTTCCAATAATGAGCTTTGTATGTGTGTTACTTGCGAGCACTAAATATATATTATGTGTTAATTAACAGGATTCACTATTAGCCATTATTAGGTTAGCAGCAAAGTCATTTCAAATTACTCACTTTTGAGTAATCATGCTGAGAGGAGACACTTGTGGAAGACATGTTCATATTTATTTGGTAGCAAGGAATATTCATAGGCAAAAAAGTTGTCAAAGTAACGAGAATAAAGTTATAATGTTGCGAGGAAAAAAGACGGAACAGGTTTCAGATTTTCCGACGAGTGGATGTGAAACTTCCCACACGAACGTAAACACAACGGATGGAAACCAGCAGCCATATTTTTAATGATTAATGCCATTTATGTTCGCAATAGTGCAACTTTTGTCTATATTGTAATTAGTTTTTTTTCCCTCATATTTTCATTTATTTTCTTGTAATATTTCTCTTTTATGATTGAGGCACTTCAGTGATAATTTGACCTTATCTCTTAAAATATTGACTTTTTTCCTCCTCAATATTATGGCAGTGTTCTCGAAATCTGGTGGTTTATAATATTTTGGCTGTATTATATAAAGTAATATAGCGAGGAAAAAAATTATATATAAATATTACAAGCAGTTGTATTATTCAGTCTTTCAGACATCATCATACTATTTCGAATGGTAGAATTTCTTTACAGTGTGGCCCTAATACTCCATGAACAATATTCATGATATTCATGATTTATTTAAATTTTCCATTCAAATTGCGAAAGTTTCTTTTGTTTTTGTTGAGTGCCCTAGCAAAAGTCAAGGAGAAATAATGGATCCATGCGCCACATTGTGTCATGATGTTGAGCGCGCGCTCTTTCACTGCAGGTGCCATGATCACACAAAGGGCTTTTTTCAACCGCTTCACCTCCCGAACCTTCGGCCCCCTTTTTCAATCGGTACGTCTGCTTCAATCTGTTGGAATGCCTGTTCAACATGTTTTGCGTTTTGCTGTTGCCGCTACTTGTTGACAATCCTGTTTCACGCAAGTCTTGCCTAACTTCACTCCAAGTCATTCGAGAAAAGCGTGTGAAGTGACGTGTGTCAGTGGTTACCAAGCTGGCGACCACTTTTTATGCCAACAAAATACATCTTTGTTTATGAGAAGATTATGACTTTAAATACAACTTTTTTCCTGGAAATAGAGCATTTTATTTTGTTTTTTGTTTTTTGTCGATTATTGGAAATCAAGGAGGCTGATATTTTATTTCAATTTTTTTCAATAGAAGGGCCAATATTGGCGTGGAAATTAGTTTTTGTTTAGTTTTTTATCTTACACAATATATTTGCTTTAAAATTCTAACAAAAAAAGGCTAATTTGTAATACCATACGTCAGTGGTGTCCACCCTCAGTCCCCGAAGGCCGGAGGCCTGCAGGTTTTGGATGTTTCTTTTCCCCAACACACCTGAAGCTCATCAGCAAGCGCTACATAATCCTGATAACAATCCTTTTCATTGGAATCAGTGCGTTGGAACAGGAAAACATCCAAAACCTGCAGGATTCCGGCCCTCAAGGACCGAGTTTGGACACCGCCTGCCCTATGGCATTCACGAGGTGGTAGTTTTTGTTTAAATTCCAAAACCTTTTTTTTTTTTCTAGACAAGAAGGTGTTTGCTTTGAGAATATAGTCCTATTGTTTAGATTAATATATTATTATTAAAATCGGTATTCTTTTTTTTTTCAGTCAATTTGTTACAATCTAATTCATATACCAATGACAACTTTTTAATTCTAAAAAATATTTTTTGGTCTTGTAAAGATTCAGATTCTTTTTGTGTGTGTGTGTGTGTTAGAACTTAATCTTAAACTTTATTTACATAAGGTTGAGACTTTTTATCCTCACAAAAAATGTAATTGTTACTGTAAAAATTCTGACTTGAGGAAAAAAAAGACTTAATATGGCTTTATTCACACAAAAAACTTACTTATTGACAATTTAATTACTTTAATGACAATATTGGCATTTTTTTGTAATATCGAGTTCTGTTCCCCCTTGACCTCAAAAGTTTGAGAACCGCTGACATACATTACAAAGCTAGCCGTAGAAATTTCAAGTCATGTTAACCATTTTGAAGAATCTCTGTCTTCCGAATAGCGTCGCCGCGTGTTGTTTTGTTTGACGATTTGTGTCAATGCTTTCTATTCTACCGTTCAGCCAACCCCCCCCCCCCCCCCCCCCCCCCGCCCCCCCCCGTGATGACCTTAGTGAAGCTGACACGTTATTGGACGCATATTCTCGCCATGTGAGTAACAAAAACATGACTCATGTATTCTTTCACGCCGAGTCGCCTCAGTGCTCCCGCGTGACGGACGTTGAAAACCACTTGAGCTGTAGTGTAGGAAGCACTACATACCACGACATAATTTATAAAATATTTTAGGTCTAGTGAAATGTATCATGAATATGACCACATAAAGTATGAGTGTACGTATGCAGAGTTGAACAAAGTATATATGAATATAAAGCTACGTTTTAAATGCGATAGAAGTACAACTGTGTTGAAATAAATGCTGAAACGATCACGTCTTTTATTCTGCTCATTGTTCTTTGTACCGTCTCTGCCTTTTAATTATGATCCTATTTAAAGGGCTGGGTTTGGTTTGAGTCATTTGGCAGCCCCAAAGACAGACAAATGTTTTCAAGTCCAGGATTATTTTCCCATCAGGCCTTCCCGGCCGGCTAATAGCAGCAAAAAAGGATGGCGCTCGCTGCGAGGGATTAAACGAAATGGCTTAATTCAAAGCAAGAAGGGGCCGCAGTCATGCAACAAACCAAAAAAGACGCCCGTGAGCTATTCATAAGCGCTTGGAAGAGGATGAATGATTTTTCTTTTTGAGTTGTTTTTCCTAACACGGTGGTCAGGCTCACATTGACTGTACAACATTGTGAGGTCTCGCAGAATAAATTCCCAATGTTAAGAAGGGATAGTCTTGGGAAAAACACTTCCTTTACTGCAGGATGTATTGAGAGAAAAAACACATTCCACTTTTTTTTTTATTATTATTATTGTACCGCCACCACCTGTGATCTTTTTGTTTTCCGAACACAGTCTTGCCCTAATATTCCGCTATTTATCCAAATGAACCCATGGGGTCGACTGTCACCACTGTAGTATCTGATCTGTTTCCCCATGTGTTTCTGTTTAATACGAGGTGTGTCAGAAAAGTCCCAGGACTGGCGCCTTCTTCAAAAAGAGGCCACAAGCTGTGTATCGCCACTCCCAGTTGACATTTACTCACACTAATCCTTGTGTATTTAAAACAACCACATAGGCTATTCTAGATTAATTGTAATAGCCTCTATTTTGTGGTTGTCTATCACCCTTTAAAGCAACAAAGTGAACACAAACACTCACGGGCTTATATTACTTATCCTCTGCAAAGAATGACTGTTAGTGCCGTACTGACGAGCTCCGAGAGGAGTTGCGACATTTTATTGAACAATATATCTTTGTAATATACTGGCCAAGGTAAGAAAATTGATTCAGTGGTATATATATACTTTTTTATTTTATTCAATTGTATACACATCAGTACTTCTACTTTAACCAGTGTGTTGTTTTATATATACACAAGTATCCCTTATTTTACTTAAGTGCAGCTTGTGAGTACTTTTGCCACCTCTGGACGGGACGCCAATGTCACTCACTGTCATAATAAGTTCACATGAGTCCGCACCACATTGCCACAAGTCAAAATGACGCTGGGGCATCCCATTAGCACCATATAGAGAGTCACAGAAGGAGGGGCAAGTGACGGGGGGTCTCCCTCGAGGCTGGAGAAGTGATAGTCAAAGAGGAGTGAGGGCATGCCAGGGATGGACTTCAAGTGAGGGAGAAAGAGACGAAAGAAAATCAAGCTAAAGGTAAGACCAGTGTGACTCTGATCAACCAACTGTGTTTGTGTGTGTATAACTTTAAGTGAGGCAAAATGGGGTCAGTGGGGGTGGGGGTAAACATGCTGAGAGGGAGAGCCTCCAGTAACAAGTGCGGCTCACTTGAGTAATCAGTGGTGATTCACAAACATGTAAGTGCCCACGGCCAGGACTTGACTGCCTTGCTGCCGCCTTGGCTTTGTTTTTGGCTTTGATAGGATAACGCGGCCTGTTCGCTTCTCTCTGTCCTGTAACATCTTCGTCCAGGGGTGGGTTAGTAACCTACTACAAATATCCACCCGCCGTTGACGGTGACGGCATGGGATAAAAATAGATGGGAACAGAGAGGAGTAAAAGTTCATTGAGAGCTACTGGAGTTTTGAGGTGTGGCTTCAAAATCGAGAGTTACGTCCACTCTCGACTGCTGAATGTGCTGAAACCACGCCCCGCTCTACTGTCAAACAAATACGGATGCTACTTTATCATTGCGAAAATAGAGCAGTTAACTATGGAGTATGTCCCAGTGGGTCATCCCTTTTTCACAGCAAAACAACGAGGCGCTCTAAAGAGGCCACGTGAGCGCAAAGCGCCGGTTTACATGCTTGACTGTCACGTCAAACTTGTAAACTTGTTTTTACATCGCTCTTCTACCATCTTTCCAATATGTCCGTGCACTCATGGCCAACAACGAGGCGCTCTAAATCGACCACGCCAGCCTGAAGCTGACGCTTTTAACAGTTAAATGGAGTCATTTATTTATTTATTTTAAATCCCCTTCCTCACTCTGGGGTCTTTCTCAGCATGACGTGCGTGCACCCGTGGCTGACAATGAGGCGCTTTCAGGAAAGAAAGTTTGCATCTGCAAGAAAAATCCGCCATCCGCTACTAAGTGCAAGGACTAGCTCGCTGCATGACGGATAGGTGCAGTCATGTCTTGTGAGGTGCTGAGGCGTGGTTAGTCACGTTCGCATTACTCACATGCCAAACAATCTGCGACTGTTGCCTTTTTTGCACGGGCCTGCTTTTGCCACACTTTGATTTGAAAAAACAAAAAAGGAGCTTGGATCTGGACGTTGGCTTCGGTATTAATCAGAGCAAAGGGAAAGATGACCTTTCACTACTGTTTATTTTTGGGAAGAATGCAGGAGCAGCTGTTCTATTCCTGCTCCTACAACCCCCCCCCCTCGGGCCCCCACCCTCCTTGTGAATTCCAGTCTGCCACTGAGACAGCTATGCATGTACCCAAGCTTGGGACGGTATAAATAACATTTTGGTTCACTTATTGGCAGGAAGAGCAGCAACATTATTACTATTTTATAGTATTCAAAATCAAATTATTTGCCAATTAATCAATTGAGTGATTTTAATCAGATTTTTTTTTTTAATTGGAGAAATAAGCTTTTTTTTATTTTATTTTTTATGATAATGACATTCAAATACCCCACCACCCCAAAATATATCGACATTAAATTTTTAACAAATACAAATAGTCATAATTCATATTGTTGTAAGCATTAAGGTACAAGAAAATTAATAATTTTATAAAATACTTTTCAATTAATCGACCAATCAATTGGTTATCATAATTTTATTCTGACAATTGACATCAGTCTAAAAAAAAAAAATTGGTCAGCCCCTAATAATCTATCTATGCTAGTGACATATGCTGATTGGAAGAACGATTCAGTGGTCTTCCACTAGATGGCAGAAGGTACAGTTCACTAGGGCTGCTCGATTTTGAAGAAAATATTTGGTTATAACTGAAAACACGATTTGGACAATCATTTGTTCTTTGGTACAAAACAAGAAAATGTTTAAACGTAAAAAAAATATTGATTTATTTTTTTTATGTTTTTAATTTTTAATTTTGGACTAAGCAAGATTTATTAAGCTAATAATTTTAAAATAAAAAAGGTGCAAATATATCAATTTAAACAACTCAAAATGAGTATTATTAATCATTTATTTTTGTTTACGATTATGCTGATTTTGTAATTGCGGAGTATAATAATTGAAATTGTAACTGCACAGCCCTACAAGTTCACCCATGTGGCCGACCTGTTACCACCCCTCCAACCGAATAATGGCTTCGCTTTTCAGTTTTGCTTTGTCTTCAAAACAACCCCACTCATGACAGACTTGACTCTAATGACACAGTCCAACCAGTTGCATGATAATCACCAGCGTGGCCCAGCCAACAAAAACTGCCTTCCCTTGATAGAAATGCGCGTTAAACAGTCGAGCGACTCTCTTTGCGTGACAGCAACAACTCGACAGCCACCGTCATGGCGAGCCTCCCACAAGAACCGACTCAAGACATCGCCAAACGCAGCTTCTGGATGGTACGTTTTTGTTTTTTTGTTTTTTGCTTTCGGTATGAAAACCACTCCGAGCCAAGTGTTGCGCAACTCGTGATTGCTGTGTGTTGTGTTGTGTTGTGTTCTTGCAGCCTGGGAATTACGTACCGACGGTGCACAGAACCCAGCAGTCCTACCAGGCCTGCAACGACATCGTGGCCTGCTTCGCGGAGAGGGCCAGGGTGGAAAAGCAGTACGCCCAGCAGCTCAGCCAGTGGAGCAACAAATGGAAAGCCATCGTGGATTCTCGTGAGTCATGTGTTGGAAAACCATTTGAGCTATTATTTTTCGATATCCATCCTGTGCAAGTCCACACTTTGTCTTCACTATGCTATTAACTCATTCAAACCCAAAGACGTATAAATACGTTTTTCAATACTTTGTTCTTCATTCCCCAAAACATATTTATGCGGTTTTTTTTCTCTGTTTTTTATTTTTTATTTTTTAATTTTTTTATATATTTTTTTTAATGCTAAAGCATAAAGACAGCTTCTGACATGAAGAGGTCGTTTAAATCAATGGTAGTTTTTGCAAAAAATGGCCAACAGGTGGCAGAAGAGTATAAGAGATCAGCCAGGGCCATTTGCAACAAGCTCTTTTTGCCAGTGTTTTCAACATGTTTGTGAATAATGATGAAACTATTCTAATGCTAATTGCTGCAAAATGGAAACGGATATGTTTTTATAGCAATAGAACAGAACATTCTGTGGACCTTGCAAAGTCAGTCAAAATCCAGTAAAACAGACAGGAGCAAAAGGGGTTGCTTCTGTGAAAATGGCTGGGAATTAAAGAGTTAAAAAACGGTTGGGTTCAGTGTTGGGTACAATCGGAACCGAAACAGTGATGCCTTGTCCACCAGGGGGCAGTATAATACAGACATACGTGAAGCAGATGGTCACACTTCCTCAGTAAACTGCAGTAATATCATCCATTCTTCCCAGAGGATAAAGAATATACATTATTCAAATTGTCTTACTAGTGAGGATAAAAGGAATGGATTACAAATGCTCAAACGACGTTCCATACTCACAGTGATGTCAAAACATTGCGAACGCCGCACGTTTGAACAATTGAGAAAAGATCCCTTGATTGCTTCTAAATGAGTCCATGTGCGTTACAGTGGAAAGATGGAGATAATTACTTCTTTATTGGTTCCATGACTCACCTCCGAGGCCCGCTCTGTTTCATCCCCTCCATTTGTCATGTCGTCGTCTTTTCCCCCCCACCCCCAGGGCCGCTGTACGGCTCGCTGATGACTGCCTGGCAGAGCTTCTTCACCTCCACCGAGCGCCTGTCCGCCCTCCACTCGTCCATCTCGCAGTCTCTTGTGGCCGAGGAGGGCGTACGGGTCAAGACCTGGCAGAGAGAGACCTTTCCCAAAAAGCTCTTCTGTGGCCTGCGGGAAAGCTACGACAGTAACACCAGTTTCTCACGGTCGCAGAAACCGTGGAACAAGAAGCTGACCAAGGTTCACATCCACAACATCATATGTTTAACAACATTTCTTGACAATAATATGTTAAATGTGACCTCAATAGTCTAAACCTGACATTCTGATTAATATTACATATGTTGAGTACGAGTTATGAAGCAAAACCCAGCCGTTTTTATCCATCTCAGGGGGGCGGCCATTTTGGCACATGCTATCGACTGAAGATGACATCACAGCTGTTCAGTCAACGACCAATCACAGCTCACATGTTTTCTGAAGCTGAGCTGTGATTGGTTATTACCCCAGACCTGAGCAACAACGATGTCATCTTTAGTCGACAGCAAATGGCAAAATGGCCGCTTTCTGATAATGATAAAAATGGCTGGATTTTGCTTCATAACTCATATTCCACTCACTCAATATTAACCAGAATACCGTATTTAGAGCAGGGGGGCTGCATAGAACATAGTCAAATGATTTTTGGGGGGTTGACTTCCCCTTTAAGAGTGGATAGCCTGTTTAAAGCACCCTATCCAAATGAAATAAAATAGATAAAATAGAATGATTTACTAGTGTCTTTAAACTGAAAATTTCTTATCCCACGAAAAAAAATGTTTGTTTTTTTTTAAATTCTTTCATTATCATTTTTTTTTTTTTTTTTTTTTAAACAATCCCCAAAACATTCTCCAGAAAATGCTGCTGAACATTCTCTTTAAAATTTGGTTTTTAAACTGAGGAAAAAAATGCCCATTTATATTATTATCCTAAAAAAAAAATATTATTTTTTTAAAATTATTTTATTATCAATATTATTTTTTTAAGAATCCGCCAAAACTTTGCCAGAAAATACTGATGAACATTCACTTTAACATTTGGTTTTCCACCAAATGGGGGGAAAAAAAGAAAAGAAAAAAAACAGTGAGAAATGTGGGGGGTTGAATCCCTGGAAAAAAAAATCTAAAGTACAAAAAAAATATTGTGGAAAAAAAACAAAACAAACAAACAAATCAGTGAATATATGATTCTGCAGGTGCCCAACTGCGCATATGCATAGGTCGACTTTAGCTTTATGTTGCAATATCACCAATCACCACTAGATGGCAGACATGTCTTGTTGCACTTAGACCATGTCTTATATTGCCCTATATTACAAGATGTGTACCGTATTTTCTGGACTATGAGTCGCTCCGGAGTACAAGTTGTACTAGGCCAAAAATGCATAATTAAGTAGAAAAAAAAAACATACACAAGTCATACTGGAATATAAGTCGCAGTATAAAGTACGGAAAAAAAGTGTGACTTATAGTTCGGAAAACACAGTTGGTCGAATACTTTTTTGCCCAATTGGAATGATAATGCATGGCAAACATAGAACCTCAATAATATTAAAATTTTGAGTGAGTTTATTTTTGTGAGAAATTGTACGAAATGAGTCCTTCTTTACATTCTGAAAAAAAATTACAGTATGTGGTAATTTTGTCGTTTGTTTCAAACCGTTTGTTGGGTTAGGAACTTAGGAAGGTTAGGAAGTTCATGGTATGACATTTGTCTGTGACTTGCTGTTGCCACAAGAGGGCGCTCACGAGACCAGTTGCCCAACATGAACTATCTTGCATGTGGATCTGATGAGTCTCGTCTTAGCTAAGGATTTCCAATCCAAAGCAGATGTTTCACCCATTGCAGAAGAAGTCATGTCTCGCCGATGACTGACATCAGTGCCAGTGGCTGCACGTAAACTCGCGCAGTTCACATGTTTACACGAGAATTTCATTTCCCATCCTGGCGCGTGAGTCATCTCTACGTATTGTGGAAAAAGCGGTACGATCCGCAACGGGCTGGTGGACGAGCGAGTACGATCAAAGCTGTTTGGAACCGCAGCGAAAACTATCGTTTATACTGTACGATGGGTTATTTGTACCATCAAATTGATGGGCGCTTTTTGCATTGCCAAAGATGACAACAACACTTGCACACCACTCCCATTTGCAGTCTTCCCGACTGGCTCATTTTCGATTATTTGCTCTCATTTGCGTGTTCATATGCAATGTGTGTGTTTGTGTTAACCAGCTGGAGAAGGCCCGCGCCTCGTACCACAAGTGCTGTCAGAAGGAGCAGAGTGCCCTGGACAAAGAGAAGCAAGCCAACGGCGTTGAAAATTGGAGTCCGGAGAAAAAGCAGAAGGTGGCGGAGGCCAGAGAGGTGGCCACCGACGCCAAAGAAAAGGTGATCACCAAAAAAAAGAAGAAAAAAAAACATTCCAAAGGGCCCACATTTGATTCTTAAAATTACTTCGCCACAAAAAGTAATAATAATCTTCCCATGTTTTTTTTTAAGATCTTAGCGCTGCAATAACTAGAGCTGCAATAACTAAAACGAAGCAGTTTAACAAGCAAAAATTAAAACGTATCAAATGTATCTAACATATCCTTATTCTTAAAAAATAAATAAATACATTAAAATAACAAAATTTCCAGACTTTGAATCTTGAGGCCATGTAATGCTACATTGCTTCCATGCAGTGTGGAAGAGGCGGAGTTTTACAACATTTCTCAAACACTTGTGCAAATAATGCGTAAACATTGCAGACAACTTGGTAACATCCATCCATCCATTTTCTTGACCACTTATTCCTCACAAGGGTCACGGGGGGGTGCTCTGGAGCCTATCTCAGCTGGCTCTGGGCAGTAGACGGGGGGGCACCCTGGACTGGTTGCCAGCCAATCGCAGAACTTGGTACCAATAGTACCAATTCATAGAAAAAATAGGAAATTGACCATATTTGCATATACTTTGTTGTTTATTTTACAAACGTGATCTTATCCTCGCTAGGTTTGTGGGATAATCTTATTTTTTACAATGAATTAATATTTAATCATATAAATGAATGTGAATTGGCAAAAAAAACAAAACAACTATTGATAATTAATTGCTCTGCGGGCCAGATTAAAAAAAAAAAAAAAAAAATCACAAGTCACACATCCTGCGTGAGATTTTTTTTGTACTCCAAGGAGGTTTTGCTGTCCCGGTGCACGTGCTTGTGTTTATTCAATCTTGCTGCTGTTTTGTCCAAACAATGTCCTTTAACCTTGAATCTTTCCTCCATGCGCTGCCCTTATATGGACATATGTTGTCGTTGCGCTGCTCTGTGTTTATGAAGCCCAGGATGGAAGCAATGACAACGAGCAGCACATCATGTCTAGCAAAAATTGAGCATTGTCATCTTTTTAAAGGCACAATTTGGGATTCCGCCAGAGGTGACTGAATGTTTGTAATTTAGACTTAAGTATAAGTACTTAAGTACTTAATTCAATTTGTTCCATGACTATATGCTAAATATTTGCATCTTAAATCATGTTTTCCCATTGAAATGAAAGGAGATGCCGGTAATCCGTTCCAGCCTAGCAAAAAAAATAAAAAATAAAAAATTGTACATGTATATTTTCAGTAGGAAAAATAGCATGTTATATTATTGTATTTAATACATACAAATAAATCAATAGAAAGTAAATAATTATACCGTTTTTGCCACACTTTTTGCTTCAATTCAATGGACATCATGCTTCGCCTTCTGGTGTGCATGACATGACCTTTGTGAGTCACTGCGAAAATACTTCCCGCGCAGGCTCGGGAGCGCTACGAGAAAATCCTGGAGGACGTGACGAGCTACACGCCGCGCTACATGGAGGAGATGGAGGTGATTTTTGAGCAGTCGCAGGAGGAGGAGCGGAAACGCATCAGCTTCTTGAAGCAGGCCTTCCTGTCCGTCCACAGACACCTCGACGTCACCAACAACGAGAGGTTGTCGAGACGACCGTCTTCTTCACGACCTTTTCGGACCTTCTCTTTGTTTGACAAACGTGCGTTGTCTGTTTGTGTGTTTACATCAGTATAAAGGAAGTGTACAATGAACTCCACCAAACTCTGATGGCCATCAACGAGCAGGAGGATCTGAAATGGTGGAAGAACAATCACGGGCCTGGCATGCTCACTAACTGGCCAAAGATCCAGGTACAGAACCTGCACAATATCGAACCCTGGCCCGAATAGAGAAAATCAGTTTGTAATTGCATATAGATGCCACAAGATGGCGGCAAAGCGCTTAAAATGGAGACGATCATAAAGTATCAACACCGTGTTTCTAGCATGTACACAGTCATGAACCCATGTTACATATGAACCACCTTGACCCTGACTTCAATAGTCTTAGCTAGCATGCTACTGCAAACTCAAGAAAGCTAAGTTGCATACAAGCATGGCACGCAAATGACAAATAAACAAATAATAATGGAAATGAACTGTATATCCTTGTCAACAATTGCTACTTTCCTATTAGTTAGGGCTCTGTTGCCATCTTGTGGCATCTTAGCGCATTACAGAATGTGTACGAGGTAAGGTTTTTTTTTTGTTTTTTGTTTTTTTAATTAAATAGCTGAGGACAGGTTCCACAGGAAAAAAAAAGCAAATAGATGAAATTGGAAATAGCGACTGTAAATGAGCGGATGTATGCTGTAGAACCAAAGTTGCTAATTACTTTATGTTACACAATATTTTCTTACCGGCTGACTGGTTAGCACGTCCGCCTCCCAGTTCTGAAGACTCGGGTTCAAGTCCAGGCTCCGGCCTTCCTCTGTGTGCCCTGCGATTGGCTTACCCAAAGCCAGCTGAGATAGGCTCCAGCACCCCCCGCGACCCTTGTGAGGAATAAGCGGTCAGGAAGATGGATCGATGGATGGAATATTTTCTTACCAACGTATTGATTGTATTTTATTGTGAAATAATTGTGAGATCTATTTAAAATTGTAAGTAATTTAGCTTTTTTTCTAGATGGCCCTGGTTGATCTCCTTTGCTCTGCTGCCAACTGCTGGCCGTTTGTGTAATAACTACCATTTCTGCAACCGTTCTTTGCAGTTGAGAGGCTGCATCAAAGCCTTCTGTATGCTCTAGCATAAAAAAAACAAAAAAAACGTATAAATACGTCTTTGGGACACTTAAAACATAAAAAAACGTATTTACACGTTATTGGGAGCAAATGAGTTAATTGTATTTATTAATTATTCAATTAATTTAATTAATTTATTCTAGATGTTTTTAAATAATTTATATTTTTACAAGTAAAACTGCAAAAAAAAAAATGAAAATTATATATAAAGATGATACCTGTTGGCCGTCTTTCTTCAGGAGTGGGTCCCGCCGGTGAAAAAGCTGAAAAGAAAGAAGCGGGAGCAGAAAGGCAAAGAAGGCCGGCCGTAAGTCAACTCGGTCTCACCTGAGGTTGATTCTTGTGATGCCACCTGTTTCTTACGACCCTTTATTAACCAGAGTGATGATCGGGGGCGTGAAGGTTCGAGCTCTGTACGACTACACGGGGGAGGAGGGGGATGAGCTCTCCTTTAAAGCAGGTGACGCACAAACAAATACAAAACGCTGTATCTTTGTATAGAAAAGAATCTGGTAATAATTCTCTCAATATTTGAGTGTGATGCCTTCATTATTATTGGCAGTGGATAAAGAAAATATGGCCGTGAGCGTGTTCCGGATGTGATGTTGGTTGGTTGTGATCCCAGGTGAGGAGTTCCTGAAAGTGGAGGAGGAGGACGACCAGGGCTGGTGCCGAGGGGTCCTGAGCGGAGGCAAGGAGGGCTTCTACCCGGCCAATTACGTCGAACTCGTCGAGTGACATCACTCTTCTGACCTATCGTGTCCTCGAGCCATGTCACGCTCACACACTCAAATAGGTTTGCTTTCAAATTCCACTTGCACTTCCGAATGAAGAGAGGACTTGGGAACCCGCTGGTGAAAAAATCCATTCATTGATGAAAATGTACGTGCGTGCCAGTGGCGGGGTCGGAATTTTCCCCGGCACAGATTTACAGATGTGTGCATGTTGACAAGGTTGATGTTTACTGTAAGACGAGGGTTTCCCCAAAATGAACCCTCGGCCAGCATGTGAAATGTGAAAATGTTGTAAGCTGAAATGTAACTCTTTGATAGGCATGCTGTTTTCTTGGCAATTAGATTATCGATGAGATTAGGATGTGTACAGATGATGATGATGTCTATTGGAGACGAACCAAGTTTGGGTCTTGAAGTGAAAAACGTTTTTGGGGGGGGAACCCTGACATTTTCCAAATAAACGTATCATTGTTTTCCATCCACTCCAGCTTCTTGACACAAGTGAATTGAATGCATGCAAATGTGACCGGAAGAAGTGTCACATTATATTGTATATACTAGTATAGTATATTTACAGTATGTATTAGGGATATGCGAGTACTGATAGCAGGAATCGTATTGGGCTGATACCAGGCCTTACAGGACGGTCTCGGAAAATTAGAATATTGTGATAAAGTCCTTTATTCTCTGCAGTGCAATTGAAAAAACAAAAATGTCATACTTTTTGGATTCACTTGTTAATTAGAAGATTCAAGTAATTAGTTGAATAGCCTACTAGTGTACTTTTTCATGATATTCTAATATTTTGAGATAGGATATTTGAGTTTTGTTTAAGCTGTAAGCTATCATCAGTAATATTAAAATAATAAAAGGCTTACAATATTTCAGTTGATTTGTCATGAATCCAGAATGTATGACATTTGTGTTTTTTTAATTGCATTACAGAAAATGAAAAAAAAAACTAAAATAAAATAAATTACTTTATCACAATATTCTAATTTTCTGATACAGTCCTGTATTTCATGGTATCGGTACTCGCAACGGTGACCGATACCAGTATCGGCTGCCTTCTTGTGACCATTTGAAATTTGCACTGTAATTAGAAAAGAAAATTACCATTATTTTCATGCAGTTTTAAGGAAAAAATGCTAACCTGAGGTCTATAGTTATCTCTCTTTAAAATTAGGTCTTTGTTTTTTGTTTTTTTTGTTTGTTTTTTTAAATTAGGCCTTTGTTTTTTGGGGGGAATTTTATGTGCTAATGGTATCAGTATTTGGCATTAGTATCAGTGACTACTCAAGGGTTGAGTACTTGTACTGGTGTCGGTCTGACAAAAAAAAAAAAAAAGTGGTATTGAACGGCCATAATTATTATGGTTATGAATTATTATTATTGCATGTTCTATTATTTTATTATGGTTGATTCTATTTATGTCTATTTATGTTGCTTTTCAAATTATTACTATGACATTTTCTGTTATTATGATTACTGTTAATTCTGTTACTCAAATTTTAGTAAATGAGATTTCTTTTAAAAACTATTTAGAACACTATAAAAACATTGCAAAAATTTTCCGTTTGAATCTCCCCATGCAAACCGAATCTTAATTACAAGATACTGTACATGTTGCTTATTTTTTTTTATTTTTATTTTTATTTTTTATTTTTTTAAGAATCTTGACTTCCCCATTCCACCCTTGCATTTCCATTCACAAATAGTTGACTGATTGATCACCTATGATCGACAGGCCCCATGTGCAGTTTCTTTTTGCAGAAACCTCCGACCGCTGGCGATTGACGAGCGCGCGCGCCGCCCAACCGGTCCGTTGAGATGGCTGACAATCACATCATGGATAACAAGACGTCACCTGCTGGCGCCGCAACACTTTGAAAAGGCTCGTAAGCGTCCATGTCTGCGACCACATTGCTTGCTTCTCGCTCCATGAGTAAGTATTACACGCGCACGTTTCGTTTCGCGGGCTTGACGTCGGCTTCAAGTCAATGCGAAGTTACTAGTCAGCTTTTCTGATGATTTTTTTTTTTTTTGTCATTTTGCAGGCCTGCTCGATCACGATGGAATTTGCTTGTGATTTTGTCTATGTTCCTCCACCGCCAAAGGACAACCAACAGGTCTTCAAACGCTCAGGTGGGATTTGAAATTGGGGATGCTCAAGCAAGCGTGCAAGCTGGGTTTTCGGGTGAAATATTTTTTTTCCCTATATGTAAAACTTTTGCATAAAACAAAAATTGTAAAAAAATAAATAAAAAATATGTATCTGATTCAGATGAAGGTTGAGTTAAAAAAAAAAAAAAAAAAAAACTAAACTAAAATTCAAAAAAACAATTTCATTAACAAAATAATATAAAAGCAAAAATGCCTTTTCATTCACTGCCAGTCATTTTAGAAAATTTTAAAATTGTCAATACTCACGTGATATTACATTCAATAATTATATATTAACCGAATCTACCATCCATCCATCAATTTTCTTGACCGCTTATTCCTCACAAGGGTCGCGGGGGCTGCTGGCGCCTATCTCAGCTGGCTCTGGGCAGTAGGCAGGGGACACCCTGGACTGGTTGCCAACCAATCGCAGCCGAATCTACCAAATACCAGAATAGACTCCCTACTTTTTGCCCTGTCCCGTTCTTTTAGAATTGACAGTAGAAAAATGTAGGTTTGCCAAAATACAGCCATTTCTCCTATGGACTCTGAAACTGTTTATTTCGTATAAAATGGGGCAATGATGTCATCTACCGGTGGTTGGGCATCAGTAAAGTTGTTTCCAAGTTTAATATTTACAGTGGAGCATGCTCAGATTTGCCCCCATTTAGCACCGCTCTAAAAAATACAATTGACAAGTATACTTGTCAAAGGCAGTGAATGAGATAAAAAACAAAACTAACTGAAACTGCAATTTATGTTTACAAAGCTAACTAAAACTATGATTACTGTATGTCTTTGGGGTTGATTTTAAATATGATTTTAAGTTATGTTTATTTCGATATTCACCGGAATAAAGGTGTTTGAAAGTATGTCACACAGAAGTGATGTCATCTTGCAGCAGCCAATAGAAAAGCACCTTCAGATGACATTCGCGCCGAGGCGACAAATTTACCTGCTTGACTTTTGGCTCCAATGGTTTGGCTCAGCTGCTTTTATCTCAGCCAAAATGCAACAATAGATGGGAAATGTGTTACTTACTTAATTTTACCATCGGGTTTATTATTATATTAAAGGGATACTCCATTTAGCCCATTATAGCAATTAAAAGTTAATATTTTGTCTATAATTGATTTGATACTTTCATTATTTTTCACATACAATTAGTACCTTTTAAAACACATTTTGCAACTTGCTGTCGACTGAAAATGACATCACAAGGGCTCAGGTAACCAATCACAGCTCACATTGTTTTCTAGGTTTGGTCATGTGACATTCACAAGCTCAGCTGTGATTGGTTACCTGAGCCCTTGTGATGTCATTTTACAGTCGACAGCAAGGTGCAAAGCTACTAATTTTACGAAAAAAAATAATGAAAATATCAAATTTATTATCGGCAAAATATTAATATTTGACTGCCAAAAATAGCTAAGTAAGTAAAGTATCCCTTAATATTGTACAGTAAGTAATAAACATTCAAAATAAAATAAAACTAATATTGAAACTAACTAAAACTAAGCATTAAAAAAACTAAAACTAATAAAAACTAACAGAACCACCCTTAAAACTAATTAAAACAAACAAAATAAAAAATAAAAAAAGAAGCTCAAAACAACATAAAAACTAGAAAAAATGAAAATTCCATAACTATAATAACCCTGCTTCAGATCAAGCGGCAATTTTATTTTATAATCATCCTGACTCAAGTACATTAAATGCGCCCTGTGATTGGCTGGGTGTGCCCCGCCTCTCGACGCAAGTTTGCTGCGGTAGGTTCGAGCTCTCCCGTGACACGACTGACCAAAACAAATGAGTCATTTCGTTTCTCTTGATCTTTTGCCAGTTTTATAAATGTCGATTAATCATTTTCTAGTCTAGTTTACTTAAAGCTACAAAACAGCACCACCCTGTTTTGTGGTGATTCATCGAAAAAAATGATCATCACACTTTGACGTCATGCCCACAAGAAAACAAACATCTGTGGCCATCTTGTTTCGTAAATCTGCTTCCGATTGGAGCTCATTTGAGCAAATTCTATCGTAGTAGTATAAAGCTGTTACACAATATCAAAAAGACTAAAAGGATATGGTCTTGTGAACTTGCCAAGTAACTTCCTAAAAACGCTACTCTCTTTGTAAACTGTGTGGAACAGTTGCGTACTTGTGAACGTCCCCCCGACTCTGACGTGTTTCCGTGATAGCAGACACAAAATGTTGGGATATTTTTGGTTTAAGCTAGCAGACAAGAATGACATTCGGGAAGTCTGTGCATTCCTGGTTTCAAATTCAATCGGAACGGTACTTGGGCTGTGTGTTGTGTGCTGAGGTTGGATCCTAAAGCAAGCGCAGACACAAATCGAGAGGCGTGGAACAAACTTGACTAGATGAGAGACAAAGAGAGTTGCACAGAAAGCAATAATCCGGCAAACACACACAATTCTCAGACTGCTACTACAGACAGTGAATCGATCTGATTGGTTGTGGCTAAGTAAAGGATTAAAGATTGACATCACATAGATCCTGACATAACATCACATAGCGTCTTTCCAGTTGAAACCAGATGAGCCACTTGTTACATCGGTACAAAACAGACACTTGACCTCACGGTCATGAACTCAAACTTAACCTTGGCGTGACCCCAGACATGAGTCAAGACCCAAACATTACCCTGCATGACCCGAGTCATGACACTGTGACTGATGATCACAACAAGCAGAAGCGGCCCAAGTCGCGAAATTGACCCAAAATGGCTGCTGCAAATCAAAATGGCCGCCATCCTTTTGAACTCCAGGCAACGGGGATCATGAGAATTTTTCGTGTGTCCTGTTATGATAGACATATCCACAAAATTTCATGTCTGGAGTAAAATTGAGTTAAACGAAAATCCTTGAAATCAAGCAAATTTTGAGTCATCCATTTAGCTAGGGTATCAATTGAGACTCTTTTGTGTTCTCTTTAAGTTTGTAGTTGATTTCTGTCAACCAAGTCGCGGTAATCATCCACAAAAAAATGAACCGAGGCAACTGGACTTTGTTCAAATGTTTTTTTGTTTGTTTGTTTTCTTTAAATGTACACAAACAAAAAAGGCAATTACGATATCAGACTAACAACCTGTAACTACTCCCGCGTCTGTTATTAAAATCTTTCACAGGTAGTAAGGCCATGTTTGTTTGTTCATGACGTGTGACGCAACAGTTGAGTGGAACAACCTTTTCTGTCGTCCTTTCATAACAAATGTTTTCTTGGAGATAAGCCGGCTAAAAGCCTTCCGAGTGAGTCATGCGGGCTCGACGGCTTGAAAGGAACACAAAGGCGTAATCGCTCCTATTTGCATTCCTCGCAGCGCTTCTACCTCCCGTCAGCTGGGCCCGTCCTCTCACAGCGCCCCCTCCTCCGCCCGCGGAGGTCAAGGCGGGCCAGTCCAAGGTCGGCGAGCTGCCGGATAAGAGCAAGCGGCAGGGGCGGACAGGTTCCAAGTCGGTCTTCTATGACAATGTCGACCTCGAGCAAAAATCTCCCAAGCAGTTGACGCCCACCCGACGGACAGGTACTGTGGCAAAACATCATCGGTAAGAATGACGAATGAGAATTTAAAGAAGTAATCAGGCCTGCATGCCGTTCATGACTGTTGTGTACTGAAAGGTTTGGATCCCAAATGCAGACACAAATAAGATTTTCTCCATTTATTCACATCGAGAGGCAGAAACTCAGAGACGCTGTACACAAGACAGTTGGACAATAATCCGGCAAACCACACACAATTGTCAGACTGCACCCACAGACAGTGAATCGTAAAGGACTAAAAAATGACATCACATAGGTCCAGAAATCACCTAAAGGATTAAAGGTTGACATCACGAACATCACGTCTCGTAAACAGACACTTGTTACATCAGTACCGAAACTGACACATAACAGGTCATGAAGTCTGGCGCATGATGACAATGACAGCTGCATACATGCAGTCAGACAATAATTATTTGTCTGTCACCTCCTGATATGTTTCGATATGTAACATTTCTTCACGCCACAACTTGGCCCACTATGGAGGGCCAAAACTGCCAAAATTTTAAATAAATAAATGAATGAATTAAAAAAATGAATGACTAAAAACAGATATAAAAATATAATTCAAAAATTAAATGCAAAAAATAAATATAAATGGTAGTAAAAACAATATTTATATCTATAAATAAATAAAAGTAAAAATATAATACAAAAATAAAAAATGTTTTTGGAAAAAAATTAAAATAAATATAATGTATAAAATTAAATTAAATGTGGCTTTCCCACAGCTTTACTTCCACCCCACCTGAGACCTGCAGGAAGCAGCCAGCCGTCTCACGACGATGTAGATTCACAGTCGTCGTGGCACGCAGACGGGGCGCCGAATTTACCAGGAGGGCTCAATGGAAATGCGCCTGGACAGGTGATACGTAAGCAAACAACAACAACAACAACAAAAAAGCATGCAAATTACTGAGGACACATGACAGAAGGGTTTGTTTACTAGTGGTGAAATCGGATCGAAAGTACTTGTGACGTCATGGTAAAAATGTCTACTGGTGCTATAACAACGGCCTAATTTGAAGCAAATGACTTCCCGCAGCCTCAGCTCCTCGTCTCCCACCTCGTCCATCCTTTGTGAGGAACATGCCGGAGTATCTGGTGATCCTGCCCACATCTTCTGCCACTGAAAAAACTCTCCTGGGCCCGCCTCCGGCTGCGCCACCTCCAGGTACAGATCACTATTGCTTCATCACCTGTCACAAGATTGCAAATGTCGCATAACCTTGCAAGCAACAAGTTCAACTACTTTATTGTACTAAGAATATTTTTCTGGTATGATTTTACTCCCTGCATTTAATTAAAACAAAAAACAAAACAAAAACAAAAAAACATAGTTGTCATAGTTTTCTGGTCTAGCAAGTATTATTTCCCATCTCTGGTCCACAGCATCCACAGAAGATAGTGGGCCTCTGCCGGGAAATCCCAACGTGATCCTTGTCAGCTTGGGAAAGCTGCTCTCAGAGAAAGGTCAGTCAACTTTCATCGTCATTGTTTTTGTCTTACCCGCTTACAATGACGATGCTTGTGGTTTTTCCAGTGCAGCACACACAAGGAAAACACACTTCCTGCTCCCAATGTGGATCTGTGCTGGACTGCACTTATGACAACCTGGTAGGCAAAACTTAATTAGTGTTTCCCTTTTATCTAAGGGCATAGCTACCATACCGCTGAACCTTTATTGACACCAATTTTTACATAACAAAAACCACATAAAATGTCACAAAAAGTGCATTTCTACTGAAATAATAATGATCGTGTCTCAGTTTACTCACAAATTAACTTACTAAAGTGTGAAATCTGGCCCTGTTTACGTGAACACAAAGCAACTAGCAAAAGGTGAATACACAGTATCTATCTATCTATCTATCTATCTATCTATCTATCTATTGTAGCTAGCTAGCTACTAGGGGTGTGAATTGCCTAGTACCTGACGATTCGATTCGTATCACGATTCACAGGTCACGATTCGATTCGATACCGATTAATCCCGATACGAATTTATAAGTCGATTGTTGAGATTTTTTTCATTCAAATTTAGAAAATACTAATCAGTAAGCTTGTAGAGTGTAAGATTTATATGAAAATTTATTATTTATTTATCTGAAATTTCAGTCTTATAGAGGTTGTAATCTGTTTCATGTTTGAACAGCATTAAAATAAAATATTAAGGCTTAATGTTCCGTTCATATAACATTCTTCCATGCTCAAGGTGTGAATCCTAAAAAAAAAAAAAGAAAAAAAAAATCGATTCTGCCGATTATTGAATCGATTCGAGAATCGCGCGATGTAGTATCGCGATATATCGCCGAATCGATTTTTTTTAACACCCCTACTAGCTACTGTATCTATCTAGCTAGCTAGCTACTGTATCTATCTAGCTATCGAGCTAGTAGCTACTTAGCTAGTAGCTACTTAGCTAGTAGCTACTTAGCCACTATTTAGCTACTACTGAATATTAGCTACAGCCACAGTTGAACGCCACTGAATTACAAACTATATTTTTTCCATAATAAACATATTTAACTACAGAAACTTCTGTAGGAATACAAATGTGAAAATTTTCAAATGTAGAATATGAAACTTGATGTTGAAATTGTTTGAATCTGTCGAAAAATGTGGAAGGAGGTACGTATGTAAAATGTCTCTTAGATTTGGAACTTTTTTAGTGAAATGTGTGAAATTTGGGGTATGTGGAAAAGATGGGTAACTTGTTGAATGTCTCATTGACCTGAATGTAAATTTTGAAAGTTAGAAACAGTGGAACTCCTGAATTTTAATACTCTTAAATTTTGAGGATCCTTTACTCCAACCTTTAAACAATGCAGCTATGGAACGTACAATATTTCTTGAATGTTATCGTCTTTAGCTGCAGACAAACGAGTGTTACTTCTGTGAGTCGCCTGAGCGGAGCAGCGCCCCAAGTGCCGGTTTGCAGCACGGCCTGTTCGTGCTGAGTCCCGCCGAAAAACTCTTGAGCGCTTCCCAGCCTCTGCTCATCTTCTGCATCGACATCTCGGCCTCCATGAGCATCACCTCTCAGGTACGCAACACGTCGGAAAGGACGACTTTTACCTTTACAGCACAGGTTGTGATCAGGTTCTTGTCTTGTTAAGGTGTTGGCGGGGGAGAAATTTATACACAGATCGCGCCTGGAGGTAAGATTGGCATTGTAGAGTGCTGGTGTTCAAAATCACACCTAATCCATCAAGCAGTTATATTTAGTTATTTTGAAAAATGATCACAATTGTATTTTATAATTTTTTTTGTAATAGCTTTGCAGGCCTGTACAAATGTTATTTTTAGGGCATGGGCCATTAAAAAATGCATAACGGGATGCAAATAGCCCGCGAGCCAAGTTTGGACACCCTGTTGTGGTATCTGTACAGTGGAATGCAAGTTTAACAGCACATTTGTGGATTTTTTTTTATTATTATTTATTTATTATGTTCATTCCAGTTTGTCCAGGAAGCTGTTTTATTAAGCGTACAAAAGTTGATCAGACGGCAGCCTGACACACCCGTCGGGCTCATCACCTTCAACTATGAGGTACAACTAAAATCTAGAAACTCTTTAGTTGAGTAATTCTAAAAGTCTGCCACTTTGGCTCCCTCTAATGGTAGAATGACTAATAATAATGTAATAATACATTTGGATTCATTTTTAACGACTGTTTGTTGAGAATTTGATTCTATTGTTTTTCCTCCAGGTGACAGTACACGGATACGGAGATTTCCCATCATGTGTCCTGAGTGGAGACGAACTGGTGGACAGTGACAAACTAAAAATGGCCGCGTCTGCTTTGTCAAGTCCGCCTCCATTGTCATATACCAAGAATTTTCTGGAAGACCAAGTCACGGGGTACGAGGAACATCATGTACAGTCGTTGACCTTGTTTGTGAATGCTGACGAGCCAGTAATTCAGACTCGGCTTCCTATTATGTGATTTATCCCTAAAAGGGAAATTCCCCCAATGTGAAGCCTGGCGGGTCATCTTTCAGCGCGCCGAGTTTTGTAGCTATTAAAATAATATCAAAAAATACATATATATATATATATATATATTCCCTTTCTCTGAAAATAATCAACTTTTTTTACATTAGCTTATGATAAAAGGAAATGGCACAAAAACTTTTTTTATTATTATTATTATTATTCTCATAGTTTTTCTGACATGTTATGTTTTCCTCACTCATTATTTCAATTAATCCCACAGAATACTTTTTGGCATTCACACACAATTTCTACATAATTTCATTTCTCTCATTTGACGTTATTGCGATGCTTATTATGTTTTCCCTCTGAAGATTGTCTGCAGTGGGCACCACAGCACTGGGCCCAGCAGCTCTGGTCGCCATCACGATGGCCTCCAGACACCCAGGCTCCAAGGTGCCCATCTTCCACACCAAATTGACACTTTCCATCAAATCCAACAAATGACATTAACTTCATCTCTGAAAAAGGTGATCATCTGTACAGACGGGAAGGCCAACACGACGTTAGGGAATCTGGAGGTGGAGGACAACGACGCTCGCACGCTCCTGTCGTCCACCATCTTCTACCAAGAATTGGGCGAAGATGCTGCCAATCAGGGGTAATTGTGTGTCATATGTTATTGTGATTTTTATTCTCCACACTTTTTTTGCCGCATAACAACTCCCACATAATACTTCCAATTTACATTCATAAGCATTCCACATGCATTCAAATGTTAGCATTCAGCTTTCAGCATTCCCACGCAATTTCTCCAGAAATTGCTCTTACTCTGGTTTGCTAAAAGTACTTGCAATTCAAAAACACTGAAGAAAGTATCTATCTATCTATCTATCTATCTATCTATCTAGCTAGCTAGCTAGCTATCGAGCTAGTGGCTACTTAGCTAGTAGCTACTACTGAATATTAGCTACTGCTATTCACTTTGCTACTGCTGAAGACAAGTATACTTTTACGATAACATCAATCAATGTTATTTTTTTTTAATTCATTAAAAAAAATGTTGCTTTGAAGTGAGATGCAATAAATGAAATAATGACAAGTGATTTTTGTGTCTTTTACTAGCGTGACCGTATCAGTGCTCTCTATAGAGGGAACCGACTGCAGGCTGGACGAGCTGGGAAGACTCGCTGATCGCACAGGAGGAAAAGTGATTGACTCTCATTATATTATTATTGTTTGTATCCAATCTGATCACTTTTTTTACAACCCCAGCTGTGTGTCGTCTTCTTGTCTATCAGGTGGTGATCGCAAATCCCCGCATGCTCCAATCGGAGTTTGAGCAGATCATTGAGAACAACACGATAGCCACCAAGTGCACCGTCACGTTGCTTCTGCCCAAAACCATGTAATCACTCGATTATTTTTATTATTTTATTTTTCCCGTCTCATCACATTTTCAACTTCAATGTGTTTCACTGACGTGCAACAGGCGAATGAGAGGAGAGAAAGAGGCAGGACACAAAGCGGTCCGAAAGGTGGGAAACGTGCACCCAGAAGAAGAGATCACCTTCCAGTTTGTGGCCAACGAGCCAGAAGGTAAGAGAAGCCGATTGCGTCAGCAGTTAAGTAATAATCGTTTTGGAATTCGCGTCCCGAAAGACAGGAAATGTAAACATCACGCAACAACAAACTGATGGTGCGTAAACTCATAAATGTGATCATGGAAAGAACAAATGAGTAGTATGTGCTATACTTGGAGTGGCAAAACTGGTTTTGTTACTAAGAAAAAAAGTGATGATGGCAGCTGTCAAGGCAAATAAAAATCAACTGTATGGATTCAAAACAAGTTTTGGAACACACCCCAATTATTTAACTGTGTAAAATTAGTTTGAATGTGGAAAATATGTTAAATAATACTTGGTGCTCCTTTTAACTCATTCACTCCCAGCCATTTTCACAGAAGCAGGCCCGTTCGCTCCCGGCTGTTTTACTGGATTTTGACTGATTTTTCAAGGCCCACAGACTATTGTGCTCTATTGCTATAAAAGCATGGAACCTATCAAAGGAAAGATTAAAGTCTCTTCTTTCATCAGGAAAAAAAAAAGTATTTCTATCTGTTTCCGTTTTGCAGCAACTAGCATTAGAAGAGAGCTAAGTTTCATAAGTTTTCACAAATCTATTTAAAGTTGTAAGTAATTGAGCTTTTTTTCTACATGGCCCTGGTTGATCTCCTTTGCTCTACTGCCACCTGCTGGCCGTTTGTGTAATAACTACCATTTCTGCAACTGTTTTTTGCAGTTGAGAGGCTGCATCAAAGCCTTCTGTATGCTCTAGCATAAAAAAAAACAACAGCAAAAAAACGTATAAATACGTATTTGGGACCGTTAGAGCATTAAAAAACGTATTTATACGTTATTGGAAGTAAATGAGTTAAAATGTTTATTTTAAACTGATTTCCAAGCAATTAAAATTTTTGTCTACTGCCAGCTTTGAATTATTAAATCTTTTCATAGTACATTTTGTTTCTCAATCCATACTGCCATCTTTGATTTGGTAAAACAAACAAACAAAACAAAAATCTGATTTTCCTAACCTAATATTGCTTCCAGTGACATCGGCCCTGTCCTGCAGCACCGTGTCTGTCCAGCTGCAGCTCCGATACATGCAGAAAAACGGACAGATGATGCTACGAGTCTTCACCATGACCCGGAATGTCACTCATGACAGGTGATGTCATATATTTGTGTCAAATTACTTTTAAAATCAAGTCATCAGTAAATTAACTCAGTTACTTTTCAAATCAAATGTGCTTTCCTCCTCCTCAGCTTGGTGGCGCTGTCCTCTCTATCCCTGCCCATCATCCAGCTCAACTCGTCGCAGGCCAGCGCCGCTCTGGCCGTGCGAGGTCGCTTCCTGGACGCCCGGCGGGAGAGCGAGCAGCAGATGAAGCTCATCGAGCGAGTGATGTGAGTATCCGGGTTGGGGGGAGGGGGGGGGGCTCTGTTTTACTCAAGTGGCGACGTCTGATTGTCTGTCTTCAGAGAGCACAACCGCAGCGCAGAGGACAGACAGACGTACAAGGAATGGGTCGTCACCATGGAGCCGATATACAACAATATCTTGAGCTTCACGAGGGTCTGTTTGGTTGCTGTTTGTTGTCATGTTTACTATGTCACATTCCTTCGACAGAGGACCAAAACTGCCAAAATTAAAAATAAATAAATGAATGAATAAATAAACAAAAATAAATGTGGAATTAAATACAAAAACTAAATATATAAAATAAATAGAGTTAAATAATAAACAAATACAAATGCTATGCTCACGCTTGAGACCGCCCCCTCATTTGAATAACATCCTGACAGTACGTCTGCAGCATGAAATAAATAAACGTGAGTGCAGTGTTTTTATTGATTGATTGATATTGAATTCTATTTATATATTCATTTTTATATTTATTTAAATTTTTTGGTAGTTTTTTAATTTCATTTATATGTACCGGTATATATTTGTATTTTTAATTAGATTTTGTTTATATTTGTTTTTAATTAATTAATTTCGTTATTTATTTTTAATGTTGGCAATTTTGGTCCTCCATATCTTCTGGTATGGCAAAACCATCTCAAATTTCTTTTCCTTTTCCAGAAAAAATCTGCCGTCTCTGACTCGCAGGTAAATGACATCAAAACATCCGGAACAGGGTTATCAAACTCATTCCTTCAAAAATAATAATGCTGAGAGCATTATTATTTATTACACAAGACCATTAAAATTTTTGGTACAGAATTTAGCAAAGGTAGCAAACCTTGAATTTGTGACTATCTAGGACATGTGATGCTCTGTACTTCCTGTTTGGATAGCACTAGGGTACTTCCTGTTTAGAGCACTTCCTGTTCTAGTCTACTTCCTGTTTAAAAATGAGACTTAACAAGTAGAATACTTCAGTTTTTCACGTTAAAAATACTCAGTTGTCTTGTATAATTTTGACTAAAATACTTCCAAATACTTGAAAGACTGCAACACTTCCTGCTAACATACTTTCTTGTGGAATTCTTCAGTATTTCCTGTTGAAACTAGAGTACTTCCAGCTATTGTTCCTTGGTGCTGGAATACTTCCTGCTGGAATCCTCCCTCCCTAACTAACTCCCCTCCGTTGTCCTCCCACCAGTCTTTGACAGACGCTGGCGCGGCGTTGCTGTACGGCATGAAGCAGAGCAACAGGAAGACCGTCATGATAAAGAATCACCAGAATCTTCACTTTTCACCCCATTGGAAGCAGGCCAAATACTGAAGGCGCTCACACACACACACCCCCACCCCCACACACACACACACACACGCAAACTGCTGATAAGACACAATACATTTGTCGAGTTCACTGTATGAATTGTTTGCCAACAATGGAGGCTGAAGCAGACGTACAGCCGTTGCTATTTAGAAAACGGATGGACACACTTAAGAGACTACGTTGCGTCATTAGTGGCTCGATGACGACTCGTGGAAGCCAAATCTCCTTGTTGGAGTAGAGTTGATTTAAATGTTTATTTTTCTAGTCCACTTTGTAAAATTAAATGACATTCTTTATGTAATGTAGAGTAAGTGTACTTCTTTTTAAGACCCATGTATACAAAACCTTAAAAAGTTTTTCATTATTTAGTCATATTTGTTGTAATTAACACGCATTTAAAATATATTTATCTCATTGAATTACTTTTGATTATTGTCATTTATTCTGTTAAATAATTGCTGAATTAATTCTAAATATGTGAAATTCGAATAGTTTTAGAATGAACTGTTTTACATACTCTACTGCTCATTAGGGATGTAACAATATCCAAACATCACGATACGGTATTACGATATGAAGATAATGATACGATAATTATCACGATATTGTGGGGGGTTGGCAATATTGAAAAGGGATCACAATATTGTTAAAAAAAAAAAAAAAAGCTCATACTAAAAAAAAGCACAATAAAAGCAATGCATATAAACCACCTACAATCGCTCATAAAAAAAAATATTGAGGCACTTACTTGCTAATGCAAGCACACATTGATCGCTTCACAAGCAAATTAGGTTCCCCTTCATCTGACAATTAGCATAGATTTTAAACATAGAAGGCCAAAACATCCCTAATGAAAATTAAATTGCACTAATAAACTAGCCACTAGAGGGTGCTAGAAGTGCACAAATGGAAATCAACCTGACTTTTTGAACAGATGTGTTCCCTTTAAATATTGTGAACATGATGACGATATTGTGGCAGTTTTAATATCACGATATTGCGATATTGCCCTTATCGTGACATCCCTACTGCTCATCATCTATTCATCTAATCTACTGACTCAATACACTCTCAAATGATAACATGACTACTCAAGTGTGTGAAATACATTTTTTTTTATTCCTCTTGGAATGATACACAAGGCAAGTTGTGTTTTCTGGAGGTGATGCTCGATGTCAATATACAGTAAAACGGTTCGTTCGTCATGAGTCATGAATACAAAACAATGCAAACCTTCTTAGGACAAGCTGTTAATGGAAAGAAAATATATTGTGGAGCATTTGACCTTTGAAAAGGAATTTTACAGTGACGGACACGCGGAATGTCTGCAACCTTGAAATGTTCACAGAAGGAGAAAAATGCTTGCACAAAAATGTATCAAGGCCATCAAACAAAAAAAGTTCAGCACTATGCAGCTGGATAACTTGTACAAATGTGAGCACAACATCTCAACTTTACAAGCAATAGCAGACCTGCTAGAAAAACTTTCATTTTACTACAATTTTTGGTCATTTCTGATATTAAAATTCCTTTTCTGTGCATCACTTTTTTTGCGAGAAAACCTACTAATTTCTGGTGAGATTGTGCACTTCACATCCAAGCCTCCATTTCCCAAAAATTTGTGCAATTATGGTACAGTGATGTCCTTGCATGTGGACAAGGAGAGTTATCTATTTTTGCAAGGTAGTCGAGTTATGATAAAACAAAAATAATATTTCAATTAAGTTACCCTCATTTCCCAGTTAATTCCCATTGAAAGTTGACATTTTGGGATTTTTCCCTCCCAAAATTTTCCAGCTTAATTTCCAGAAATTCACCATAAATGTTCCTTTGCAACCATCGGACTCGGTCCCCAAAATAGTAACGCGAGTTGAACATTTAACTCATTCGCTGCCATTGACGGATATAAACGTCAAAGTTGCATTTGAACTGGGCTGACAGCGAATGCGTTTAAAGTTCTTCTTCTTTGATCAGGTACTCTGGCAGTGTGTGAAAAGCGGTGGCAGACACAGTGACGGGAACGGTCAAGGAGATACCGCCGGCCTCTGCGGTGCCAGGCGGCGGCGGCGGCGGTTCACGCGTTGGCGGCGGCGAGGGCAGGGGGTCGGTGTAGATGACGTTCAAGTCGGACTGCGCGGCGACCACGTGCGTCCGTAAGTGCTTGCGAAGGTAGGCGGGAAACAGGAAGGCTTTCCCGCACTTGGAGCAGCTGTGCGGTTTACTGCTGGAGTGGATCTTCTGGTGCTTGCGCAGTCCGGCCCGGTTGAGGAAACCTTTGCCGCAGCTGGCGCACACGTGAGGCCTCGGCTTGGGGTGCTGCTTCTCGTGCTCCTGCAGCTCCGCCGGCTCGGCGAACTCCGCCTGGCAGGTGGGGCAGGCGTGCGCGCCGCCCGGCGTCTTGCCAGCCGGGGCATGTAGGCTCTCGTGCGCTTGGACTTCATCCCAGCTGCCGAAGGTTGCGTCGCAGTGGCCGCAGGAGAACTGCGGCAGAGTCGCCGGCCGGAATCCGGCAGCTTCCGTCATCTCCTCCCCCGGTCGCCTCTGCTGCTCCGCCGAGTGCGTCCTCTCGTGCTTGCGCAGGCTGGACATCACCACGAAGGACTTGGAGCACTCGCTGCACTTGTACGGCCGCTCCCCCGAGTGCACGCGGCGGTGCTTGTTGAGGCTGGAGCGCTCGGCGAACGATTTGTCGCACTCGCTGCACGAGAAGGGCCGCTGGCCCGTGTGGACCAGCAAATGGCGCCGCAAGTCCCAGGACGCCACAAAGGCCTTGTCGCAGCTCTGACACTTGTAAGGTCGCTCCCCGGAGTGGACCCGCTCGTGCACGGCAAGATCGGCCGGCTGCCGGAACCTTTTGGCGCATTTATCGCACGGGTAGGGCTTGAAACCCTGGTGGGCTCGCTGGTGCCGCCGGAAACTGGACGGGTCCGAGAACATTTTGCCGCACTGCGGGCACAGGAAGGGCTTCTCGCCGGAGTGCGTGCGGAGGTGAGACTGGTAGGAGGACAGCTGCGTGAAGCCTTTACCGCACTGCTCGCACTGATACGGCTTCTTCTGCGAGTGGATGCGCTGGTGGCAGACCAGCGAGGACGAGCGGGAGAAGGCCTTGCCGCAGTCGGAGCACAGAAAGGGCTTCTCTCCCGTGTGCGAGCGCTCGTGGTTCTTCAGGTCCTTCAGCTCCGTGTAGGTTTTGCCGCACTGGTCGCAGGCGTACGGCCGGTGGCCCTGGTGGTTGCGCCGGTGCTTGCGGAACACGGAGGGGTCGGCGAAGCTCTTGCCGCACTCGCCGCAGTAGTACGGCTTCTCTCCCGTGTGGGAGCGCGTGTGCACCTTGAGTTTGGACAAGGTGGGGTAGCTTTTGGCGCACTGGCGGCAGGCGTAGGGCCGCTCGCCGTTGTGCTGCGTCATGTGGATCCGCAGGCAGATGGCCTGCATGAAGGCCTTGCCGCACTCGGCGCACACGAACGGTTTCTCGCCCGTGTGCGAGCGACCGTGGTTGCGCAGCTCGGTGGGCGTCTTGTACGCTTTGGGGCACTCGGCGCACTGGAAAAGCCGCCGGGCTGAGTGCGTGCTTTCGTGTTTGGAGAGAAGGGCCTTGCTGGGGAAGATCTTTTGGCACCGAGGACAAGCGTGCTGATGCTGCGGACGGTCCTTAGCGTGCGTCGACAGCTTGTGGTCGCGCAGCGCCGACTCGCTCCTGAAGGACTCGGCGCAGGACGAGCACTTGACGGACAGTTTGGATTTCGGGGGACGGCCTCGGCCACGTTTTTTCACAGGCGCCGCCTCCTCTTCTTGTTGGCTGTCCTCATCTTGCACGGGAGGCGTGTATTGCTCCGTAGGAGGCGGGCTACCAGCCTGCGGGGAAGCCATCTTTCTGTCTGAAGATGATTTAGACCAGGGTTTCCCAACCTTTATGGAGCCAAGGCACATATTTCAGATTAGAACCAAGATCAGAAAAAGGATATAGTATACAATGAAATCAGGATTATCTTGTCTGAATTTCTTGTACTGATTATCAAGTACGGTGCTCAAGATATTATTTAATATCTCAATGAACATAAGAACAACTTCCAAAATGTTTTCTGTAGAATATGCGCTTAACTCACAACATGAAAGTAACGTAATAGAATTCATAGATTACAAAATAATAACTAATTAAATTATCTAATGCAAAAACTAATTCATCACACAGCAAAAATAACTACTTCTAGTATTTAATATTATCTCGATGACTGTTATGGATAGCAACATGTCCGCGAGGCCTGTAATTTAACAAGTCTTATTCTTGGGGTCTACTTATTTGTGCAAAATGTATTTTAATAAATTTAATTTAAAAAACAACGTTATTTGTGGCTATTAATTAACAAATCTTGTTTCCAAAGAATGGCCCACATTTGTGGGAGTATTTTGTAGTAGCACATTATGATTGTATAGAAAATCGTAATTCTGACAGGAAACTAAAGGTGTTCTCACAAACATGTTGGGGTTTACTCATTTATGCTGAGCACAGTACATATTTAAGGTGTTGCTATCTGTACTTGGCATGTTATTTTATTACAACTTTACGTTCACGCTACATTTGAGGACAGAAATGTTTATATTCTGCTCATAAATTTACTTTAGTTATTAAGAGACAATTTTATGCACAGATCATTTTTCCCCCATTGTGTCAAGTTATCAAAACAAATATTGTATACAATTGATAGTAAAAATTCAGTTTTGCATTTCAGAGTGTGTAATTTTTAGTTACGGGATTTGAATCAGTACAAGTTTTACCAACGTTTTTTGAAGTACATCTACTTCTATTTGAGTACAGCTATTTTTCTTATTCTTTTTCTTCTTATTATTATACACAGGTAAGTGTGGAATGTAATTGTTCTACATCGCTGGTTTAAATAGCTGAACGACGACATATTTGTAGTACATAAATAATAATTTTGGACCAATAAAGTGAAACTGGATCATCATTTAAACTATGAATAATGGTCCAATAATAATAATAATAATAATAATAATAATAATAATAAATTGCTTGCAAAAATATTAAAAATACATGTCTCGTTTTTTGGGGGTAACTATATTTTGACGTTGGTCATGATGGTAGGACTTGGAGGAGAGCTCTCGAGTATTTTTTTCAGGTGGGACTTGATGTGAAAAGTTGGAGAATCACTGATCTACAGCTTTCAATTATTTTTCCTGTCCTGTCAATATATCTCTAATACATTATCGGTATGACACACTGGTTGTGAATCACTGAATTATACAATACAAGTCATTGCCACATAATTAGCAGCATTCACAAGATGCTAAAATGCTTCAAAGTACGTTCAGTACAACAAAAGCCGATGACGATGCTGCAACATCTCCATCATCTCACGTGGAAATACTAAAAAACAAACAAAAAAAAAAAATATGATACAAAATGGCTGGCATTAGGACCTTAGGGACAATAAGCTAACCTCATGTCAGAGGAAGTCGGCGAGGTAAAGCCACAAATGTTTATTTTTCGTTGAACACCACGACATGCGCTGGTAACAACTGTCAATATCGAAGAGTGAATGCAATCGTGTAAACAATTCTTGACACAACGTGCGGGTCGCGCCCTTGTTAGCTCGCTTGCTAATTTAAATTCCGCTCAAAATGGCTGGCTTTAGGACCGCCTGCACCCATTTCTCTCGACAGCGGCTGCATCGTTGACTAACGTCAGCTTCTTTCAGTTTTGTTTTTAAAAATCACACTCAAAAAATCGAGTGACAGCCTCACCTGGAGCAGGGCATTAATGGTGGGTTGATAGTGCTTGGAAGAAAGAAAAAAAGACTCCCCATACGACTGTCATAAGCGGCGGTCCGTTTTGACTGGATGATGTTGTGGCCGGCGCTAGGACCATGATGACGATAGTTTACAGCCTGCCACGAGTGAAGAAACTTGTGTTTACATGTCAAATACGGAATTTTATAAATTTTTGTATATTTCAATTTGTGGCGTTCAAAATGTTTGGAGAAATGGCTTCCTATATTATAGTGCTGACATTCTGCACAGTTTAAACAATGACACTGCTAAAATATAAACAATAAAACAACCATTCGTTCAAAATATGTTGCATAAATAAAAATTCAACCTAAATAAATGTACAAAAACAAGCAGTTCTTAGAGATTAAATGTAAATGTTTTGTACTTCAAAGATCAATACATAACAAATGCACTGTACTGAAAGTTGAACATATGTAGTTTGAAATGGTTTTAATATTTGAGTGATTCTTTTGCATACCACTAGAGGGAGCCCAAATACCACGTTTTTTTTTGTTTTGTTTTTTTTGTCACGTGCAATACACTTTTTATTAGGGCTGGGTTCAATATGTGGGTGCGATACACCTTTTCATATCCCAATATCGATACATAAAACCATGTATCGATATATCGACCCCGCCCCCCAACACACACACAACCACACACACACCCTCCCCTCAACCACCACTGGAACATTTGCACAAAAACAACAATGTGAATGTCGTGAGTGTCAGTGTTTTTTGTCACTTTTTTTTACATAGCCTGTACTGTGGTTGTAATTGATTTAAATAATTATTATTTATTGTTTTTATAAGGCCATGTTAAATAAAAAAAAAAAAAAAACAGTATTAATGTAACTGTAATGGATTCAATTCTTAATGTAAATTATTCATATTTTTACTAATGTATTAAATTACAGCAAGAGGTTTCTACTATTTGCAGCACTGGTACTTTTGACTGTCTAAAATAGGTGAAAAATAGGTCTTCAAATTAATCTAAAATCGTTGTGAATCGTGAATTGAATCAAATCGGGCCCTTGTGAATCGAATCGAATCGATCCTGGAAATCTGAATCAATACTCAGCCCTACTTTTTATGACATTCACTTTAGCCGCATCATTCGCAGGTGCTGTTGGATTAATTTAGGTAATGTTTTGGAAGGAAATGGGGGGGGGGGGGGGAAACAACATTCGAGTGTGTCTGGTCATACAACTCCAAACACAAGTTTTTGTTAACGGTCCATTTCAGGTTATTAGTAGTCACTCACCTTGTGCTACCTCGAAGTACCCTGGCTACTACTATTTGCAAATATTATGAAAAAAGCATCAAAATTATTTTTAAATGATGGAATAAGCGTAAATCACTGGTGTCGAACTCAAGGCTTGGGGGGCAGATCAAACCCGCTAAATAATTTTGTGTGGCCCAATAAAGAAAATAGTTTGTCTGCTAATATTTTTCCTCATTATTTTGGGAAATAAATCTGTACAGAGATTGTAATTTTTTGTCATGAAAAGCACTTATTTTCACCAAATCTCTTTTAAAATAAACAGGAGAATGAAACTTTTCCTGTCACTCTTTCCTGATTTATGATTTAAAAATTAAATGTGTTGTTTTAAATACACAGTTTATGAACTCACAAATACTGCGAGAATTCATCTTGCGAGAGCAAGGTTAGAAAATTGTGTGCTCAGTTTGATTTGGATGTTTGTTGACTTTTTAATTAATTAATAAAGGTGGTGGTGGTGGGGGGGGGGGGGGGGGGGATAAAATAACAGTAAAATGTAAAGAATTCAATTGAGCCTACGTGAGAGCCAAGAACGGTCGTGTTAACGCTGAGTTTTATTTTATTTTATTTTATTTTATTTTATTTTATTTTATTTTATTTTATTTTATTTTATTTTATTTTATTTTATTTTATTTTATTTTATTTTATTTTATTTTATTTTAATGTGCCTCTCCGTGGGGAAGTATTAGGCAGCTGCACATTTCCTGTTCCCTAGCAACAAGAGCATTGTGGAACTGGGGATGGAAGAAGAATAAGAGAGTGTCTTAGGATAAATATTCATATCAACATAAGCTGATTAATTATCTAATAAGGAGGCCTATATCCCCTGGAATGTGCGTGGAGTCGATACTGGAGGTACTGTATTTGTTTTGCCGCAATTGTTGACGTCGCGCTTCCTGTCATTTTTTTTTCTTCAATGTTTGTTTTACTAGCTAGAGATGCTGCTAGCATGTCGCGCCGCTAACGTTGGAACTAACTATCCTAACACATTCAACTGCACTTAACTAATGCTGATTTCCACAATCTTCGGCAAGTTTATATTTACCTGGACCGTTTTTTGTAATATTTTAGCGACATTTATTGGCACAGCTAATCTAATTAGCCTTCTAGTGCCAAGTGTCACTTATTCTCTAATCACTAACGCCATGGTTCACGCAAACGTTAACTAAAATCCCCTTATGTTGATTAGGGAGTGGGAAATTAGTGTTTTTTTTTTCTCAATATAGTTAACTATATTAGTTCGTCAAATAAAATAGTTTAGGAACACAACTGCCTTTTTAGGTCACTGATGTGGAATAACGTAAATGGACCGTCTTATTACCTTCCATAATAAATACCGAACAAGTAAATTGATTTCATTTAGGTGTGTTTCACAATATAAGCAAAACACTTGTCTATCCTTGAGTGTTGCTTTTTCTGTCCCGGTGCATTGCATTATGAGATGTATTGCGTTGTACTTACCATAAATTGCAAGATGACCCAGAAGTACTTGGTGATATAGGTCGTTCACATTCTAAAAATGTTTAGAATTAAGTGAATGATGAAACTTTTAAGATATCATTCGCATTTATTGGGGATAGTGGGATGGAATAATATAACATCTTCCTCTGCTTCCTCTATCCCCGTTTCGAACATAGTTTTGTGTGATGTTTTGATATTTTATTCATTTGTTTTGAAATACACAGTGACTGTGTTTTGTCATAGCTGATAAGTCATTACATCTGAAGAGTTCAAATATGTTTTGTCTCCCTGATGTCCTATAGGCTGGATTCATCCTCTACTCCACGACCTCTCTGGACCCCCTTTGGTGCTAAACAACTGTTCTCTGTTGTGTATGGACAAGAAAAACATCTAATGTATTACCCTCCTACATACACTTTATACCCGGTGCGCTTATTTCGGTCTTCGTCATTTCTGCGCATGACTCCACACATACTGCGGGTTTCCCGTGCAAACAGTGCGGGCTGACGTGTCCTAACATGGCCACGCTAGTCGAGCACATGGGCGGTCACCTGGAGCAAGAGGAAGAGGAGCGCAAATTCAAATGTGGCGAATGCGGACGTGGCTACAGACACGCGGGTAGTCTCGCCAATCACAAAAAGGCTCACGACGTGGGGTTATTTGAGTGCCACGTGTGCGGCAAAGAGAACTCCAACGCGTTGGCTTTGAAAAGCCACATGCGGAGTCACACGGCGCGCAAAAAGTACACCTGTTCGCAATGCGGCAAGGCTTTCCGCCTGGCAACGCAACTTGCCACCCACGAGCGGGTTCACCGTCCCTCGCAAACAAAGAATCAGGAAGCGGAGTATGAAGACCCGCAGGAAATCGCAAATAATCATTGGAGCAACCAATCGACTCTTGGGATTCAAATGGAAAGCGACAAGTTGGAGGTTTATCATCCGCAGTGTGACACGTCTGATGACGCCACCGGCCGACCGTTCAAATGTGACCTGTGTGACAAGACGTACATTCACCTCCGAAGCTTGAACAACCACAAGATGACTCATCAGCTGGGAATGTTTGAGTGCACTGTCTGTTTCAAACTCTTCAACAACATGGCGGCGCTCTACAGCCACCAAAGGTCGCACAAGGTCCGAAGTGGAGGAAGTAGCTTAGCGTCTGGCTTCTCCGGCTCCACGCAGGAACAGTTTCCCCCGAAGAGTCCTGACAGTCCTGTCAACTTCTGCCATTTGTGTCAGGTTTTGTTCCCAAGTGATGAGGAGTTCCAGGAGCACATCCAGATGCATAACTCTTCATCTGCGTCGTTTGGCCTGCAAGACAACACGGCAGCGAGCCACAGTATGACATGCAACAACGTTAACTCGCCTAAATCCAACTTTTATTCAGCTCATGTAAATCAGGTTCCTTCTTTGCCATCAGTCGATAATCATCAAAGTTTTCCTCAGCCACATGGAACTATTAGCACCAATGGTCACATGTATTCAAACTGCTCCAATAATCAAACACCATCTTCCAACTGCTCTCCGGGAGAACCTCCGCTCATGGATTCCAACATTCTCAATCTGAATGCATCCAAGATGGTCGACTCTTCCGTCACTGATTCCGATGAGCGTCCATTTAGGTGCCAGATCTGCAGCAAGAGCTACCGCCACGCCGGAAGCCTCATCAACCACAAACGCTCACATCAGCTGGGGGTTTACCAGTGTTCCATCTGCTGGAAGAAGTATCCCCACCTGGCTGCGCTCAAGAGTCACCTCCGCTCACATAAAGGTCACAAAACTTCATTCAACCCCAACGCAGACGGCGACTGGCTCACCTCGGAGCGCTTTTCTCCAGTCAACCAGCAGGGGCTCTTCTCCTCACAACAGGTAGCGGAACAGGACAACGGTGCTCACCTTGCACTGGACTTGGATCAGGAGAATGGCGCCATGTACCACTCTGCTCCAGACACGAGCGCGTCGTGGCTAACTCACTCCGAGCACTCGATGCAGAGGCACATGTGCGCCGACTGCGGGGACACTTTTGCGGACATCGCCGGGATCATGGCGCACGCGTGCCCCCTGCTTCGACAGCAGCGGCCGAGCGGGGACCTCAACGCCGGCGGGAACTTCGCGGGCGATGTCGCACAGTTACACGGATTGAATGGTGCCAGTCAGCAGAGTTTCTTTGAGCGGAGCTTCCAAAAAAATATGAGCAGCGACCAGCTGAACGGCAACGCCGGAGACGACGACGGCGATCTTTATCAGTGCTCCATTTGTGGAAACAGCTACAGCAGCATGCGGGCCCTCAGGAGCCATCTCCGGGGACACACGCAGTCCCAGTCCGCCGCTGCCAGTTCCGGACCCTCGTCCATGTCCTCTCAGGAGGAGGCCAAAGACGACGAGCCAGGGGAGATGATGATCTGCAGTACCTGTGGAGAAAGCTTCGCCAGCCGGCAGGACTTGATCGCCCATCAGCTCGTGCACGTCAAGCACCAAGACGAAGAGGCCGCGGGAAAGAGTGAAGGACCAGGACGCAAGGAGGAGACGCAAAGTCTCATCTGTGGTCGCTGTGGAATTTTCTGCACAAGCTGCCATCATCTGGAAAGTCACAACTGCGTAGCAGAGAAGAAAGAAGGCGAAGAAGAAGCAATCAGTGAGGAAGCGGAACAAAAAACGAAGAACTCGCACCATGAGGACCACAGCAACGTCAGGGAGCGCTTCGAGGACCGTCAGCACAGATGCGATCAGTGCGGCCGCTCGTACAGACACTCCGGCTCCCTCCTCAACCACAAGAAGTCCCACAAAACGGGAGTGTTCAAGTGCAGCGTGTGCCAGAAACGCTTTTACAACCTGTTGGCTCTTAAAAACCACCACAGGTCCCACTTTGACGTTAAGAGGTAAAGTACGAGCTCCGACAAACTCTCATATATGGCATTGTAGTGTTCATCATTTTTTTTTCTTTTTTTTTTGTTATTTAGAAGAAAGTTGGGGGTCTGTCGTCAGGGTTTCCCCCAGAAAACTTGCTAAGCCTGGTGGTCGTTTGTCGATTGCGTCACTGGGTAAACCCTGACAAATAAAAACAAAAAACCTTATCAAGATAACCAGACTGTAATAGATGTCGAGTGAACAACATTTATCACATAATCCCAAATTTACCCCCCCCCCCCATAAATTAATGTGCCTTCTCATGTCACGGGAAACTTTATTTTACAAAAAAAAAGAAACCACGGTAATATGCCTGAGGCAGCACATACTCATACTCCATTAAAAACTCGTTTAAATGTGCCCTTCTATTCAGAGTACCCCAAGAGGAGCCACTTTATTTACATAATGTCTTACAGTGGTTGTAATCAATTTCAATTTATATTTGTTATGATCAGGTCATGTTCAATAAAACATGCATGATTAATGTAACTGCATTGAATTCAATTTTAAATCTAAATGGTCTTTTTTTTTTTTTTTTTTTCCCATACTAACGCACCAATTAAGTGCAAGAATTTTCTATTATTTGCCGCATTGGTACTTCTGAGAATGTCTTCCATATAAAATTAAAATTGGGACTGCATGAAATTATTAACTGAATCGAATCGATTTTGGAAATCTGAATCGATACCCAGCCCTATTAAATGACTTCATTCCTCATCTCTCCCCTCCAGGCATACCTGCCACGAGTGCGGTAAAGCCTTCAAAATCCAGAAGCAGCTTTTGATCCACCTTAGGAGGCACAAGGAGAACCGAGCCAAGATCCAAGAGCTGAACAACCAGGTCCAAGCCCTCATGCAGATGAACAAGTCTGAAGGTGAGGACGCCGGAGAAGCGCCGGGACGAGAGACGGTGGTCAAATCGGAGCACTCGGGCGACAGGCGACCCTTCGCCTGCGAGCAGTGTGGCCGCACGTACCGCCACGCCGGCAGTCTGGTCAACCACAAAAAGTCCCACAAAACAGGCCAGTATTACTGTTCTCTTTGCAGCAAAGCTTGCTCCAATCAGCTGGCCATGAAGAACCACTTGCGCACACACGTTGCTAACCGAAAGCATTCTTGCCAAAAGTGCGGGAAAGGCTTCCGAGGAAAGCGGCAGCTGTCGGCTCACGTCTGCGCAGACTCCCGCAAGGGCGGCAGGCGAGGCTTAAGATCCCGAGCTTCAAAGTGCAAACGGTGCAAGCAGACGTTTCCTTCTGGCGAGCAACTGGCGGCCCACGCCTGCGCCGCCGGGAGCGCGGCGAGCGACAAAGAGGAGCGGGTGTTCTCGTGTGACGTTTGCCACCGCAGCTACCGGCACGCCGGCAGCCTCCTCAACCACAAGAACACGCACAAGACGGGACACTTCTCCTGCGCCGTCTGCGCCAAGACCTTCAGCAACCCCATGGCGCTGCGCAACCACGCGCGCATCCACACGCAGAAGAAGAAGTTCGTGTGCCTGACGTGCGGCAAGGCCTTCCGCCTCGCCAGCATCCTGCACAACCATCACAAGGTCCACAGCCGCGCGGGCGGACGCTTCAGCTGCTCGGCGTGCGGGAAGAGCTTCCAGGGAAGGTCGGGACTCAAGAGGCACCGCTGCCGGAGAGGTCAGGGAGAGGTCGCGGTGCAGAGCGGAGGGAGCCAGGACAAGTGCTTCACGTGAGTCAACAACTACTCGTGTTTGTTGACAACTTTTACAGTGCTGAGTCTGATGTACATGCAGTGATAATTTCGTCGACGAAAATTGTTTTCAGACAAAGGCAAAACAAAAACTAAAATAGAAGCCATTCATTGAGACAATACGATAACTAAAATTGACTGACAATTTTGTCAATGACTAAAATGAAAACAACAGAGTGATTAAAATTCACACAATCCAATCAGAAGGAGAAACGCGGGTGGGAGAAAGAACCACGCAGAAACTGTTCATTGTTCACTGCATTTTAACGTGTTTGCATTCATTGTGCAGCCGTAAGAATTAATCTCAAACAATTATACACTTTTTTTTTTTTTTTTGTTAATTTAGGTGAAAACTAAGTTATAAGACGGCATATTATTGTAGTACAACATGTTTCATTGAAGCAATTAATAAAGGCACCGTTGAATGTGTTAAATTAGAGTTACACATAGGTGTGTTTATAATTTTCTGGATAAAAGTTTAAATGTATGCTGAAGGAAAACAACTAAAATGTCAATTTAGTCGACTAAAATTGCTCTTTATTTCGTCAACTAAAATTGCTCTATTTTCATGGACTAAAATTGGATTAAACTAAAATACAATCAGATGACTAAAATATGACTAAAATTTAATTAATTGTAGTCAATGAAATTAAAATTTATTTTGCTAACATGAAGGGTTGGGGTGGGTGATATAGATAAAAATGATATCACGATATTTCAAAGAAATTTGCGGTGACTACGTTTTTGATGATATTGGTATTTACTGAAAAATAGATTTATGATTGGTGCTTCGGAATAATAGCATTTTTATTGCACACAATATTTAAGCCACCTTTTTCCCAACTGAAATGCAAACAAAGTGCAAATATAGCGAGCTGAAGGTCGTGAGTTCGTTCCTCAACCCTTGTGTGACTTTTGTTTTCAATCCTTTTTTTTTTTTTTTACTCTCTTCCAAATATTAGCCTACTCTAAAACTGAGTCTTTTTGGTTCCACGCTAAATAGAGTCAAATTTACTCTACGGAATTTACTGTGTAGGAGTTAGGAAACAGATAAATTGTGTAGCCTTTGGGAGCTACCATGTTGGTGACCCCTGGGATAGACCTACAGAAGGTTTCTCAACATTAAGTACCTCCAGGTGGCAGAAAAGTGTTTAGCTACCACTGAGCTCACCTTAAACAATGACCAAAACTTGCGTGTATGGGGTTGTGCTGCAAGATAAACCCCCAAATCTTTATTTTTTTTGTTCAATTGACTTGAGACCAGAAGAACTTATTGTTGTTGAGACGGAAATTAAGAAGATTGCAAGACTGGTGGTGTCGTAGTCACTTCGGAAGAAACATGACTGGGAACCAAGCCTCCATCATCAGATTTGCGCAAGGTACCGTATAAAATACTTGCTTGGATTGTCATTGGGCAATTTAGCAAGACAAAATGTTTAGCTTGCTAGCAAGTGTCACCTCTATCCATTTTGGTGTGGAAAGAGTGCATCGCTCAGCATTCTGTCGAGGAGGCGGCTAATTGCTCTACTCTGGTCAAATGACAGACCATAGAAGGATTTTGTTTACTAGTGATGCTGTTTGAGCTTCTGCCTCCTGGAAGTACTTTACTGTACATGTTGCCCACTCCTGGAAAGGAATTTGGGCATGATGTATCGGTGATCCCGACCTGTTGCTCCTGTAGGTGCGACCTTTGCGGGCGCTCCTACCGCCACGCCGGCTCCCTCCTCAACCACAAGAAGACTCACTCGGAAAACCTCCACCACTGCGGCCTTTGTCTGCAAACCTTTCCGGACCCCCTCACCCTCCAAATCCACTCCCAGATGAGGCGCCAGTGCTGCCCCGAATGCGGTAAGACCTTCTGTCTTGTTGCACACCTGCAGAGCCACATGGAGGTGCACACCAAGGACCGTTTAAAGGGCCTTAGCGGCTTGGATGAACCCGAGACCAACGACCTTAGCTGGACCAAACCTTTGTCCCATCTCCCGGAAAGCGACCCGGCGGAGAAGAGCCACGTGTGCGAGCACTGCGGCCGCGCCTACCGCCACGCCGGCTCGCTCCTCAACCACAAGAACAGCCACAAGACGGGCTCCTTCTCCTGCGGCACTTGCCACAAAGAGTTCTCCAACCTGATGGCCCTGAAGAACCACCGCCGCATCCACACGGAGCCCAAGCGCTACCAGTGCCTGGAGTGCGGCAAAGCCTTCCGCGTGTCCACGCAGCTCATATGTCACCGGCGAATCCACAGCAAAGAGAAGCCCTTCGCCTGCGCGCTGTGCGCCAAGAGCTTCTCCAGCAAGTCCAACCTGAGGCACCACGAGAGGTTGCACCAGAACCGCCACGCTTACGACGACGCCTCCGCTTTTAGCTTGGATGCCAACAACTTCATGGGATTGGACATGGGCTCTTTTCTTTGAAGTCCGCTCGCCGCTCGTACATCCGACTCCTCGTACCTTATTGTGAATGTCGTCCGCAAGCCTCGCGCGTTTCTTCGCCTTTCCTCACGGGACAAACAACCAAAGCGATCCGTAAAAGGCAGCTCGCTTTCCCTGCAGCCGTCCAGTGCCTGGGTCAGGAAACATCAAATTTATACCCTACTCTCAAAAAATGTTTGGAATGTTGGTTTCCCAACATTTACAGGTGAACAGAATTTGACCTAGTCTAAACTTTTGGGTCCCTGTTCAGAAGCTTTAGATACGAGTCAAATTAGGTTCGCCAGTAAAGGATTTCGAGTATGTTAGGTTCAGCCTGAAATGTTTTTTGTTTTTTTTTTAGTTTGGTGTCTGTTTGTGAGTTCTGAAGGACTGCTCACGTCACAAACCTCTTGTTAAAAAAAAAAAAAGAAACGCGTCAAATACCTCGTCTAGTTTATGTTAAGCTTAAATCTAATAAATAGCTGTTCTACTTACTGATAAAATAATTCTCATTCAAGTTCATGTTAAGTGACATCATAATGCTAAAAGCTACATATGTTCTTGTATGACTAGAGATTTTTTTTTATGTTGAAAAAAAAAAAGTTTTGTGTAAGTAACATTTAAGGACCTTTTTTGCAGGAAATTGTCACAAGTTCAAAATAATTTGCTGACTCTTCAACTTGACCGTATTACATTGTAGCCAGCACACAATGGCTTAGCTGACAACATGAAGCGGATCGCGAACAATATATATGTAATATTTTTTTGTCGGGGTTAATTTTCAAGATTGGTTTGTTATGGTTGTACACAAATAATTAGTAGTGAGGCACATAAAAGAAAGAATGTAGTAGGGCTAGGCGAAAACCTCTTTCGCAAAAATCTGACTTCCGATTTTAAACCCGCCAATCCCTGAGAGAAAAAGTAAATGGACATGATTCAGTTTTCATCTCATTTAGTCATCAGTTTGAGAAATATTTTAATAATGCCTTCAATTCTAATTGAAAGTTACTTGCAGCCCGCAAGTTTACACTCACTGAGGACGAACTCATCATTTGCTCTTGTGCTCAAGTGTCTTTTTCTTTTTTTTTTTTCTTCTCTTGTGCCTCGTCCACGCATTTCTTTGCCTCATTTCCACCACTCGCTCACACACACACGTTTGAACTACCTCGTCCGAGGCGCCGACTGCCAGCCTCGTTGTAGAGAGGACACTGTTAACCCGACAAGCCTGACCACTTTTGTTTTAGGGTGACTTGTTTGCAGCATTGATTGTATTTGCACACTCAGACAAGGAAATAAATGATTACTCCTCCTTTTTGTTTCATATTCAAGCAATAGCTTTCTGTGCTAAACTATCAAGGAAGTGGCGGGTCACACTGGAGGGGAAAAGAATGTATTATTTTGCATTTTTTTTTCTCTAAATAATTTTTTTATCTCCATCTTTTTTGCAACTATTTTTCCGTTGTGTTTCCTCTCCCCTCGTAAAATGACGGCTTGATAACCCCTTTAAAATTTAAAATAAAATAACTATTATTTTAACGTAACTCTTAACGTAAATTCTTTCAAGTAATATTTCCTCCTTTTTCTCCCCTCATAAATTAACGTCTTGTTTCTTTTTTTCCATGAAGAATTCCAACTTTATTCTGCTGGTTTTTTTTCCATTATTATTATTTTTTATTTGTAAGATCAAAACTTTTCCTCAATACTCCAACTTTCTCATAATTCTCCCAACATTTTTTTTTCTCTCCAGTGATCCCACATATTTTGCCTTTGTACCAAACAGAAGATGCGTTACATTACTATTTATGCCACTTTGCTATTATTTAAAAGTTTGTAATATTACTGAATTGTACTGTAACCTTATTTGCCATCGTAGGCTACATGCAAAGCAGCCAATGCACATTAAGACTAATATTTAGTTGTGTTTTTTTTATGTTCTCATTCTTGTCATTTGTTGCACTTCCACACTTTCCTCCTCACTCAACATTGTAACTCGTAGACTCCAATATCCACTGTATTATTGTACAGTTTCTTTCTTCTGTAGGAGAACTGGAAGTGCTAGACTAGTTGTGTAATACAATGGGAAAAAAAACACCTCATATTTATAAAATAAGTATTTTGTCACTGAACTGTAGATTTCTACTTCTTTGTTAGAAGCTCATTTAGAATGAAAGCAAAGTAGCGATTAAAAAGACTTGCAAATGAACGCGTGTGGGTTTCTCGTTTGTATTCAAACTCACTGCAACCGCAAAGTTAACATTTTTATTGTGAAAATACATTTTGGTACTCAAAGCAATAAGAGGACTGCATTAGGTCAGAAGAAGCCAGTGCATGTACACAACATTTATATACATTTATAGAGAGAGAGAGAGACAGAAAAAAAAAAAAAAACCTTTGAAAGACGTTAGTTAAAATCACGAGCTGGCCTGGTTGAAGTTTTGACAAATAGAAAAATCTTCACTGTAAGTCCCTTTTACAAATGTGCTTGTAACTCACAAAATAGCATTACTTCTAATGTTATTAACCATACACTCACTCAAATATATTCATCATCTTTCGTAATAGTCTTCTGTGTGGGAATTCTGTACATTGTTTAGAAATGTAGTGGGTAAAAAGTTTTTTTTTTTTTAAGTGACAAGGAGTATTAAGGCCACAATGGAAAGAAAACAGCACCTTTTAAAAGATTACAGTGGATATAAAAAGTCTACACGCAAAGTAGCAGGAACAGCCTACTCAAACAACTGAACTTTATCAATTGAACCATACTGATTATCACTCACATTTATAAAGATAAAGTTTGAAAATGATTTGACTTGGTCTCATGTATAATTTATATAGTCACGGTACCTGACATTTGCACATGGGTGTGTAGACTTTTTATATAATTAATAGTGTTCTGCATTGGGAGTTTGTGCCTCTTTTAGTGGCAAAAACAGGAGAGAGAAAAAAAAAAAAGTACTTTAAAGACTAACAACAAAGGAGTATTGGGGCCATATTGTAAACGAGAGCGAAAAGAAACTTTAAAAAAAAAAAAAAAAAAAGCCTACTAGAACATCTACAATTTAAGTTGTACAGGTCACACTGAGAAAAGTTTTGAAATTGTTATTATTGGTCCCACTTTGTTAATTGTGGGGAAAAAATGGCACTCAAACTGGGATGTGTAGACTTTTTATATCCTCCTAACTACCAGCAATTCAAATTTGTCCTCTGTAGTGGACCTTTTTAAGCCTGAATATCTCCCACCCAGTGCATACAATTGAATTAACTCCTTTTTGTGCTCTTTAGAGGACATTCAGAGCTTTCCAATGATACCAAATGTGTAGGGGTGGGGCTTTGCTACCTTTGTTTGCATCATAAAAGAAAATGGCTTCCCTCAGTGCAAGCACTTTTTAGGGAAGAGGAAAAGTAAATGTATAACACTTTTTATTGAACTAATTTAGGCTTTAAATGTTGTTAGCATGTTTTCTATAAGACTCTTAAGAACACATTAAAGTATTGTTTGAATTATTTTAACTGTATTTGAGCCTTGCATTTAAGTTTTAAAAAATGTCCTCTGTAGTGGACACATCATAGCTTAAAAATATGTATTTATTTATTTTTTTAATTTCTTTTGCAGTATTCCAGTTACTTCACAAAGATTGTGGAATGTCAAAATACACATGAGTGGACAATATTATTTTTTCCTGGTAGTTAGGAGGACATGCCTGATTAAAATGGCACTTTATTCTGTGTTTAAAAAAAAATCAAAGTTTCTACCTTTGCAGTCATGTGGCCCAAATAATCCTTTGGAAGAAAGAAAAAAACAAAAGTTGTCAGTATTTCCACAAGAAGTATTGCATAGCTTGTCTCCTTCCCGCGCTAGCTAGATAAAACAGGATTGGAATCGATTCGATTCGTTCTGCGTTTGGAGTGAGCGTAGCTGTGTGTGTGTGTGTGTGTGTGTGTGTGTGTGTGTGTGTGTGTGTGGGGGGGTGTGTGTGTGTGTGTGTGTGTGTGTGTGTGTGATTCGATTGGGTCGGCAGGAGCCGCAGTAACAGTGCACGATTGTCTAGAGAGAAGAAGAAGGCTTCACTTCACCTAAACGTTAGCTACATTCAAACAGCACACTCGCTGTGTTGTGTCCCGCCCGTCCGCCCGACCTTTTGACCTCCTCATACTTACATTCATGGTATTACGTAACGTAACAGCCCACTTGCAGGCCCACCAAGTGTTCATTCTACCGGGGGGGGGGGGTCGTTCAAAGGCACCCTTGCGTGTTGTCGCTGTTTGTACAATTAAATAAAGTTTAAAAAAAAAAAAAAAAAAGTATTTGCTGTCAGGGGAAGGCCTGTGGTCACTCAGTCAATCAGAGGAAATGGTGGTCGGTCCAGAGGGTCCCTGGGTCGGGTCGGGCCTGTGTCGCCGCTTGCTTCTGTACATCACATGGGTTTGTTTCCAGAGACAGACGAGGCTTCTGATGACAAAACGGCAAATGTTAACGGACTCGTCGGCATTTCATGGTTTGCTGCCCAGCCCTGGGTTACATCATATTTCATATGATCACGTGACGTAAAAAGTACACTCACTGAAAGGTTTAAGCTTGGTAAAGTGGCCCTGCAGTTTCTTCAATTGGTTCTGTGGAAAACCACAACAACAAAAAGTCAGTTTATTACAACAAAACAATGCATGTTAATTAAAACTGCTAATAACCTCATATGGTCTAAAATGAACCCAATATGGGTATTAAAATAGAAACTCAATGAGATAACCCAGTATGGGTTTAAAAAATAATAATTTGTGTTGAAAGTAACCCAATAAGGGTGTTAAAAAATAACCCAATGATATAATAACCCAATATGGATGAGAAAAAAAAAAAGATAAACCAATATTGGCTACAATTAACCCAATGGGGTTAAAAGTAACCCAATATGGGTATTAAAAATAGGAACCTAATGAGATAATTACCCAATATTGGTTAACAGTACCCAATATTGTTAAAAAAATAAATAAAATAAAAATCTATCTAATGACCCAATTTGGGTTAAAAGTAACCCAATATAAAAATAGGAACCGAATGAGATAATTACCCAATATTGGTTAACAGTAATCCAATATTGTTAAAAAAATAAAAAAATCTATCTAATGACCCAATTTGGGTTAAAAGTAACCCAATATAAAAATGGTAGCCTAATGAGATCAACCAATATAGGTTAAAAAAAAACTGTGATAACACAATTTGCATTGAAAGTAACACAATATAGGTATTAAAAAAAATGGTAACCCGATACGGGTACAAAAACAAAAAAAAACACTAATAACCTAACACGGCTTAAATGTAACCCAATTTTAAAAAACAAAACAAAAAAAACAGTATATTAACACAATTTAGGTTAAAATGCGTATTAAAAAATAGTAACCCAATGAGATAATAACCCAGCATTGAGAGACAATGAGGTTCATGTTCAGACAATGAGTTCAGTAAACACCGTGAAATTTTAAGGGTATACACAAATGATCATTTTTGGACCAATGACGTGAAATTGGGACCTGATGATGTCTTAACGATCCCAGTGTCCGTAATCGCTGATTGAACGTGTCAAACTCTGAAGAAAAAAATAAAACGATGTACCTCGAAGAGGCAGTTTGTGCGACTTGCGCCGATGCACCATCACCCCGATGATGAGCGCGGCGCCCACCAGGACCACGGCCAGCACCGAGAAGCTACTGATGGCCGCCAGCTTCCACACGTCCGACGTCTCCTCCACCAGTTTGCCTTACGGTGGACAAATCCCAAAGTTGGAAATCAACAGCAATCAAACCAGGAATTCACTACATCAAAGGTCAGTGAGATAGCGGGGAATGTAAATGGTATGCAAAACATGTTGGGTTGCATTGTATTTCACTTTGAAGCACAAACATTTGTTCATTTTTCAACTTTAGTTATTTTGGAGAATCAATCTTCTTCTTTTTTTTTTTGTAACAAACCTGGGTAGAGGAAATGTATTGGTGTCAAAGTCGACATTTGCTTTGGAAGATGTAGTGGAGTAAAAGTGAAATGATGTCTCACATGTGTTGCATGACGGCGTCTTGGGGTACTGCTTGCAGGACGCGCATGGCACGCACACGTCCAGGTCGGAATTCCAAAATTCCGAAATGCCACATTGACCTGCGCGCAGGAAAACCTCACATCAACTTACACAAGTATGTTTGTTTTGAATGATTTTCCACAACGCAAAAAATCCATTTCAGTAGTTAGAATTGTCAAGATGCTTCCTTGCATTTATTGCATGTACTGTGACCAATGTACAACCGTCACTTTTTGTAGGGGTAAAAAGCAGGATTGCAGAGGATTTGGCATGCAATAATTTTCACAATTTAGGTTGAGCTTGAACTACTGTTTTCATTCTTTTTAATTTAGTGTTAATCAATTGTATGTTGCCACCTAATGGCCGAGAGAGGAATTGCGCAAAAAAACTGTAAAATTGATTGAAAATTGAACTCGGTGGTAGAAAAAAATTCTCGCAACACAAAAGCTTGTTAGGAAAAAACACGTCAATGGAGTCACCTGTAGTGTACTTGTCCAGTTTTGTTTCATGCAACGGCCAGACATTTTCTTGCTATGTGTTCTGCCCGAGGGTTCGGTGTCCACTTAAAATCGCAACTAAAAATCTCATCCAGCTGAATTTATTCAGTCAAGTTGTCGAGAACACGTGAGCAACATTGTGGGTGGGGAAGTCTTTCCTGCGGTGCCGTTGATGCAAGACACGAAGCGGGAGGGTAACTTTGCGAGTGCACAAAGTGCTTCCTTGGGATTGTTTGTGTCTCTTCCACGAAACGTCACCAAGATGAAAACAAGATGGTGCTTGAGGGGAAAACTTGCTTCCCGCCCGCCTGCATGCTGCGAGCACAATGGAAGACTTCATTTGTTTGCATGACGGCCAGACAGATGAACGCTTCAATGTGTGCCCACACACACAAAATCATTTTTTGTTTTTTTTTCCTACTCGTTTGGATTACGCTGCACCTAACAACAGAAATTGATTTGTTGAAAATCCTTTCTTGCAAGTAATGAAAGTGATTAAGCATTATCACTATTTTTCATTTTTTTTAATTGAACGCTACAATATCCATAACGAATTTTTAAACTTTTAAAATGTGAAAATCGAAGATTATTTTTTTTATTTTTTGACTAAAATTAAATACATACAATATATAATGTGAAATAAACATTTTAAATATTTGCATTTATTAAACATTTAAAATGTTTGTAATTTTACAAAAATGTAAATATGTTAAATATGAAACATTTTATTTCTAATGTATTAAAAGTATATTAAAACAATCATACATTTTAAGTAGTTTTAATTTTTATTATTAAAAATATGCACTATATGCGATATAGTTGCTCAATATAGCGATATATTGTGATATTTAACATGCCTAAAGAGATTACGTTTTTATTATCTAATGAAAGAATTACATTTTTCTTTTCATGCGGAAAAATAATCAAATTCAAGCATGTCTTTGCGATATACATGTTGCATAGGCCAATATCACAGTATCGATATTTTTTTCGATATATTTGTGCAGCCCAAGTATCAAGTATTTTAAATTCATCGAACAGTTGAAATATTAAATGTGTATTCTGGCATCTCATGTAGCTGAACGTGCATATGTAGCTCCCGACGACACACCTCAGCAATAAAAAAAAATTAAACAAGTTCTCCAAACACGTTGTGTTCCAGTTGTTGTATATCAATAGGAAGATGTCGCAGATGCAAAAAAAAAAAAAAAAAAACTTGCACACAACAGAATTTGTCATGGCGATAAGATGGACGAAACAATAGACTGCTGACACTCAACCTGACGTCATCCTTCCTGACTCATCCACTTGCAATGCGACTTTGTTCCCTTTTTGGCACCACCAAGATAACCTCTTGACGTGTTAGTGTGGTCTGTTATTACTCTTATAAAGAAAAACTGGAGAGAAATATTGGCATGTGGAGTAAGACTAAAACGGCATGATGTATATGAGAAGGTGAAAAGAATGACATGATGGATAGTCAGACTTAAAAAAATATGATAGTAAGATTAAATATATGGTGTATATTAACACTAAAGGTGACATAATGTATAGTAAGACTTAAAAATATGTGAAGTAAGATTAAAAATTACATGATGTATAGTAAGATAAAAAATTATAGTAAGAAAAATGATGTATGAATATGACAGCATGTATGATTTAAAATATATAATAAATATATAGTAAGATAAAAATGCATGATGTATAAGGCATTTTTTTAATGGCATTATCACCAAAAATTGACATGTTTAGTAAGGCATTGAGAAAAAAGAGTAAGTATGGAGTATGGAAAGTAAGGTTTAAAAAAAAAAAAAATGACATGATGCAAGGCACTTTATTAGATGGCATTAAGATAAAAAAAATAAAATAAAAAGTGACATGATGTATAGCCAGGGGTGGGATCGAGGGTGCCCAGAGGGTCAGAGTCCTGCAGGTTGTAGGCCTTTTTTTTTTTTTTTTTTTTTAAACGACCATGTATAGAAAGGCATTTTTTATTTTATTAAAAAAAACCGACCATGTATAGTAAGGCGTTTTTTATTTTATTAAAAAAAAACAAAACAACGACCATGTATAGTAAGGCGTTTTTTATTTTATTAAAAAAAAAAAAACGACCATGTATAGTAAGGCGTTTTTTATTTTATTAAAAAAAAAAAAAACACCATGGAAAGTAAGGCGTTTTTTATTTTATGAAAAAAACCACCATGTATAGTAAGGCGTTTTTTATTTTATGAAAAAAAAATGACCATGTATAGTAAGGCGTTTTTTATATTCTGAAAACAGCGACCATGTATAGTAAGGCGTTTTTTATTTTATTAAAAAAGCGACCATGTATCGTAAGGCATTTTTTATTTTATGAAAAAAGCGACCATGTATAGTAAGGCGTTTTTTATGTTATTAAAAAAACGACCATGTATAGTAAGGCGTTCTTTATTAAAAAAAAAAAAACGACCATGTATAGTAAGGCATTTTTTGGGAGTGGGGGGCGAATGGGAGGGGGGGGGGCGAATACATGATAAGGTTTTTATTTTTTGGGGGGGTGGGGGAGATGTTTTTTTTTTTTTTTTTTTTTTTTTTAATTTAACCACGTATAGTAAGGCATTAAAAAAAACCATTTTATTTTAAAAACGACCATGTGAATATATAATAATGCGGTTTTTTTTTTGACCATGTATAGGAAGGTGTTTTTTAAACTGGCAAATTTGCCACTTTTTTTCTTGTCATATTGCACCCGCCTTCTAAAAAAAAAATGTTTCTACGTGGTCCTAATAAACTGTTGTAAAAACGACCATGTAAGGCATTTTTTTTATTTTAAAAATTACCATGTATAGTAAGGCATTTTTTATTTTATTAAAAAAAAACGACCATGTATAGTAAGGCGTTTTTTATTTTATTAAAAAAAAAAAAACGACCATGTATAGTAAGGCGTTTTTTATTTTATTAAAAAAAAAAACGACCATGTATAGTAAGCCGTTTTGTCTTCTTAAAAAAAAACGACCATGTATAGTAGGGCGTTTTTTATTTTATTAAAAAACAACAACAACGACCATGTATAGTAAGGCGTTTTTTATTTTATTAAAAAAAAAAACAACGACCATGTATAGTAAGGCGTTTTTTATTTTATTAAAAAAAAAAACAACGACCATGTATAGTAAGGCGTTTTTTATTTTATTTAAAAAAAAAAACAACGACCATGTATAGTAAGGCGTTTTTTATTTTATTAAAAAAAAAAAAAAAACACCATGGAAAGTAAGGCGTTTTTTATTTTATGAAAAAAACCACCATGTATAGTAAGGCGTTTTTTTATTTTATTAAAAAAACGACCATAAGGCGTTTTTTATTTAAAAAAAACGACCATGTATAGTAAGGCGTTTTTAATTTTATGAAAAAAACGACCATGTATAGTAAGGCGTTTTTTATTTTATGAAAAAAACGACCATGTATAGTGAGGCGTTTTTTATTTTATGAAAAAAAAATGACCATGTATAGTAAGGCGTTTTTTTATTTTATGAAAAAAGCGACCATGTATAGTAAGGCGTTCTTTATTAAAAAAAAAAAAATGCCCATGTATAGTAAGGCGTTTTTTATTTTATGAAAAAAACGACCATGTATAGTAAGGCGTTTTTTATTTTATTAAAAAAGCGACCATGTATCGTAAGGCATTTTTTATTTTATGAAAAAAGCGACCATGTATAGTAAGGCGTTCTTTATTTAAAAAAAAAAAATGCCCATGTATAGTAAGGCGTTTTTTATTTTATGAAAAAAACGACCATGTATAGTAAGGCGTTTTTTATTTTATGAAAAAAACGACCATGTATAGTAAGGCGGTTTTTTTCCGACCAAAAAATGACCATTTATTTATTTATTTTTTCCCCCTCGTCAGACTTACTTAACTCATTGCCCATCTTTCCAGTAAATAGGGTAACAACCCCGTGGTCTCGTGGTAGAGTTTCTACCCACAGACACTGAGGTTGTGGGTTCGATCCCAAGCTGAGTCAAACCAAATGACCATGTATAGTAAGGCTTTTTTTTCCGACAAAAAAACGACCATGTATAGTAAGGCTTTTTTTTTTCGACAAAAAAACGACCATGTATAGTAAGGCTTTTTTTTCCGACAAAAAAACGACCATTTATAGTAAGGCTTTTTTTTTCCGACAAAAAAACGACCATGTATAGTGAGGCTTTTTTTTCCGACAAAAAAATGACCATGTATAGTAAGGCTTTTTTTTTTCCGACAAAAAAATGACCAAGTATAGTAAGGCTTTTTTTTTCGACAAAAAAACGACCATGTATAGTAAGGCTTTTTTTTCCGACAAAAAAACGACCATTTTTATTTTTTTTATTTTTTTTTTATAGTAAGGCTTTTTTTTTCTGACACAAAAGCGGCCATGTATAGTAAGGCTTTTTTTTTCTGACACAAAAGCGGCCATGTATAGTAAGGCTTTTTTTTTTCGACAAAAAAACGACCATGTATAGTAAGGCCTTTTTTTCCGACAAAAAAAACGACCATGTATAGTAAGGCTTTTTTTTTTCGACAAAAAAACGACCATGTATAGTAAGGCCTTTTTTTCCGACAAAAAAAACGACCATGTATAGTAAGGCTTTTTTTTTTCGACAAAAAAACGACCATGTATAGTAAGGCTTTTTTTTTCGACAAAAAAACGACCATGTATAGTAAGGCTTTTTTTTCCGACAAAAAAACGACCATTTTTATTTTTTTTATTTATTTATTTATTTATTTATTTTTTAATTCCTGGTCATACTTACTAAACTCATTGGCCCTCTTTCCAGTAAACCAGTTAACAGCCCCGTGGTCTAGTGGTAGAGTGTCTACCCACAGACACTGAGGTTGTGGGTTCGATCCCAGGCTGAGTCAAACCAAATGACCATGTATAGTAAGGCTTTTTTTTTCGACAAAAAAACGACCATGTATAGTAAGGCTTTTTTTTTCGACAAAAAAACGACCATGTATAGTAAGGCTTTTTTTTCCGACAAAAAAACGACCATGTATAATAAGGCTTTTTTTTTTTCGACAAAAAAACGACCATGTATAGTAAGGCTTTTTTTTTTTCGACAAAAAAACGACCATGTATAGTAAGGCTTTTTTTTTTTCGACAAAAAAACGACCATTTTTATTTTATTTATTTATTTATTTATTTATTTATTTATTTATTTATTTATTTATTTATTTATTAAGGCTTTTTTTTCCGACAAAAAAAACGACCATGTATAGTAAGGCTTTTTTTCCGACAAAAAAACGACCATTTATAGTAAGGCTTTTTTTTTTCGACAAAAAAATGACCATGTATAGTAAGGCTTTTTTTTTTCTGACACAAAAGCGACCATGTATAGTAAGGCTTTTTTTTTTCCGACAAAAAAACGACCATGTATAGTAAGGCTTTTTTTTTCGACAAAAAAATGACCATGTATAGTAAGGCTTTTATTTTTCTGACACAAAAGCGACCATGTATAGTAAGGCTTTTTTTTTTCCGACAAAAAAACGACCATGTATAGTAAGGCCTTTTTTTCCAACAAAAAAAAACGACCATGTATAGTAAGGCTTTTTTTTTCGACAAAAAAACGACCATGTATAGTAAGGCTTTTTTTTCCGACAAAAAAACGACCATGTATAGTAAGGCTTTTTTTTCCGACAAAAAAATGACCATGTATAGTCAGGCTTTTTTTTTTTTGACACACCATGTATAGTAAGGCTTTTTTTTTTTCGACAAAAAAACGACCATGTATAGTAAGGCTTTTTTTTTTTCTGACACAAAAGCGGCCATGTATAGTAAGGCTTTTTTTTTTCGACAAAAAAACGACCATGTTATAGTAAGGCTTTTTTTTTTAGACAAAAAAACGACCATGTATAGTAAGGCGTTTTTTATTTTATTAAAAAAAAAAAAACGACCATGTATAGTAAGGCGTTTTTTATTTTATTAAAAAAAAAACGACCATGTATAGTAAGCCGTTTTTTCTTCTTAAAAAAAAACGACCATGTATAGTAGGGCGTTTTTTATTTTATTAAAAAACAACAACAACGACCATGTATAGTAAGGCGTTTTTTATTTTATTAAAAAAAAAAACAACGACCATGTATAGTAAGGCGTTTTTTATTTTATTAAAAAAAAAAACAACGACCATGTATAGTAAGGCGTTTTTTATTTTATTTAAAAAAAAAAACAACGACCATGTATAGTAAGGCGTTTTTTATTTTATTAAAAAAAAAACAAAACACCATGGAAAGTAAGGCGTTTTTTATTTTATGAAAAAAACCACCATGTATAGTAAGGCGTTTTTTTATTTTATTAAAAAAACGACCATAAGGCGTTTTTTATTTAAAAAAAACGACCATGTATAGTAAGGCGTTTTTAATTTTATGAAAAAAACGACCATGTATAGTAAGGCGTTTTTTATTTTATGAAAAAAACGACCATGTATAGTGAGGCGTTTTTTATTTTATGAAAAAAAAATGACCATGTATAGTAAGGCGTTTTTTTATTTTATGAAAAAAGCGACCATGTATAGTAAGGCGTTCTTTATTAAAAAAAAAAAATGCCCATGTATAGTAAGGCGTTTTTTATTTTATGAAAAAAACGACCATGTATAGTAAGGCGTTTTTTATTTTATTAAAAAAGCGACCATGTATCGTAAGGCATTTTTTATTTTATGAAAAAAGCGACCATGTATAGTAAGGCGTTCTTTATTTAAAAAAAAAAAAATGCCCATGTATAGTAAGGCGTTTTTTATTTTATGAAAAAAACGACCATGTATAGTAAGGCGTTTTTTATTTTATGAAAAAAACGACCATGTATAGTAAGGCGGTTTTTTTCCGACCAAAAAATGACCATTTATTTATTTATTTTTTCCCCCTCGTCAGACTTACTTAACTCATTGCCCATCTTTCCAGTAAATAGGGTAACAACCCCGTGGTCTCGTGGTAGAGTTTCTACCCACAGACACTGAGGTTGTGGGTTCGATCCCAAGCTGAGTCAAACCAAATGACCATGTATAGTAAGGCTTTTTTTTCCGACAAAAAAACGACCATGTATAGTAAGGCTTTTTTTTTTCGACAAAAAAACGACCATGTATAGTAAGGCTTTTTTTTCCGACAAAAAAACGACCATTTATAGTAAGGCTTTTTTTTTCCGACAAAAAAACGACCATGTATAGTGAGGCTTTTTTTTCCGACAAAAAAATGACCATGTATAGTAAGGCTTTTTTTTTCCGACAAAAAAATGACCAAGTATAGTAAGGCTTTTTTTTTCGACAAAAAAACGACCATGTATAGTAAGGCTTTTTTTTCCGACAAAAAAACGACCATTTTTATTTTTTTTATTTTTTTTTTATAGTAAGGCTTTTTTTTTCTGACACAAAAGCGGCCATGTATAGTAAGGCTTTTTTTTTCTGACACAAAAGCGGCCATGTATAGTAAGGCTTTTTTTTTTCGACAAAAAAACGACCATGTATAGTAAGGCCTTTTTTTCCGACAAAAAAAACGACCATGTATAGTAAGGCTTTTTTTTTTCGACAAAAAAACGACCATGTATAGTAAGGCCTTTTTTTCCGACAAAAAAAACGACCATGTATAGTAAGGCTTTTTTTTTTCGACAAAAAAACGACCATGTATAGTAAGGCTTTTTTTTTCGACAAAAAAACGACCATGTATAGTAAGGCTTTTTTTTCCGACAAAAAAACGACCATTTTTATTTTTTTTATTTATTTATTTATTTATTTATTTTTTAATTCCTGGTCATACTTACTAAACTCATTGGCCCTCTTTCCAGTAAACCAGTTAACAGCCCCGTGGTCTAGTGGTAGAGTGTCTACCCACAGACACTGAGGTTGTGGGTTCGATCCCAGGCTGAGTCAAACCAAATGACCATGTATAGTAAGGCTTTTTTTTTCGACAAAAAAACGACCATGTATAGTAAGGCTTTTTTTTTCGACAAAAAAACGACCATGTATAGTAAGGCTTTTTTTTCCGACAAAAAAACGACCATGTATAATAAGGCTTTTTTTTTTCGACAAAAAAACGACCATGTATAGTAAGGCTTTTTTTTTTTCGACAAAAAAACGACCATGTATAGTAAGGCTTTTTTTTTTCCGACAAAAAAACGACCATTTTTATTTTATTTATTTATTTATTTATTTATTTATTTATTTATTAAGGCTTTTTTTTCCGACAAAAAAAACGACCATGTATAGTAAGGCTTTTTTTTCCGACAAAAAAACGACCATTTATAGTAAGGCTTTTTTTTTTCGACAAAAAAACGACCATGTATAGTAAGGCTTTTTTTTCCGACAAAAAAATGACCATGTATAGTAAGGCTTTTTTTTTTCTGACACAAAAGCGACCATGTATAGTAAGGCTTTTTTTTTTCCGACAAAAAAACGACCATGTATAGTAAGGCTTTTTTTTTCGACAAAAAAATGACCATGTATAGTAAGGCTTTTATTTTTCTGACACAAAAGCGACCATGTATAGTAAGGCTTTTTTTTTTCCGACAAAAAAACGACCATGTATAGTAAGGCCTTTTTTTCCAACAAAAAAAAACGACCATGTATAGTAAGGCTTTTTTTTTCGACAAAAAAACGACCATGTATAGTAAGGCTTTTTTTTCCGACAAAAAAACGACCATGTATAGTAAGGCTTTTTTTTCCGACAAAAAAATGACCATGTATAGTCAGGCTTTTTTTTTTTTGACACACCATGTATAGTAAGGCTTTTTTTTTTTCGACAAAAAAACGACCATGTATAGTAAGGCTTTTTTTTTTTCTGACACAAAAGCGGCCATGTATAGTAAGGCTTTTTTTTTTCGACAAAAAAACGACCATGTTATAGTAAGGCTTTTTTTTTTAGACAAAAAAACGACCATGTATAGTAAGGCTTTTTTTCCCGACAAAAAAACGACCATGTATAGTAAGGCTTTTTTTTTTTCGACAAAAAAACGACCATGTATAGTAAGGCCTTTTTTTCCGACAAAAAACGACCATGTATAGTAAGGCTTTTTTTTTTCGACAAAAAAACGACCATGTATAGTAAGGCCTTTTTTTCCGACAAAAAAAACGACCATGTATAGTAAGGCTTTTTTTTCGACAAAAAAACGACCATGTATAGTAAGGCTTTTTTTTCCGACAAAAAAATGACCATTTATAGAAAGGCTTTTTTTTCCGACAAAAAACGACAATGTATAGTAAGGCTTTTTTTTTCGACAAAAAAACGACCATGTATAGTAAGGCTTTTTTTTCCGACAAAAAAATGACCATGTATAGTAAGGCTTTTTTTTTCTGACACAAAAGCGACCATGTATAGTAAGGCTTTTTTTTTTTCGACAAAAAAACGACCACGTATAGTAAGGCCTTTTTTTTCGACAAAAAAACGACCATGTTATAGTAAGGCCTTTTTTTCCGACAAAAAAAACGACCATGTATAGTAAGGCTTTTTTTTCCGACAAAAAAACGACCATGTATAGTAAGGCTTTTTTTTTTTCGACAAAAAAACGACCATGTATAGTAAGGCCTTTTTTTCCGACAAAAAACGACCATGTATAGTAAGGCTTTTTTTTTTTCGACAAAAAAACGACCATGTATAGTAAGGCCTTTTTTTCCGACAAAAAAAACGACCATGTATAGTAAGGCTTTTTTTTTCGACAAAAAAACGACCATGTATAGTAAGGCTTTTTTTTTCGACAAAAAAACGACCATGTATAGTAAGGCTTTTTTTTCCGACAAAAAAACGACCATGTATAATAAGGCTTTTTTTTCCGACAAAAAAACGACCATGTATAATAAGGCTTTTTTTTTTCGACAAAAAAACGACCATGTATAGTAAGGCTTTTTTTTTTTCGACAAAAAAACGACCATGTATAGTAAGGCTTTTTTTTTTCCGACAAAAAAACGACCATTTTTATTTTATTTATTTATTTATTTATTTATTTATTTATTTATTAAGGCTTTTTTTTCCGACAAAAAAAACGACCATGTATAGTAAGGCTTTTTTTTCCGACAAAAAAACGACCATTTATAGTAAGGCTTTTTTTTTTCGACAAAAAAACGACCATGTATAGTAAGGCTTTTTTTTCCGACAAAAAAATGACCATGTATAGTAAGGCTTTTTTTTTTCTGACACAAAAGCGACCATGTATAGTAAGGCTTTTTTTTTTCCGACAAAAAAACGACCATGTATAGTAAGGCTTTTTTTTTCGACAAAAAAATGACCATGTATAGTAAGGCTTTTATTTTTCTGACACAAAAGCGACCATGTATAGTAAGGCTTTTTTTTTTCCGACAAAAAAACGACCATGTATAGTAAGGCCTTTTTTTCCAACAAAAAAAAACGACCATGTATAGTAAGGCTTTTTTTTTCGACAAAAAAACGACCATGTATAGTAAGGCTTTTTTTTCCGACAAAAAAACGACCATGTATAGTAAGGCTTTTTTTTCCGACAAAAAAATGACCATGTATAGTCAGGCTTTTTTTTTTTTGACACACCATGTATAGTAAGGCTTTTTTTTTTTCGACAAAAAAACGACCATGTATAGTAAGGCTTTTTTTTTTTCTGACACAAAAGCGGCCATGTATAGTAAGGCTTTTTTTTTTCGACAAAAAAACGACCATGTTATAGTAAGGCTTTTTTTTTTAGACAAAAAAACGACCATGTATAGTAAGGCTTTTTTTCCCGACAAAAAAACGACCATGTATAGTAAGGCTTTTTTTTTTTCGACAAAAAAACGACCATGTATAGTAAGGCCTTTTTTTCCGACAAAAAACGACCATGTATAGTAAGGCTTTTTTTTTTCGACAAAAAAACGACCATGTATAGTAAGGCCTTTTTTTCCGACAAAAAAAACGACCATGTATAGTAAGGCTTTTTTTTCGACAAAAAAACGACCATGTATAGTAAGGCTTTTTTTTCCGACAAAAAAATGACCATTTATAGAAAGGCTTTTTTTTCCGACAAAAAACGACAATGTATAGTAAGGCTTTTTTTTTCGACAAAAAAACGACCATGTATAGTAAGGCTTTTTTTTCCGACAAAAAAATGACCATGTATAGTAAGGCTTTTTTTTTCTGACACAAAAGCGACCATGTATAGTAAGGCTTTTTTTTTTTCGACAAAAAAACGACCACGTATAGTAAGGCCTTTTTTTTCGACAAAAAAACGACCATGTTATAGTAAGGCCTTTTTTTCCGACAAAAAAAACGACCATGTATAGTAAGGCTTTTTTTTCCGACAAAAAAACGACCATGTATAGTAAGGCTTTTTTTTTTTCGACAAAAAAACGACCATGTATAGTAAGGCCTTTTTTTCCGACAAAAAACGACCATGTATAGTAAGGCTTTTTTTTTTTCGACAAAAAAACGACCATGTATAGTAAGGCCTTTTTTTCCGACAAAAAAAACGACCATGTATAGTAAGGCTTTTTTTTTCGACAAAAAAACGACCATGTATAGTAAGGCTTTTTTTTTCGACAAAAAAACGACCATGTATAGTAAGGCCTTTTTTTCCGACAAAAAAAACGACCATGTATAGTAAGGCTTTTTTTTTTCGACAAAAAAACGACCATGTATAGTAAGGCTTTTTTTTCTGACAAAAAAACGACCATGTATAGTAAGGCTTTTTTTTCCGACAAAAAAACGACCAAATAGGATAACAACCCCGTGGTCTAGTGGTAGAGTTTCTACCCACAGACACTGAGGTTGTGGGTTCGATCCCAAGCTGAGTCAAACCATATGACCATGTATAGTAAGGCTTTTTTTTCCGACAAAAAAACGACCATGTATAGTAAGGCTTTTTTTTCCGACAAAAAAACGACCATGTATAGTAAGGCTTTTTTTTTTCCGACAAAAAAATGACCATGTATAGTAAGGCCTTTTTTTCCGACAAAAAACGACAATGTATAGTAAGGCTTTTTTTTTTCGACAAAAAAACGACCATGTATAGTAAGGCTTTTTTTTTCGACAAAAAAACGACCATGTATAGTAAGGCTTTTTTTTCCGACAAAAAAACGACCATGTATAATAAGGCTTTTTTTTTTTCGACAAAAAAACGACCATGTATAGTAAGGCTTTTTTTTTTTCGACAAAAAAACGACCATGTATAGTAAGGCTTTTTTTTTTCCGACAAAAAAACGACCATTTTTATTTTATTTTATTTATTTATTTATTTATTTATTTATTTATTTATTAAGGCTTTTTTTTCCGACAAAAAAAACGACCATGTATAGTAAGGCTTTTTTTTCCGACAAAAAAACGACCATTTATAGTAAGGCTTTTTTTTTTCGACAAAAAAACGACCATGTATAGTAAGGATTTTTTTTCCGACAAAAAAATGACCATGTATAGTAAGGCTTTTTTTTTTCTGACACAAAAGCGACCATGTATAGTAAGGCTTTTTTTTTTCCGACAAAAAAACGACCATGTATAGTAAGGCTTTTTTTTTCGACAAAAAAATGACCATGTATAGTAAGGCTTTTATTTTTCTGACACAAAAGCGACCATGTATAGTAAGGCTTTTTTTTTTCCGACAAAAAAACGACCATGTTATAGTAAGGCTTTTTTTTTTCGACAAAAAAACGACCATGTATAGTAAGGCTTTTTTTTTCGACAAAAAAACGACCATGTATAGTAAGGCTTTTTTTTCGACAAAAAAACGACCATGTATAGTAAGGCTTTTTTTTCCGACAAAAAAATGACCATTTATAGAAAGGCTTTTTTTTCCGACAAAAAACGACAATGTATAGTAAGGCTTTTTTTTTCGACAAAAAAACGACCATGTATAGTAAGGCTTTTTTTTCCGACAAAAAAATGACCATGTATAGTAAGGCTTTTTTTTTCTGACACAAAAGCGACCATGTATAGTAAGGCTTTTTTTTTTTCGACAAAAAAACGACCACGTATAGTAAGGCCTTTTTTTTCGACAAAAAAACGACCATGTTATAGTAAGGCCTTTTTTTCCGACAAAAAAAACGACCATGTATAGTAAGGCTTTTTTTTCCGACAAAAAAACGACCATGTATAGTAAGGCTTTTTTTTTTTCGACAAAAAAACGACCATGTATAGTAAAGCCTTTTTTTCCGACAAAAAACGACCATGTATAGTAAGGCTTTTTTTTTTTCGACAAAAAAACGACCATGTATAGTAAGGCCTTTTTTTCCGACAAAAAAAACGACCATGTATAGTAAGGCTTTTTTTTTCGACAAAAAAACGACCATGTATAGTAAGGCTTTTTTTTTTTCGACAAAAAAACGACCATGTATAGTAAGGCCTTTTTTTCCGACAAAAAAAACGACCATGTATAGTAAGGCTTTTTTCTTTCGACAAAAAAACGACCATGTATAGTAAGGCTTTTTTTTCTGACAAAAAAACGACCATGTATAGTAAGGCTTTTTTTTCCGACAAAAAAACGACCAAATAGGATAACAACCCCGTGGTCTAGTGGTAGAGTTTCTACCCACAGACACTGAGGTTGTGGGTTCGATCCCAAGCTGAGTCAAACCATATGACCATGTATAGTAAGGCTTTTTTTTCCGACAAAAAAACGACCATGTATAGTAAGGCTTTTTTTTCCGACAAAAAAACGACCATGTATAGTAAGGCTTTTTTTTTTCCGACAAAAAAATGACCATGTATAGTAAGGCCTTTTTTTCCGACAAAAAACGACAATGTATAGTAAGGCTTTTTTTTTTCGACAAAAAAACGACCATGTATAGTAAGGCTTTTTTTTTCGACAAAAAAACGACCATGTATAGTAAGGCTTTTTTTTCCGACAAAAAAACGACCATGTATAATAAGGCTTTTTTTTTTTCGACAAAAAAACGACCATGTATAGTAAGGCTTTTTTTTTTTCGACAAAAAAACGACCATGTATAGTAAGGCTTTTTTTTTTCCGACAAAAAAACAACCATTTTTATTTTATTTATTTATTTATTTATTTATTTATTTATTTATTTATTTATTTATTTATTTATTTATTAAGGCTTTTTTTTCCGACAAAAAAAACGACCATGTATAGTAAGGCTTTTTTTTCCGACAAAAAAACGACCATTTATAGTAAGGCTTTTTTTTTTCGACAAAAAAACGACCATGTATAGTAAGGCTTTTTTTTCCGACAAAAAAATGACCATGTATAGTAAGGCTTTTTTTTTTCTGACACAAAAGCGACCATGTATAGTAAGGCTTTTTTTTTTCCGACAAAAAAACGACCATGTATAGTAAGGCTTTTTTTTTCGACAAAAAAATGACCATGTATAGTAAGGCTTTTATTTTTCTGACACAAAAGCGACCATGTATAGTAAGGCTTTTTTTTTTCCGACAAAAAAACGACCATGTATAGTAAGGCCTTTTTTTCCAACAAAAAAAAACGACCATGTATAGTAAGGCTTTTTTTTTCGACAAAAAAACGACCATGTATAGTAAGGCTTTTTTTTCCGACAAAAAAACGACCATGTATAGTAAGGCTTTTTTTTCCGACAAAAAAATGACCATGTATAGTCAGGCTTTTTTTTTTTTGACACACCATGTATAGTAAGGCTTTTTTTTTTTCGACAAAAAAACGACCATGTATAGTAAGGCTTTTTTTTTTTCTGACACAAAAGCGGCCATGTATAGTAAGGCTTTTTTTTTTCGACAAAAAAACGACCATGTTATAGTAAGGCTTTTTTTTTTCGACAAAAAAACGACCATGTATAGTAAGGCTTTTTTTTCCGACAAAAAAACGACCATGTATAGTAAGGCTTTTTTTTTTTCGACAAAAAAACGACCATGTATAGTAAGGCCTTTTTTTCCGACAAAAAACGACCATGTATAGTAAGGCTTTTTTTTTTTCGACAAAAAAACGACCATGTATAGTAAGGCCTTTTTTTCCGACAAAAAAAACGACCATGTATAGTAAGGCTTTTTTTTCGACAAAAAAACGACCATGTATAGTAAGGCTTTTTTTTCCGACAAAAAAATGACCATTTATAGAAAGGCTTTTTTTTCCGACAAAAAACGACAATGTATAGTAAGGCTTTTTTTTTCGACAAAAAAACGACCATGTATAGTAAGGCTTTTTTTTCCGACAAAAAAATGACCATGTATAGTAAGGCTTTTTTTTTCTGACACAAAAGCGACCATGTATAGTAAGGCTTTTTTTTTTTCGACAAAAAAACGACCACGTATCGTAAGGCCTTTTTTTTCGACAAAAAAACGACCATGTTATAGTAAGGCCTTTTTTTCCGACAAAAAAAACGACCATGTATAGTAAGGCTTTTTTTTCCGACAAAAAAACGACCATGTATAGTAAGGCTTTTTTTTTTCCGACAAAAAAATGACCATGTATAGTAAGGCTTTTTTTTTTTCGACAAAAAAACGACCATGTATAGTAAGGCTTTTTTTTTTCCGACAAAAAAACGACCATTTTTATTTATTTTATTTATTTATTTATTTATTTATTTATTTATTTATTTATTTATTTATTTATTTAATTCCTAGTCATACTTACTAAACTCATTGCCCCTCTTTCCAGTAAACTAGCTAACAGCCCCGTGGTCTAGTGGTAGAGTGTCTACCCACAGACACTGAGGTTGTGGGTTCGATCCCAGGCTGAGTCAAACCAAATGACCATGTATAGTAAGGCTTTTTTTTTCGACAAAAAAACGACCATGTATAGTAAGGCTTTTTTTTCCGACAAAAAAACTACCATGTATAGTAAGGCTTTTTTTTCCGACAAAAAAACGACCATGTATAGTAAGGCTTTTTTTTTTCTGACACAAAAGCGACCATGTATAGTAAGGCTTTTTTTTTTTCGACAAAAAAACGACCATGTATAGTAAGGCTTTTTTTTCCGACAAAAAAATGACCATGTATAGTAAGGCTTTTATTTTTCTGACACAAAAGCGACCATGTATAGTAAGGCTTTTTTTTTTCCGACAAAAAAACGACCATGTATAGTAAGGCATTTTTTTCCGACAAAAAAAAACGACCATGTATAGTAAGGCTTTTTTTTTCGACAAAAAAACGACCATGTATAGTAAGGCTTTTTTTTCCGACAAAAAAACGACCATGTATAGTAAGGCTTTTTTTTTTTCGACAAAAAAACGACCATGTATAGTAAGGCATTTTTTTCCGACAAAAAACGACCATGCATAGTAAGGCTTTTTTTTTTTCGACAAAAAAACGACCATGTATAGTAAGGCCTTTTTTTCCGACAAAAAAAACGACCATGTATAGTAAGGCTTTTTTTTCGACAAAAAAACGACCATGTATAGTAAGGCTTTTTTTTCCGACAAAAAAATGACCATTTATAGAAAGGCTTTTTTTTCCGACAAAAAACGACAATGTATAGTAAGGCTTTTTTTTTCGACAAAAAAACGACCATGTATAGTAAGGCTTTTTTTTCCGACAAAAAAATGACCATGTATAGTAAGGCTTTTTTTTTCTGACACAAAAGCGACCATGCATAGTAAGGCCTTTTTTTTCGACAAAAAAACGACCATGTATAGTAAGGCTTTTTTTTTCGACAAAAAAACGACCATGTATAGTAAGGCTTTTTTTTCCGACAAAAAAACGACCATGTATAGTAAGGCTTTTTTTTCCGACAAAAAAATGACCATGTATAGTCAGGCTTTTTTTTTTTTGACACACCATGTATAGTAAGGCTTTTTTTTTTTCGACAAAAAAACGACCATGTATAGTAAGGCTTTTTTTTTTTCTGACACAAAAGCGGCCATGTATAGTAAGGCTTTTTTTTTTCGACAAAAAAACGACCATGTTATAGTAAGGCCTTTTTTTCCGACAAAAAAAACGACCATGTATAGTAAGGCTTTTTTTTTTCGACAAAAAAACGACCATGTATAGTAAGGCTTTTTTTTCCGACAAAAAAACGACCATGTATAGTAAGGCTTTTTTTTTTTCGACAAAAAAACGACCATGTATAGTAAGGCATTTTTTTCCGACAAAAAACGACCATGCATAGTAAGGCTTTTTTTTTTTCGACAAAAAAACGACCATGTATAGTAAGGCCTTTTTTTCCGACAAAAAAAACGACCATGTATAGTAAGGCTTTTTTTTCGACAAAAAAACGACCATGTATAGTAAGGCTTTTTTTTCCGACAAAAAAATGACCATTTATAGAAAGGCTTTTTTTTCCGACAAAAAAACGACCATGTATAGTAAGGCTTTTTTTTTTCGACAAAAAAACGACCATGTATAGTAAGGCTTTTTTTTCCGACAAAAAAACGACCATGTATAGTAAGGCTTTTTTTTTTCCGACAAAAAAAATGACCATGTATAGTAAGGCCTTTTTTTCCGACAAAAAAACGACCAAATAGGATAACAAACCCGTGGTCTAGTGGTAGAGTTTCTACCCACAGACACTGAGGTTGTGGGTTCGATCCCAAGCTGAGTCAAACCAAATGACCATGTATAGTAAGGCTTTTTTTTCCGACAAAAAAACGACCATGTATAGTAAGGCTTTTTTTTTCGACAAAAAAACGACCATGTATAGTAAGGCTTTTTTTTCCGACAAAAAAACGACCATGTATAGTAAGGCTTTTTTTTTTCCGACAAAAAAATGACCATGTATAGTAAGGCCTTTTTTTCCGACAAAAAAACGACCATGTATAGTAAGGCTTTTTTTTTTCCGACAAAAAAAAATGACCATGTATAGTAAGGCCTTTTTTTCCGACAAAAAAACGACCAAATAGGATAACAAACCCGTGGTCTAGTGGTAGAGTTTCTACCCACAGACACTGAGGTTGTGGGTTCGATCCCAAGCTGAGTCAAACCAAATGACCATGTATAGTAAGGCTTTTTTTTCCGACAAAAAAACGACCATGTATAGTAAGGCTTTTTTTTTCGACAAAAAAACGACCATGTATAGTAAGGCTTTTTTTTCCGACAAAAAAACGACCATGTATAGTAAGGCTTTTTTTTTTCCGACAAAAAAATGACCATGTATAGTAAGGCCTTTTTTTCCGACAAAAAAAACGACCATGTATAGTAAGGCTTTTTTTTTCGACAAAAAAACGACCATGTATAGTAAGGCTTTTTTTTCCGACAAAAAAATGACCATTTATAGAAAGGCTTTTTTTTCCGACAAAAAACGACAATGTATAGTAAGGCTTTTTTTTTCGACAAAAAACGACCATGTATAGTAAGGCTTTTTTTTCCGACAAAAAAATGACCATGTATAGTAAGGCTTTTTTTTTCTGACACAAAAGCGACCATGTATAGTAAGGCTTCTTTTTTTTCGACAAAAAAACGACCATGTATAGTAAGGCCTTTTTTTCCGACAAAAAAAACGACCATGTATAGTAAGGCTTTTTTTTTTCGACAAAAAAACGACCATGTATAGTAAGGCTTTTTTTTCTGACAAAAAAACGACCATGTATAGTAAGGCTTTTTTTTCCGACAAAAAAACGACCAAATAGGATAACAACCCCGTGGTCTAGTGGTAGAGTTTCTACCCACAGACACTGAGGTTGTGGGTTCGATCCCAAGCTGAGTCAAACCAAATGACCATGTATAGTAAGGCTTTTTTTTCCGACAAAAAAACGACCATGTATAGTAAGGCTTTTTTTTTTCGACAAAAAAACGACCATGTATAGTAAGGCTTTTTTTTCCGACAAAAAAACGACCATGTATAGTAAGGCTTTTTTTTTTCCGACAAAAAAATGACCATGTATAGTAAGGCCTTTTTTTCCGACAAAAAACGACAATGTATAGTAAGGCTTTTTTTTTTCGACAAAAAAACGACCATGTATAGTAAGGCTTTTTTTTCCGACAAAAAAATGACCATGTATAGTAAGGCTTTTTTTTTCTGACACAAAAGCGACCATGTATAGTAAGGCTTTTTTTTTTTCGACAAAAAAACGACCATGTATAGTAAGGCCTTTTTTTTCGACAAAAAAACGACCATGTTATAGTAAGGCCTTTTTTTCCGACAAAAAAAACGACCATGTATAGTAAGGCTTTTTTTTCCGACAAAAAAACGACCATGTATAGTAAGGCTTTTTTTTTTTCGACAAAAAAATGACCATGTATAGTAAGGCTTTTTTTTCCGACAAAAAAACGACCATGTATAGTAAGGCTTTTTTTTCCGACAAAAAAATGACCATGTATAGTCAGGCTTTTTTTTTTTTGACACACCATGTATAGTAAGGCTTTTTTTTTTTCGACAAAAAAACGACCATGTATAGTAAGGCTTTTTTTTTTTCTGACACAAAAGCGGCCATGTATAGTAAGGCTTTTTTTTTTCGACAAAAAAACGACCATGTTATAGTAAGGCTTTTTTTTTTAGACAAAAAAACGACCATGTATAGTAAGGCGTTTTTTATTTTATTAAAAAAAAAAAAACGACCATGTATAGTAAGGCGTTTTTTATTTTATTAAAAAAAAAACGACCATGTATAGTAAGCCGTTTTTTCTTCTTAAAAAAAAACGACCATGTATAGTAGGGCGTTTTTTATTTTATTAAAAAACAACAACAACGACCATGTATAGTAAGGCGTTTTTTATTTTATTAAAAAAAAAAACAACGACCATGTATAGTAAGGCGTTTTTTATTTTATTAAAAAAAAAAACAACGACCATGTATAGTAAGGCGTTTTTTATTTTATTTAAAAAAAAAAACAACGACCATGTATAGTAAGGCGTTTTTTATTTTATTAAAAAAAAAAAAAAACACCATGGAAAGTAAGGCGTTTTTTATTTTATGAAAAAAACCACCATGTATAGTAAGGCGTTTTTTTATTTTATTAAAAAAACGACCATAAGGCGTTTTTTATTTAAAAAAAACGACCATGTATAGTAAGGCGTTTTTAATTTTATGAAAAAAACGACCATGTATCGTAAGGCATTTTTTATTTTATGAAAAAAACGACCATGTATAGTGAGGCGTTTTTTATTTTATGAAAAAAAAATGACCATGTATAGTAAGGCGTTTTTTTATTTTATGAAAAAAGCGACCATGTATAGTAAGGCGTTCTTTATTAAAAAAAAAAAATGCCCATGTATAGTAAGGCGTTTTTTATTTTATGAAAAAAACGACCATGTATAGTAAGGCGTTTTTTATTTTATTAAAAAAGCGACCATGTATCGTAAGGCATTTTTTATTTTATGAAAAAAGCGACCATGTATAGTAAGGCGTTCTTTATTTAAAAAAAAAAAATGCCCATGTATAGTAAGGCGTTTTTTATTTTATGAAAAAAACGACCATGTATAGTAAGGCGTTTTTTATTTTATGAAAAAAACGACCATGTATAGTAAGGCGGTTTTTTTCCGACCAAAAAATGACCATTTATTTATTTATTTTTTCCCCCTCGTCAGACTTACTTAACTCATTGCCCATCTTTCCAGTAAATAGGGTAACAACCCCGTGGTCTCGTGGTAGAGTTTCTACCCACAGACACTGAGGTTGTGGGTTCGATCCCAAGCTGAGTCAAACCAAATGACCATGTATAGTAAGGCTTTTTTTTCCGACAAAAAAACGACCATGTATAGTAAGGCTTTTTTTTTTCGACAAAAAAACGACCATGTATAGTAAGGCTTTTTTTTCCGACAAAAAAACGACCATTTATAGTAAGGCTTTTTTTTTCCGACAAAAAAACGACCATGTATAGTGAGGCTTTTTTTTCCGACAAAAAAATGACCATGTATAGTAAGGCTTTTTTTTTCCGACAAAAAAATGACCAAGTATAGTAAGGCTTTTTTTTTCGACAAAAAAACGACCATGTATAGTAAGGCTTTTTTTTCCGACAAAAAAACGACCATTTTTATTTTTTTTATTTTTTTTTTATAGTAAGGCTTTTTTTTTCTGACACAAAAGCGGCCATGTATAGTAAGGCTTTTTTTTTCTGACACAAAAGCGGCCATGTATAGTAAGGCTTTTTTTTTTCGACAAAAAAACGACCATGTATAGTAAGGCCTTTTTTTCCGACAAAAAAAACGACCATGTATAGTAAGGCTTTTTTTTTTCGACAAAAAAACGACCATGTATAGTAAGGCCTTTTTTTCCGACAAAAAAAACGACCATGTATAGTAAGGCTTTTTTTTTTCGACAAAAAAACGACCATGTATAGTAAGGCTTTTTTTTTCGACAAAAAAACGACCATGTATAGTAAGGCTTTTTTTTCCGACAAAAAAACGACCATTTTTATTTTTTTTATTTATTTATTTATTTATTTATTTTTTAATTCCTGGTCATACTTACTAAACTCATTGGCCCTCTTTCCAGTAAACCAGTTAACAGCCCCGTGGTCTAGTGGTAGAGTGTCTACCCACAGACACTGAGGTTGTGGGTTCGATCCCAGGCTGAGTCAAACCAAATGACCATGTATAGTAAGGCTTTTTTTTTTCGACAAAAAAACGACCATGTATAGTAAGGCTTTTTTTTTCGACAAAAAAACGACCATGTATAGTAAGGCTTTTTTTTCCGACAAAAAAACGACCATGTATAATAAGGCTTTTTTTTTTCGACAAAAAAACGACCATGTATAGTAAGGCTTTTTTTTTTTCGACAAAAAAACGACCATGTATAGTAAGGCTTTTTTTTTTCCGACAAAAAAACGACCATTTTTATTTTATTTATTTATTTATTTATTTATTTATTTATTTATTTATTTATTTATTTATTAAGGCTTTTTTTTCCGACAAAAAAAACGACCATGTATAGTAAGGCTTTTTTTTCCGACAAAAAAACGACCATTTATAGTAAGGCTTTTTTTTTTCGACAAAAAAACGACCATGTATAGTAAGGCTTTTTTTTCCGACAAAAAAATGACCATGTATAGTAAGGCTTTTTTTTTTCTGACACAAAAGCGACCATGTATAGTAAGGCTTTTTTTTTTCCGACAAAAAAACGACCATGTATAGTAAGGCTTTTTTTTTCGACAAAAAAATGACCATGTATAGTAAGGCTTTTATTTTTCTGACACAAAAGCGACCATGTATAGTAAGGCTTTTTTTTTTCCGACAAAAAAACGACCATGTATAGTAAGGCCTTTTTTTCCAACAAAAAAAAACGACCATGTATAGTAAGGCTTTTTTTTTCGACAAAAAAACGACCATGTATAGTAAGGCTTTTTTTTCCGACAAAAAAACGACCATGTATAGTAAGGCTTTTTTTTCCGACAAAAAAATGACCATGTATAGTCAGGCTTTTTTTTTTTTGACACACCATGTATAGTAAGGCTTTTTTTTTTCGACAAAAAAACGACCATGTATAGTAAGGCTTTTTTTTTTTCTGACACAAAAGCGGCCATGTATAGTAAGGCTTTTTTTTTTCGACAAAAAAACGACCATGTTATAGTAAGGCTTTTCTTTTTAGACAAAAAAACGACCATGTATAGTAAGGCTTTTTTTCCCGACAAAAAAACGACCATGTATAGTAAGGCTTTTTTTTTTTCGACAAAAAAACGACCATGTATAGTAAGGCCTTTTTTTCCGACAAAAAACGACCATGTATAGTAAGGCTTTTTTTTTTTCGACAAAAAAACGACCATGTATAGTAAGGCCTTTTTTTCCGACAAAAAAAACGACCATGTATAGTAAGGCTTTTTTTTCGACAAAAAAACGACCATGTATAGTAAGGCTTTTTTTTCCGACAAAAAAATGACCATTTATAGAAAGGCTTTTTTTTCCGACAAAAAACGACAATGTATAGTAAGGCTTTTTTTTTCGACAAAAAAACGACCATGTATAGTAAGGCTTTTTTTTCCGACAAAAAAATGACCATGTATAGTAAGGCTTTTTTTTTCTGACACAAAAGCGACCATGTATAGTAAGGCTTTTTTTTTTTCGACAAAAAAACGACCACGTATAGTAAGGCCTTTTTTTTCGACAAAAAAACGACCATGTTATAGTAAGGCCTTTTTTTCCGACAAAAAAAACGACCATGTATAGTAAGGCTTTTTTTTCCGACAAAAAAACGACCATGTATAGTAAGGCTTTTTTTTTTTCGACAAAAAAACGACCATGTATAGTAAGGCCTTTTTTTCCGACAAAAAACGACCATGTATAGTAAGGCTTTTTTTTTTTCGACAAAAAAACGACCATGTATAGTAAGGCCTTTTTTTCCGACAAAAAAAACGACCATGTATAGTAAGGCTTTTTTTTTTTCGACAAAAAAACGACCATGTATAGTAAGGCCTTTTTTTCCGACAAAAAAAACGACCATGTATAGTAAGGCTTTTTTTTTTCGACAAAAAAACGACCATGTATAGTAAGGCTTTTTTTTCTGACAAAAAAACGACCATGTATAGTAAGGCTTTTTTTTCCGACAAAAAAACGACCAAATAGGATAACAACCCCGTGGTCTAGTGGTAGAGTTTCTACCCACAGACACTGAGGTTGTGGGTTCGATCCCAAGCTGAGTCAAACCATATGACCATGTATAGTAAGGCTTTTTTTTCCGACAAAAAAACGACCATGTATAGTAAGGCTTTTTTTTCCGACAAAAAAACGACCATGTATAGTAAGGCTTTTTTTTTTCCGACAAAAAAATGACCATGTATAGTAAGGCCTTTTTTTCCGACAAAAAACGACAATGTATAGTAAGGCTTTTTTTTTTCGACAAAAAAACGACCATGTATAGTAAGGCTTTTTTTTTCGACAAAAAAACGACCATGTATAGTAAGGCTTTTTTTTCCGACAAAAAAACGACCATGTATAATAAGGCTTTTTTTTTTTCGACAAAAAAACGACCATGTATAGTAAGGCTTTTTTTTTTTCGACAAAAAAACGACCATGTATAGTAAGGCTTTTTTTTTTCCGACAAAAAAACGACCATTTTTATTTTATTTATTTATTTATTTATTTATTTATTTATTTATTTATTTATTTATTAAGGCTTTTTTTTCCGACAAAAAAAACGACCATGTATAGTAAGGCTTTTTTTTCCGACAAAAAAACGACCATTTATAGTAAGGCTTTTTTTTTTCGACAAAAAAACGACCATGTATAGTAAGGCTTTTTTTTCCGACAAAAAAATGACCATGTATAGTAAGGCTTTTTTTTTTCTGACACAAAAGCGACCATGTATAGTAAGGCTTTTTTTTTTCCGACAAAAAAACGACCATGTATAGTAAGGCTTTTTTTTTCGACAAAAAAATGACCATGTATAGTAAGGCTTTTATTTTTCTGACACAAAAGCGACCATGTATAGTAAGGCTTTTTTTTTTCCGACAAAAAAACGACCATGTATAGTAAGGCCTTTTTTTCCAACAAAAAAAAACGACCATGTATAGTAAGGCTTTTTTTTTCGACAAAAAAACGACCATGTATAGTAAGGCTTTTTTTTCCGACAAAAAAACGACCATGTATAGTAAGGCTTTTTTTTCCGACAAAAAAATGACCATGTATAGTCAGGCTTTTTTTTTTTTGACACACCATGTATAGTAAGGCTTTTTTTTTTTCGACAAAAAAACGACCATGTATAGTAAGGCTTTTTTTTTTTCTGACACAAAAGCGGCCATGTATAGTAAGGCTTTTTTTTTTCGACAAAAAAACGACCATGTTATAGTAAGGCTTTTTTTTTTCGACAAAAAAACGACCATGTATAGTAAGGCTTTTTTTTCCGACAAAAAAACGACCATGTATAGTAAGGCTTTTTTTTCGACAAAAAAACGACCATGTATAGTAAGGCTTTTTTTTCCGACAAAAAAATGACCATTTATAGAAAGGCTTTTTTTTCCGACAAAAAACGACAATGTATAGTAAGGCTTTTTTTTTCGACAAAAAAACGACCATGTATAGTAAGGCTTTTTTTTCCGACAAAAAAATGACCATGTATAGTAAGGCTTTTTTTTTCTGACACAAAAGCGACCATGTATAGTAAGGCTTTTTTTTTTTCGACAAAAAAACGACCACGTATAGTAAGGCCTTTTTTTTCGACAAAAAAACGACCATGTTATAGTAAGGCCTTTTTTTCCGACAAAAAAAACGACCATGTATAGTAAGGCTTTTTTTTCCGACAAAAAAACGACCATGTATAGTAAGGCTTTTTTTTTTTCGACAAAAAAACGACCATGTATAGTAAAGCCTTTTTTTCCGACAAAAAACGACCATGTATAGTAAGGCTTTTTTTTTTTCGACAAAAAAACGACCATGTATAGTAAGGCCTTTTTTTCCGACAAAAAAAACGACCATGTATAGTAAGGCTTTTTTTTTCGACAAAAAAACGACCATGTATAGTAAGGCTTTTTTTTTTTCGACAAAAAAACGACCATGTATAGTAAGGCCTTTTTTTCCGACAAAAAAAACGACCATGTATAGTAAGGCTTTTTTCTTTCGACAAAAAAACGACCATGTATAGTAAGGCTTTTTTTTCTGACAAAAAAACGACCATGTATAGTAAGGCTTTTTTTTCCGACAAAAAAACGACCAAATAGGATAACAACCCCGTGGTCTAGTGGTAGAGTTTCTACCCACAGACACTGAGGTTGTGGGTTCGATCCCAAGCTGAGTCAAACCATATGACCATGTATAGTAAGGCTTTTTTTTCCGACAAAAAAACGACCATGTATAGTAAGGCTTTTTTTTCCGACAAAAAAACGACCATGTATAGTAAGGCTTTTTTTTTTCCGACAAAAAAATGACCATGTATAGTAAGGCCTTTTTTTCCGACAAAAAACGACAATGTATAGTAAGGCTTTTTTTTTTCGACAAAAAAACGACCATGTATAGTAAGGCTTTTTTTTTCGACAAAAAAACGACCATGTATAGTAAGGCTTTTTTTTCCGACAAAAAAACGACCATGTATAATAAGGCTTTTTTTTTTTCGACAAAAAAACGACCATGTATAGTAAGGCTTTTTTTTTTTCGACAAAAAAACGACCATGTATAGTAAGGCTTTTTTTTTTCCGACAAAAAAACGACCATGTATAGTAAGGCTTTTTTTTTCGACAAAAAAATGACCATGTATAGTAAGGCTTTTATTTTTCTGACACAAAAGCGACCATGTATAGTAAGGCTTTTTTTTTTCCGACAAAAAAACGACCATGTATAGTAAGGCCTTTTTTTCCAACAAAAAAAAACGACCATGTATAGTAAGGCTTTTTTTTTCGACAAAAAAACGACCATGTATAGTAAGGCTTTTTTTTCCGACAAAAAAACGACCATGTATAGTAAGGCTTTTTTTTCCGACAAAAAAATGACCATGTATAGTCAGGCTTTTTTTTTTTTGACACACCATGTATAGTAAGGCTTTTTTTTTTTCGACAAAAAAACGACCATGTATAGTAAGGCTTTTTTTTTTTCTGACACAAAAGCGGCCATGTATAGTAAGGCTTTTTTTTTTCGACAAAAAAACGACCATGTTATAGTAAGGCTTTTTTTTTTCGACAAAAAAACGACCATGTATAGTAAGGCTTTTTTTTCCGACAAAAAAACGACCATGTATAGTAAGGCTTTTTTTTCGACAAAAAAACGACCATGTATAGTAAGGCTTTTTTTTCCGACAAAAAAATGACCATTTATAGAAAGGCTTTTTTTTCCGACAAAAAACGACAATGTATAGTAAGGCTTTTTTTTTCGACAAAAAAACGACCATGTATAGTAAGGCTTTTTTTTCCGACAAAAAAATGACCATGTATAGTAAGGCTTTTTTTTTCTGACACAAAAGCGACCATGTATAGTAAGGCTTTTTTTTTTTCGACAAAAAAACGACCACGTATAGTAAGGCCTTTTTTTTCGACAAAAAAACGACCATGTTATAGTAAGGCCTTTTTTTCCGACAAAAAAAACGACCATGTATAGTAAGGCTTTTTTTTCCGACAAAAAAACGACCATGTATAGTAAGGCTTTTTTTTTTTCGACAAAAAAACGACCATGTATAGTAAAGCCTTTTTTTCCGACAAAAAACGACCATGTATAGTAAGGCTTTTTTTTTTTCGACAAAAAAACGACCATGTATAGTAAGGCCTTTTTTTCCGACAAAAAAAACGACCATGTATAGTAAGGCTTTTTTTTTCGACAAAAAAACGACCATGTATAGTAAGGCTTTTTTTTTTTCGACAAAAAAACGACCATGTATAGTAAGGCCTTTTTTTCCGACAAAAAAAACGACCATGTATAGTAAGGCTTTTTTCTTTCGACAAAAAAACGACCATGTATAGTAAGGCTTTTTTTTCTGACAAAAAAACGACCATGTATAGTAAGGCTTTTTTTTCCGACAAAAAAACGACCAAATAGGATAACAACCCCGTGGTCTAGTGGTAGAGTTTCTACCCACAGACACTGAGGTTGTGGGTTCGATCCCAAGCTGAGTCAAACCATATGACCATGTATAGTAAGGCTTTTTTTTCCGACAAAAAAACGACCATGTATAGTAAGGCTTTTTTTTCCGACAAAAAAACGACCATGTATAGTAAGGCTTTTTTTTTTCCGACAAAAAAATGACCATGTATAGTCAGGCTTTTTTTTTTTTGACACACCATGTATAGTAAGGCTTTTTTTTTTTCGACAAAAAAACGACCATGTATAGTAAGGCTTTTTTTTTTTCTGACACAAAAGCGGCCATGTATAGTAAGGCTTTTTTTTTTCGACAAAAAAACGACCATGTTATAGTAAGGCTTTTTTTTTTCGACAAAAAAACGACCATGTATAGTAAGGCTTTTTTTTCCGACAAAAAAACGACCATGTATAGTAAGGCTTTTTTTTCGACAAAAAAACGACCATGTATAGTAAGGCTTTTTTTTCCGACAAAAAAATGACCATTTATAGAAAGGCTTTTTTTTCCGACAAAAAACGACAATGTATAGTAAGGCTTTTTTTTTCGACAAAAAAACGACCATGTATAGTAAGGCTTTTTTTTCCGACAAAAAAATGACCATGTATAGTAAGGCTTTTTTTTTCTGACACAAAAGCGACCATGTATAGTAAGGCTTTTTTTTTTTCGACAAAAAAACGACCACGTATAGTAAGGCCTTTTTTTTCGACAAAAAAACGACCATGTTATAGTAAGGCCTTTTTTTCCGACAAAAAAAACGACCATGTATAGTAAGGCTTTTTTTTCCGACAAAAAAACGACCATGTATAGTAAGGCTTTTTTTTTTTCGACAAAAAAACGACCATGTATAGTAAAGCCTTTTTTTCCGACAAAAAACGACCATGTATAGTAAGGCTTTTTTTTTTTCGACAAAAAAACGACCATGTATAGTAAGGCCTTTTTTTCCGACAAAAAAAACGACCATGTATAGTAAGGCTTTTTTTTTCGACAAAAAAACGACCATGTATAGTAAGGCTTTTTTTTTTTCGACAAAAAAACGACCATGTATAGTAAGGCCTTTTTTTCCGACAAAAAAAACGACCATGTATAGTAAGGCTTTTTTCTTTCGACAAAAAAACGACCATGTATAGTAAGGCTTTTTTTTCTGACAAAAAAACGACCATGTATAGTAAGGCTTTTTTTTCCGACAAAAAAACGACCAAATAGGATAACAACCCCGTGGTCTAGTGGTAGAGTTTCTACCCACAGACACTGAGGTTGTGGGTTCGATCCCAAGCTGAGTCAAACCAAATGACCATGTATAGTAAGGCTTTTTTTTCCGACAAAAAAACGACCATGTATAGTAAGGCTTTTTTTTCCGACAAAAAAACGACCATGTATAGTAAGGCTTTTTTTTTTCCGACAAAAAAATGACCATGTATAGTAAGGCCTTTTTTTCCGACAAAAAACGACAATGTATAGTAAGGCTTTTTTTTTTCGACAAAAAAACGACCATGTATAGTAAGGCTTTTTTTTTCGACAAAAAAACGACCATGTATAGTAAGGCTTTTTTTTCCGACAAAAAAACGACCATGTATAATAAGGCTTTTTTTTTTTCGACAAAAAAACGACCATGTATAGTAAGGCTTTTTTTTTTTCGACAAAAAAACGACCATGTATAGTAAGGCTTTTTTTTTTCCGACAAAAAAACGACCATTTTTATTTTATTTATTTATTTATTTATTTATTTATTTATTTATTTATTTATTTATTAAGGCTTTTTTTTCCGACAAAAAAAACGACCATGTATAGTAAGGCTTTTTTTTCCGACAAAAAAACGACCATTTATAGTAAGGCTTTTTTTTTTCGACAAAAAAACGACCATGTATAGTAAGGCTTTTTTTTCCGACAAAAAAATGACCATGTATAGTAAGGCTTTTTTTTTTCTGACACAAAAGCGACCATGTATAGTAAGGCTTTTTTTTTTCCGACAAAAAAACGACCATGTATAGTAAGGCTTTTTTTTTCGACAAAAAAATGACCATGTATAGTAAGGCTTTTATTTTTCTGACACAAAAGCGACCATGTATAGTAAGGCTTTTTTTTTTCCGACAAAAAAACGACCATGTATAGTAAGGCCTTTTTTTCCAACAAAAAAAAACGACCATGTATAGTAAGGCTTTTTTTTTCGACAAAAAAACGACCATGTATAGTAAGGCTTTTTTTTCCGACAAAAAAACGACCATGTATAGTAAGGCTTTTTTTTCCGACAAAAAAATGACCATGTATAGTCAGGCTTTTTTTTTTTTGACACACCATGTATAGTAAGGCTTTTTTTTTTTCGACAAAAAAACGACCATGTATAGTAAGGCTTTTTTTTTTTCTGACACAAAAGCGGCCATGTATAGTAAGGCTTTTTTTTTTCGACAAAAAAACGACCATGTTATAGTAAGGCTTTTTTTTTTCGACAAAAAAACGACCATGTATAGTAAGGCTTTTTTTTCCGACAAAAAAACGACCATGTATAGTAAGGCTTTTTTTTTTTCGACAAAAAAACGACCATGTATAGTAAGGCCTTTTTTTCCGACAAAAAACGACCAAGTATAGTAAGGCTTTTTTTTTTTCGACAAAAAAACGACCATGTATAGTAAGGCCTTTTTTTCCGACAAAAAAAACGACCATGTATAGTAAGGCTTTTTTTTCGACAAAAAAACGACCATGTATAGTAAGGCTTTTTTTTCCGACAAAAAAATGACCATTTATAGAAAGGCTTTTTTTTCCGACAAAAAACGACAATGTATAGTAAGGCTTTTTTTTTCGACAAAAAAACGACCATGTATAGTAAGGCTTTTTTTTCCGACAAAAAAATGACCATGTATAGTAAGGCTTTTTTTTTCTGACACAAAAGCGACCATGTATAGTAAGGCTTTTTTTTTTTCGACAAAAAAACGACCACGTATAGTAAGGCCTTTTTTTTCGACAAAAAAACGACCATGTTATAGTAAGGCCTTTTTTTCCGACAAAAAAAACGACCATGTATAGTAAGGCTTTTTTTTCCGACAAAAAAACGACCATGTATAGTAAGGCTTTTTTTTTTCCGACAAAAAAATGACCATGTATAGTAAGGCTTTTTTTTTTTCGACAAAAAAACGACCATGTATAGTAAGGCTTTTTTTTTTCCGACAAAAAAACGACCATTTTTATTTTTTTTATTTATTTATTTATTTATTTATTTATTTATTTATTTATTTATTTATTTAATTCCTAGTCATACTTACTAAACTCATTGCCCCTCTTTCCAGTAAACTAGCTAACAGCCCCGTGGTCTAGTGGTAGAGTGTCTACCCACAGACACTGAGGTTGTGGGTTCGATCCCAGGCTGAGTCAAACCAAATGACCATGTATAGTAAGGCTTTTTTTTTCGACAAAAAAACGACCATGTATAGTAAGGCTTTTTTTTCCGACAAAAAAACGACCATGTATAGTAAGGCTTTTTTTTCCGACAAAAAAACGACCATGTATAGTAAGGCTTTTTTTTTTCTGACACAAAAGCGACCATGTATAGTAAGGCTTTTTTTTTTTCGACAAAAAAACGACCATGTATAGTAAGGCTTTTTTTTCCGACAAAAAAATGACCATGTATAGTAAGGCTTTTATTTTTCTGACACAAAAGCGACCATGTATAGTAAGGCTTTTTTTTTTCCGACAAAAAAACGACCATGTATAGTAAGGCATTTTTTTCCGACAAAAAAAAACGACCATGTATAGTAAGGCTTTTTTTTTCGACAAAAAAACGACCATGTATAGTAAGGCTTTTTTTTCCGACAAAAAAACGACCATGTATAGTAAGGCTTTTTTTTTTTCGACAAAAAAACGACCATGTATAGTAAGGCATTTTTTTCCGACAAAAAACGACCATGCATAGTAAGGCTTTTTTTTTTTCGACAAAAAAACGACCATGTATAGTAAGGCCTTTTTTTCCGACAAAAAAAACGACCATGTATAGTAAGGCTTTTTTTTCGACAAAAAAACGACCATGTATAGTAAGGCTTTTTTTTCCGACAAAAAAATGACCATTTATAGAAAGGCTTTTTTTTCCGACAAAAAACGACAATGTATAGTAAGGCTTTTTTTTTCGACAAAAAAACGACCATGTATAGTAAGGCTTTTTTTTCCGACAAAAAAATGACCATGTATAGTAAGGCTTTTTTTTTCTGACACAAAAGCGACCATGCATAGTAAGGCCTTTTTTTTCGACAAAAAAACGACCATGTATAGTAAGGCTTTTTTTTTCGACAAAAAAACGACCATGTATAGTAAGGCTTTTTTTTCCGACAAAAAAACGACCATGTATAGTAAGGCTTTTTTTTCCGACAAAAAAATGACCATGTATAGTCAGGCTTTTTTTTTTTTGACACACCATGTATAGTAAGGCTTTTTTTTTTTCGACAAAAAAACGACCATGTATAGTAAGGCTTTTTTTTTTTCTGACACAAAAGCGGCCATGTATAGTAAGGCTTTTTTTTTTCGACAAAAAAACGACCATGTTATAGTAAGGCCTTTTTTTCCGACAAAAAAAACGACCATGTATAGTAAGGCTTTTTTTTTTCGACAAAAAAACGACCATGTATAGTAAGGCTTTTTTTTCCGACAAAAAAACGACCATGTATAGTAAGGCTTTTTTTTTTTCGACAAAAAAACGACCATGTATAGTAAGGCATTTTTTTCCGACAAAAAACGACCATGCATAGTAAGGCTTTTTTTTTTTCGACAAAAAAACGACCATGTATAGTAAGGCCTTTTTTTCCGACAAAAAAAACGACCATGTATAGTAAGGCTTTTTTTTCGACAAAAAAACGACCATGTATAGTAAGGCTTTTTTTTCCGACAAAAAAATGACCATTTATAGAAAGGCTTTTTTTTCCGACAAAAAAACGACCATGTATAGTAAGGCTTTTTTTTTTCGACAAAAAAACGACCATGTATAGTAAGGCTTTTTTTTCCGACAAAAAAACGACCATGTATAGTAAGGCTTTTTTTTTTCCGACAAAAAAAAATGACCATGTATAGTAAGGCCTTTTTTTCCGACAAAAAAACGACCAAATAGGATAACAAACCCGTGGTCTAGTGGTAGAGTTTCTACCCACAGACACTGAGGTTGTGGGTTCGATCCCAAGCTGAGTCAAACCAAATGACCATGTATAGTAAGGCTTTTTTTTCCGACAAAAAAACGACCATGTATAGTAAGGCTTTTTTTTTCGACAAAAAAACGACCATGTATAGTAAGGCTTTTTTTTCCGACAAAAAAACGACCATGTATAGTAAGGCTTTTTTTTTTCCGACAAAAAAATGACCATGTATAGTAAGGCCTTTTTTTCCGACAAAAAAAACGACCATGTATAGTAAGGCTTTTTTTTTCGACAAAAAAACGACCATGTATAGTAAGGCTTTTTTTTCCGACAAAAAAATGACCATTTATAGAAAGGCTTTTTTTTCCGACAAAAAACGACAATGTATAGTAAGGCTTTTTTTTTCGACAAAAAACGACCATGTATAGTAAGGCTTTTTTTTCCGACAAAAAAATGACCATGTATAGTAAGGCTTTTTTTTTCTGACACAAAAGCGACCATGTATAGTAAGGCTTCTTTTTTTTCGACAAAAAAACGACCATGTATAGTAAGGCCTTTTTTTCCGACAAAAAAAACGACCATGTATAGTAAGGCTTTTTTTTTTCGACAAAAAAACGACCATGTATAGTAAGGCTTTTTTTTCTGACAAAAAAAAAACGACCATGTATAGTAAGGCTTTTTTTTCCGACAAAAAAACGACCAAATAGGATAACAACCCCGTGGTCTAGTGGTAGAGTTTCTACCCACAGACACTGAGGTTGTGGGTTCGATCCCAAGCTGAGTCAAACCAAATGACCATGTATAGTAAGGCTTTTTTTTCCGACAAAAAAACGACCATGTATAGTAAGGCTTTTTTTTTTCGACAAAAAAACGACCATGTATAGTAAGGCTTTTTTTTCCGACAAAAAAACGACCATGTATAGTAAGGCTTTTTTTTTTCCGACAAAAAAATGACCATGTATAGTAAGGCCTTTTTTTCCGACAAAAAACGACAATGTATAGTAAGGCTTTTTTTTTTCGACAAAAAAACGACCATGTATAGTAAGGCTTTTTTTTCCGACAAAAAAATGACCATGTATAGTAAGGCTTTTTTTTTCTGACACAAAAGCGACCATGTATAGTAAGGCTTTTTTTTTTTCGACAAAAAAACGACCATGTATAGTAAGGCCTTTTTTTTCGACAAAAAAACGACCATGTTATAGTAAGGCCTTTTTTTCCGACAAAAAAAACGACCATGTATAGTAAGGCTTTTTTTTCCGACAAAAAAACGACCATGTATAGTAAGGCTTTTTTTTTTTCGACAAAAAAATGACCATGTATAGTAAGGCCTTTTTTTCCGACAAAAAACGACCATGTATAGTAAGGCTTTTTTTTTTTCGACAAAAAAACGACCATGTATAGTAAGGCCTTTTTTTCCGACAAAAAAAACGACCATGTATAGTAAGGCTTTTTTTTTCGACAAAAAAACGACCATGTATAGTAAGGCTTTTTTTTCCGACAAAAAAATGACCATTTATAGAAAGGCTTTTTTTTTCTGACACAAAAGCGACCATGTATAGTAAGGCTTTTTTTTTTTCGACAAAAAAACGACCATGTATAGTAAGGCCTTTTTTTCCGACAAAAAAAACGACCATGTATAGTAAGGCTTTTTTTTTTCGACAAAAAAACGACCATGTATAGTAAGGCTTTTTTTTCTGACAAAAAAACGACCATGTATAGTAAGGCTTTTTTTTCCGACAAAAAAACCACCAAATAGGATAACAACCCCGTGGTCTAGTGGTAGAGTTTCTACCCACAGACACTGAGGTTGTGGGTTCGATCCCAAGCTGAGTCAAACCAAATGACCATGTATAGTAAGGCCTTTTTTTCCGACAAAAAAAACGACCATGTATAGTAAGGCTTTTTTTTTCGACAAAAAAACGACCATGTATAGTAAGGCCTTTTTTTCAGACAAAAAAAACGACCATGTATAGTAAGGCTTTTTTTTCCGACAAAAAAATGACCATGTATAGTAAGGCTTTTTTTTTCTGACACAAAAGCGGCCATGTATAGTAAGGCTTTTTTTTTCGACAAAAAACCGACCATGTTATAGTAAGGCCTTTTTTTCCGACAAAAAAAACGACCATGTATAGTAAGGCTTTTTTTTTCGACAAAAAAACGACCATGTATAGTAAGGCTTTTTTTTCCGACACAAAAGCGACCATGTATAGTAAGGCTTTTTTTTTTTCGACAAAAAAACGACCATGTATAGTAAGGCCTTTTTTTTCGACAAAAAAACGACCATGTTATAGTAAGGCCTTTTTTTCCGACAAAAAACGACCATGTATAGTAAGGCTTTTTTTTTTCGACAAAAAAACGACCATGTATAGTAAGGCTTTTTTTTCCGACAAAAAACGACCATGTATAGTAAGGCATTTTTTTTTTCGACAAAAAAACGACCATGTATAGTAAGGCTTTTTTTTTCTGACACAAAAGCGACCATGTATAGTAAGGCTTTTTTTTTTTCGACAAAAAAACGACCATGTATAGTAAGGCTTTTTTTTCCGACAAAAAAATGACCATGTATAGTAAGGCTTTTTTTTTCTGACACAAAAGCGGCCATGTATAGTAAGGCTTTTTTTTTTTCGACAAAAAAACGACCATGTATAGTAAGGCCTTTTTTTCCGACAAAAAAAACGACCATGTATAGTAAGGCTTTTTTTTTTCGACAAAAAAACGACCATGTATAGTAAGGCTTTTTTTTCCGACAAAAAAACGACCATTTTTATTTTTTTTATTTTTTTATTTATTTTATTTATTATTATTATTTATTTATTTATTATTTTATTTTTCCCACAGACACTGAGGTTGTGGGTTCGATCCCAGGCTGAGTCAAACCAAATGACCATGTATAGTAAGGCTTTTTTTTTCGACAAAAAAACGACCATGTATAGTAAGGCTTTTTTTTCCGACAAAAAAACGACCATTTATAGTAAGGCTTTTTTTTTTCGACAAAAAAACGACCATGTATAGTAAGGCTTTTTTTTTCCGACAAAAAAATGACCATGTATAGTAAGGCTTTTTTTTTTCCGACAAAAAAACGACCATGTATAGTAAGGCTTTTTTTTCCGACAAAAAAATGACCATGTATAGTAAGGCTTTTATTTTTCTGACACAAAAGCGGGCATGTATAGTAAGGCTTTTTTTTTCGACAAAAAACCGACCATGTTATAGTAAGGCGTTTTTTATTTTATGAAAAAAACGACCATGTATAGCAAGGCCTTTTTTTCCAACAAAAAAAAACGACCATGTATAGTAAGGCTTTTTTTTCCGACAAAAAAATGACCATGTATAGTAAGGCTTTTTTTTTCTGACACAAAAGCGGCCATGTATAGTAAGGCTTTTTTTTTCGACAAAAAACCGACCATGTTATAGTAAGGCCTTTTTTTCCGACAAAAAAACGACCATGTATAGTAAGGCTTTTTTTTTCGACAAAAAAACGACCATGTATAGTAAGGCTTTTTTTTCCGACAAAAAAACGACCATGTATAGTAAGGCTTTTTTTTCCGACAAAAAACGACCATGTATAGTAAGGCTTTTTTTTTTTCGACAAAAAAACGACCATGTATAGTAAGGCCTTTTTTTCCGACAAAAAACGACCATGTATAGTAAGGCTTTTTTTTTTTCGACAAAAAAACGACCATGTATAGTAAGGCTTTTTTTTTTTCGACAAAAAAACGACCATGTATAGTAAGGCTTTTTTTTTCGACAAAAAAACGACCATGTATAGTAAGGCTTTTTTTTTCTGACACAAAAGCGACCATGTATAGTAAGGCTTTTTTTTTTTCGACAAAAAAACGACCATGTATAGTAAGGCCTTTTTTTCCGACAAAAAAAACGACCATGTATAGTAAGGCTTTTTTTTCCGACAAAAAAATGACCATGTATAGTAAGGCTTTTTTTTTCTGACACAAAAGCGGCCATGTATAGTAAGGCTTTTTTTTTTCGACAAAAAAACGACCATGTATAGTAAGGCCTTTTTTTCCGACAAAAAAAATGACCATGTATAGTAAGGCTTTTTTTTTTCGACAAAAAAACGACCATGTATAGTAAGGCTTTTTTTCTCGACAAAAAAACGACCATGTATAGTAAGGCTTTTTTTTCCGACAAAAAAACGACCATTTTTATTTTTTTTATTTTTTTTTTATTTTATTTATTATTATTATTTATTTATTTTTTATTTTATTTTACCCACAGACACTGAGGTTGTGGGTTCGATCCCAGGCTGAGTCAAACCAAATGACCATGTATAGTAAGGCTTTTTTCTTCGACAAAAAAACGACCATGTATAGTAAGGCTTTTTTTTCCGACAAAAAAACGACCATTTATAGTAAGGCTTTTTTTTTTTCGACAAAAAAACGACCATGTATAGTAAGGCTTTTTTTTCCGACAAAAAAATGACCATGTATAGTCAGGCTTTTTTTTTTCTGACACAAAAGCGACCATGTATAGTAAGGCTTTTTTTTTTCCGACAAAAAAACGACCATGTATAGTAAGGCTTTTTTTTCCGACAAAAAAATGACCATGTATAGTAAGGCTTTTATTTTTCTGACACAAAAGCGACCATGTATAGTAAGGCTTTTTTTTTTCCGACAAAAAAACGACCATGTATAGTAAGGCCTTTTTTTCCAACAAAAAAAAACGACCATGTATAGTAAGGCTTTTTTTTTCGACAAAAAAACGACCATGTATAGTAAGGCTTTTTTTTCCGACAAAAAAACGACCATGTATACTAAGGCTTTTTTTTCCGACAAAAAAATGACCATGTATAGTAAGGCTTTTATTTTTCTGACACAAAAGCGACCATGTATAGTAAGGCTTTTTTTTTCCGACAAAAAAACGACCATGTATAGTAAGGCCTTTTTTTCCAACAAAAAAAAAAACGACCATGTATAGTAAGGCTTTTTTTTTCGACAAAAAAACGACCATGTATAGTAAGGCTTTTTTTTCCGACAAAAAAACGACCATTTATAGTAAGGCTTTTTTTTTTCGACAAAAAAACGACCATGTATAGTAAGGCTTTTTTTTCCGACAAAAAAATGACCATGTATAGTAAGGCTTTTTTTTTTCTGACACAAAAGCGACCATGTATAGTAAGGCTTTTTTTTTTCCGACAAAAAAACGACCATGTATAGTAAGGCTTTTTTTTCCGACAAAAAAATGACCATGTATAGTAAGGCTTTTATTTTTCTGACACAAAAGCGGGCATGTATAGTCAGGCTTTTTTTTTTTCTGACACAAAAGCGACCATGTATAGTAAGGCTTTTTTTTTTCCGACAAAAAAACGACCATGTATAGTAAGGCTTTTTTTTCCGACAAAAAAATGACCATGTATAGTAAGGCTTTTATTTTTCTGACACAAAAGCGACCATGTATAGTAAGGCTTTTTTTTTTCCGACAAAAAAACGACCATGTATAGTAAGGCCTTTTTTTCCAACAAAAAAAAACGACCATGTATAGTAAGGCTTTTTTTTTCGACAAAAAAACGACCATGTATAGTAAGGCTTTTTTTTCCGACAAAAAAACGACCATGTATACTAAGGCTTTTTTTTCCGACAAAAAAATGACCATGTATAGTAAGGCTTTTATTTTTCTGACACAAAAGCGACCATGTATAGTAAGGCTTTTTTTTTCCGACAAAAAAACGACCATGTATAGTAAGGCCTTTTTTTCCAACAAAAAAAAAAACGACCATGTATAGTAAGGCTTTTTTTTTCGACAAAAAAACGACCATGTATAGTAAGGCTTTTTTTTCCGACAAAAAAACGACCATTTATAGTAAGGCTTTTTTTTTTCGACAAAAAAACGACCATGTATAGTAAGGCTTTTTTTTCCGACAAAAAAATGACCATGTATAGTAAGGCTTTTTTTTTTCTGACACAAAAGCGACCATGTATAGTAAGGCTTTTTTTTTTCCGACAAAAAAACGACCATGTATAGTAAGGCTTTTTTTTCCGACAAAAAAATGACCATGTATAGTAAGGCTTTTATTTTTCTGACACAAAAGCGGGCATGTATAGTAAGGCTTTTTTTTTCGACAAAAAACCGACCATGTTATAGTAAGGCGTTTTTCATTTTATGAAAAAAACGACCATGTATAGCAAGGCCTTTTTTTCCAACAAAAAAAAACGACCATGTATAGTAAGGCTTTTTTTTCCGACAAAAAAATGACCATGTATAGTAAGGCTTTTTTTTTCTGACACAAAAGCGGCCATGTATAGTAAGGCTTTTTTTTTCGACAAAAAAACGACCATGTTATAGTAAGGCCTTTTTTTCCGACAAAAAAACGACCATGTATAGTAAGGCTTTTTTTTTCGACAAAAAAACGACCATGTATAGTAAGGCTTTTTTTTCCGACAAAAAAACGACCATGTATAGTAAGGCTTTTTTTTCCGACAAAAAACGACCATGTATAGTAAGGCTTTTTTTTTTTCGACAAAAAAATGACCATGTATAGTAAGGCCTTTTTTTCCGACAAAAAACGACAATGTATAGTAAGGCTTTTTTTTTCGACAAAAAAACGACCATGTATAGTAAGGCTTTTTTTTTCTGACACAAAAGCGACCATGTATAGTAAGGCTTTTTTTTTTTCGACAAAAAAACGACCATGTATAGTAAGGCCTTTTTTTCCGACAAAAAAAACGACCATGTATAGTAAGGCTTTTTTTTCCGACAAAAAAATGACCATGTATAGTAAGGCTTTTTTTTTCTGACACAAAAGCGGCCATGTATAGTAAGGCTTTTTTTTTTCGACAAAAAAACGACCATGTATAGTAAGGCCTTTTTTTCCGACAAAAAAAACGACCATGTATAGTAAGGCTTTTTTTTTTCGACAAAAAAACGACCATGTATAGTAAGGCTTTTTTTCTCGACAAAAAAACGACCATGTATAGTAAGGCTTTTTTTTCCGACAAAAAAACGACCATTTTTATTTTTTTTATTTTTTTTTTTATTTTATTTATTATTATTATTTATTTATTTATTATTTTATTTTACCCACAGACACTGAGGTTGTGGGTTCGATCCCAGGCTGAGTCAAACCAAATGACCATGTATAGTAAGGCTTTTTTCTTCGACAAAAAAACGACCATGTATAGTAAGGCTTTTTTTTCCGACAAAAAAACGACCATTTATAGTAAGGCTTTTTTTTTTCGACAAAAAAACGACCATGTATAGTAAGGCTTTTTTTTCCGACAAAAAAATGACCATGTATAGTAAGGCTTTTTTTTTTCTGACACAAAAGCGACCATGTATAGTAAGGCTTTTTTTTTTTCCGACAAAAAAACGACCATGTATAGTAAGGCTTTTTTTTCCGACAAAAAAATGACCATGTATAGTAAGGCTTTTATTTTTCTGACACAAAAGCGGGCATGTATAGTAAGGCTTTTTTTTTCGACAAAAAACCGACCATGTTATAGTAAGGCGTTTTTTATTTTATGAAAAAAACGACCATGTATAGCAAGGCCTTTTTTTCCAACAAAAAAAAACGACCATGTATAGTAAGGGTTTTTTTCCGACAAAAAAATGACCATGTATAGTAAGGCTTTTTTTTTCTGACACAAAAGCGGCCATGTATAGTAAGGCTTTTTTTTTCGACAAAAAACCGACCATGTTATAGTAAGGCCTTTTTTTCCGACAAAAAAACGACCATGTATAGTAAGGCTTTTTTTTTCGACAAAAAAACGACCATGTATAGTAAGGCTTTTTTTTCCGACAAAAAAACGACCATGTATAGTAAGGCTTTTTTTTCCGACAAAAAACGACCATGTATAGTAAGGCTTTTTTTTTTTCGACAAAAAAACGACCATGTATAGTAAGGCCTTTTTTTCCGACAAAAAACGACCATGTATAGTAAGGCTTTTTTTTTTTCGACAAAAAAATGACCATGTATAGTAAGGCTTTTATTTTTCTGACACAAAAGCGGGCATGTATAGTAAGGCTTTTTTTTTCGACAAAAAACCGACCATGTTATAGTAAGGCGTTTTTTATTTTATGAAAAAAACGACCATGTATAGCAAGGCCTTTTTTTCCAACAAAAAAAAACGACCATGTATAGTAAGGGTTTTTTTCCGACAAAAAAATGACCATGTATAGTAAGGCTTTTTTTTTCTGACACAAAAGCGGCCATGTATAGTAAGGCTTTTTTTTTCGACAAAAAACCGACCATGTTATAGTAAGGCCTTTTTTTCCGACAAAAAAACGACCATGTATAGTAAGGCTTTTTTTTTCGACAAAAAAACGACCATGTATAGTAAGGCTTTTTTTTCCGACAAAAAAACGACCATGTATAGTAAGGCTTTTTTTTCCGACAAAAAACGACCATGTATAGTAAGGCTTTTTTTTTTTCGACAAAAAAACGACCATGTATAGTAAGGCCTTTTTTTCCGACAAAAAACGACCATGTATAGTAAGGCTTTTTTTTTTTCGACAAAAAAACGACCATGTATAGTAAGGCTTTTTTTTTTTCGACAAAAAAACGACCATGTATAGTAAGGCTTTTTTTTTCGACAAAAAAACGACCATGTATAGTAAGGCTTTTTTTTTCTGACACAAAAGCGACCATGTATAGTAAGGCTTTTTTTTTTTTCGACAATAAAACGACCATGTATAGTAAGGCCTTTTTTTCCGACAAAAAAAACGACCATGTATAGTAAGGCTTTTTTTTCCGACAAAAAAATGACCATGTATAGTAAGGCTTTTTTTTTCTGACACAAAAGCGGCCATGTATAGTAAGGCTTTTTTTTTTCGACAAAAAAACGACCATGTATAGTAAGGCCTTTTTTTCCGACAAAAAAATGACCATGTATAGTAAGGCTTTTTTTTTTCGACAAAAAAACGACCATGTATAGTAAGGCTTTTTTTCTCGACAAAAAAACGACCATGTATAGTAAGGCTTTTTTTTCCGACAAAAAAACGACCATTTTTATTTTTTTTATTTTTTTTTTATTTTATTTATTATTATTATTTATTTATTTTTTATTTTATTTTACCCACAGACACTGAGGTTGTGGGTTCGATCCCAGGCTGAGTCAAACCAAATGACCATGTATAGTAAGGCTTTTTTCTTCGACAAAAAAACGACCATGTATAGTAAGGCTTTTTTTTCCGACAAAAAAACGACCATTTATAGTAAGGCTTTTTTTTTTCGACAAAAAAACGACCATGTATAGTAAGGCTTTTTTTTCCGACAAAAAAATGACCATGTATAGTCAGGCTTTTTTTTTTCTGACACAAAAGCGACCATGTATAGTAAGGCTTTTTTTTTTCCGACAAAAAAACGACCATGTATAGTAAGGCTTTTTTTTCCGACAAAAAAATGACCATGTATAGTAAGGCTTTTATTTTTCTGACACAAAAGCGACCATGTATAGTAAGGCTTTTTTTTTTCCGACAAAAAAACGACCATGTATAGTAAGGCCTTTTTTTCCAACAAAAAAAAAACGACCATGTATAGTAAGGCTTTTTTTTTCGACAAAAAAACGACCATGTATAGTAAGGCTTTTTTTTCCGACAAAAAAACGACCATGTATAGTAAGGCTTTTTTTTCCGACAAAAAAATGACCATGTATAGTAAGGCTTTTATTTTTCTGACACAAAAGCGACCATGTATAGTAAGGCTTTTTTTTTTCCGACAAAAAAACGACCATGTTATAGTAAGGCCTTTTTTTCCGACAAAAAAACGACCATGTATAGTAAGGCTTTTTTTTTCGACAAAAAAACGACCATGTATAGTAAGGCTTTTTTTTCCGACAAAAAAACGACCATGTATAGTAAGGCTTTTTTTTCCGACAAAAAACGACCATGTATAGTAAGGCTTTTTTTTTTTCGACAAAAAAACGACCATGTATAGTAAGGCCTTTTTTTCCGACAAAAAACGACCATGTATAGTAAGGCTTTTTTTTTTTCGACAAAAAAATGACCATGTATAGTAAGGCTTTTATTTTTCTGACACAAAAGCGGGCATGTATAGTAAGGCTTTTTTTTTCGACAAAAAACCGACCATGTTATAGTAAGGCGTTTTTTATTTTATGAAAAAAACGACCATGTATAGCAAGGCCTTTTTTTCCAACAAAAAAAAACGACCATGTATAGTAAGGGTTTTTTTCCGACAAAAAAATGACCATGTATAGTAAGGCTTTTTTTTTCTGACACAAAAGCGGCCATGTATAGTAAGGCTTTTTTTTTCGACAAAAAACCGACCATGTTATAGTAAGGCCTTTTTTTCCGACAAAAAAACGACCATGTATAGTAAGGCTTTTTTTTTCGACAAAAAAACGACCATGTATAGTAAGGCTTTTTTTTCCGACAAAAAAACGACCATGTATAGTAAGGCTTTTTTTTCCGACAAAAAACGACCATGTATAGTAAGGCTTTTTTTTTTTCGACAAAAGAACGACCATGTATAGTAAGGCCTTTTTTTCCGACAAAAAACGACCATGTATAGTAAGGCTTTTTTTTTTTCGACAAAAAAACGACCATGTATAGTAAGGCTTTTTTTTTTTCGACAAAAAAACGACCATGTATAGTAAGGCTTTTTTTTTCGACAAAAAAACGACCATGTATAGTAAGGCTTTTTTTTTCTGACACAAAAGCGACCATGTATAGTAAGGCTTTTTTTTTTTTCGACAATAAAACGACCATGTATAGTAAGGCCTTTTTTTCCGACAAAAAAAACGACCATGTATAGTAAGGCTTTTTTTTCCGACAAAAAAATGACCATGTATAGTAAGGCTTTTTTTTTCTGACACAAAAGCGGCCATGTATAGTAAGGCTTTTTTTTTTCGACAAAAAAACGACCATGTATAGTAAGGCCTTTTTTTCCGACAAAAAAATGACCATGTATAGTAAGGCTTTTTTTTTTCGACAAAAAAACGACCATGTATAGTAAGGCTTTTTTTCTCGACAAAAAAACGACCATGTATAGTAAGGCTTTTTTTTCCGACAAAAAAACGACCATTTTTATTTTTTTTATTTTTTTTTTATTTTATTTATTATTATTATTTATTTATTTTTTATTTTATTTTACCCACAGACACTGAGGTTGTGGGTTCGATCCCAGGCTGAGTCAAACCAAATGACCATGTATAGTAAGGCTTTTTTCTTCGACAAAAAAACGACCATGTATAGTAAGGCTTTTTTTTCCGACAAAAAAACGACCATTTATAGTAAGGCTTTTTTTTTTCGACAAAAAAACGACCATGTATAGTAAGGCTTTTTTTTCCGACAAAAAAATGACCATGTATAGTCAGGCTTTTTTTTTTCTGACACAAAAGCGACCATGTATAGTAAGGCTTTTTTTTTTCCGACAAAAAAACGACCATGTATAGTAAGGCTTTTTTTTCCGACAAAAAAATGACCATGTATAGTAAGGCTTTTATTTTTCTGACACAAAAGCGACCATGTATAGTAAGGCTTTTTTTTTTCCGACAAAAAAACGACCATGTATAGTAAGGCCTTTTTTTCCAACAAAAAAAAAACGACCATGTATAGTAAGGCTTTTTTTTTCGACAAAAAAACGACCATGTATAGTAAGGCTTTTTTTTCCGACAAAAAAACGACCATGTATAGTAAGGCTTTTTTTTCCGACAAAAAAATGACCATGTATAGTAAGGCTTTTATTTTTCTGACACAAAAGCGACCATGTATAGTAAGGCTTTTTTTTTTCCGACAAAAAAACGACCATGTATAGTAAGGCCTTTTTTTCCAACAAAAAAAAAACGACCATGTATAGTAAGGCTTTTTTTTTCGACAAAAAAACGACCATGCATAGTAAGGCTTTTTTTTCCGACAAAAAAACGACCATTTATAGTAAGGCTTTTTTTTTTCGACAAAAAAACGACCATGTATAGTAAGGCTTTTTTTTCCGACAAAAAAATGACCATGTATAGTAAGGCTTTTTTTTTTCTGACACAAAAGCGACCATGTATAGTAAGGCTTTTTTTTTTCCGACAAAAAAACGACCATGTATAGTAAGGCTTTTTTTTCCGACAAAAAAATGACCATGTATAGTAAGGCTTTTATTTTTCTGACACAAAAGCGGGCATGTATAGTAAGGCTTTTTTTTTCGACAAAAAACCGACCATGTTATAGTAAGGCGTTTTTTATTTTATGAAAAAAACGACCATGTATAGCAAGGCCTTTTTTTCCAACAAAAAAAAACGACCATGTATAGTAAGGCTTTTTTTTCCGACAAAAAAATGACCATGTATAGTAAGGCTTTTTTTTTCTGACACAAAAGCGGCCATGTATAGTAAGGCTTTTTTTTTCGACAAAAAAACGACCATGTTATAGTAAGGCCTTTTTTTCCGACAAAAAAACGACCATGTATAGTAAGGCTTTTTTTTTCGACAAAAAAACGACCATGTATAGTAAGGCTTTTTTTTCCGACAAAAAAACGACCATGTATAGTAAGGCTTTTTTTTCCGACAAAAAACGACCATGTATAGTAAGGCTTTTTTTTTTTCGACAAAAAAACGACCATGTATAGTAAGGCCTTTTTTTCCGACAAAAAACGACCATGTATAGTAAGGCTTTTTTTTTTTCGACAAAAAAACGACCATGTATAGTAAGGCTTTTTTTTTTTCGACAAAAAAACGACCATGTATAGTAAGGCTTTTTTTTTCGACAAAAAAACGACCATGTATAGTAAGGCTTTTTTTTTCTGACACAAAAGCGACCATGTATAGTAAGGATTTTTTTTTTTCGACAAAAAAACGACCATGTATAGTAAGGCCTCTTTTTCCGACAAAAAAAACGACCATGTATAGTAAGGCTTTTTTTTCCGACAAAAAAACGACCATTTTATTTTTTTATTTTTATTTTTTATTTTTTTTATTTTTTTATTTTTTTAAATTCCTAGTCATACTTACTAAACTCATTGCCCCTCTTTCCAGTAAACCGGCTAACAGCCCCGTGGTCTAGTGGTAGAGTGTCTACCCACAGACACTGAGGTTGTGGGTTCGATCCCAGGCTGAGTCAAACCAAATGACCATGTATAGTAAGGCTGTTTTTTCCGACAAAAAAAACGACCATGTATAGTAAGGCTTTTTTTTCCGACAAAAAAATGACCATTTATAGAAAGGCTTTTTTTTCCGACAAAAAACGACCATGTATAGTAAGGCTCTTTTTTTTTCGACAAAAAAACGACCATGTATAGTTAGGCCTTTTTTTCCGACAAAAAAAACGACCATGTATAGTAAGGCTTTTTTTTCCGACAAAAAAACGACCATGTATAGTAAGGCTTTTTTTTCCGACAAAAAAATGACCATGTATAGTAAGGCTTTTTTTTTTCGACAAAAAAACGACCATGTATAGTAAGGCTTTTTTTTTCGACAAAAAAACGACCATGTATAGTAAGGCTTTTTTTTCCGACAAAAAACGACCATGTATAGTAAGGCTTTTTTTTTTTCGACAAAAAAACGACCATGTATAGTAAGGCCTTTTTTTCCGACAAAAAACGACCATGTATAGTAAGGCTTTTTTTTTTTCGACAAAAAAACGACCATGTATAGTAAGGCTTTTTTTTTTTCGACAAAAAAACGACCATGTATAGTAAAGCTTTTTTTTCGACAAAAAAACGACCATGTATAGTAAGGCTTTTTTTTTCTGACACAACTAGACCACGCGGCTTTTTTTTTCGACAAAAAAACGACCATGTATAGTAAGGCTTTTTTTTCCGACAAAAAAATGACCATGTATAGTAAGGCTTTTTTTTCCGACAAAAAAATGACCATGTATAGTAAGGCTTTTTTTTTCTGACACAAAAGCGGCCATGTATAGTAAGGCTTTTTTTTTTCGACAAAAAAACGACCATGTATAGTAAGGCCTTTTTTTCCGACAAAAAAACGACCATGTATAGTAAGGCTTTTTTTCCGACAAAAAAATGACCATTTATAGAAAGGCTTTTTTTTCCGACAAAAAACGACAATGTATAGTAAGGCTTTTTTTTTCTGACACAAAAGCGACCATGTATAGTAAGGCTTTTTTTTTTTCGACAAAAAAACGACCATGTATAGTAAGGCCTTTTTTTCCGACAAAAAAAACGACCATGTATAGTAAGGCTTTTTTTTTTCGACAAAAAAACGACCATGTATAGTAAGGCTTTTTTTTCTGACAAAAAAACGACCATGTATAGTAAGGCTTTTTTTTCCGACAAAAAAACGACCATTTATAGTAAGGCTTTTTTTTTTCCGACAAAAAAAACGACCATGTATAGTAAGGCTCTTTTTTTCGACAAAAAAACGACCATTTTATTTTTTTATTTTTATTTTTTTTTTATTTATTTTTTTTTTTAAATTCCTAGTCATACTTACTAAACTCATTGCCCCTCTTTCCAGTAAACCGGCTAACAGCCCCGTGGTCTAGTGGTAGAATGTCTACCCACAGATACTGAGGTTGTGGGTTCGATCCCAGGCTGAGTCAAACCAAATGACCATGTATAGTAAGGCTTTTTTTTCCGACAAAAAAAACGACCATGTATAGTGAGGCTTTTTTTTCCGACAAAAAACGACCATGTATAGTAAGGCTTTTTTTTTTTCGACAAAAAAACGACCATGTATAGTAAGGCCTTTTTTTCAGACAAAAAAAACGACCATGTATAGTAAGGCTTTTTTTTCCGACAAAAAAATGACCATGTATAGTAAGGCTTTTTTTTTCTGACAAAAAAACGACCATGTATAGTAAGGCTTTTTTTTCCGACAAAAAAAACGACCATGTATAGTAAGGCTTTTTTTTCCGACAAAAAAAACGACCATGTATAGTGAGGCTTTTTTTTCCGACAAAAAACGACCATGTATAGTAAGGCTTTTTTTTCCGACAAAAAAACGACCATGTATAGTAAGGCTTTTTTTTTCGACAAAAAAACGACCATGTATAGTAAGGCTTTTTTTTCTGACACAAAAGCGACCATGTATAGTAAGGCTTTTTTTTTTTCGACAAAAAAACGACCATGTATAGTAAGGCCTTTTTTTCCGACAAAAAAAACGACCATGTATAGTAAGGCTTTTTTTTCCGACAAAAAAATGACCATGTATAGTAAGGCTTTTTTTTTCTGACACAAAAGCGGCCATGTATAGTAAGGCTTTTTTTTTTCGACAAAAAAACGACCATGTATAGTAAGGCCTTTTTTTCCGACAAAAAAACGACCATGTATAGTAAGGCTTTTTTTCCGACAAAAAAATGACCATTTATAGAAAGGCTTTTTTTTCCGACAAAAAACGACAATGTATAGTAAGGCTTTTTTTTTCTGACACAAAAGCGACCATGTATAGTAAGGCTTTTTTTTTTTCGACAAAAAAACGACCATGTATAGTAAGGCCTTTTTTTCCGACAAAAAAAACGACCATGTATAGTAAGGCTTTTTTTTTTCGACAAAAAAACGACCATGTATAGTAAGGCTTTTTTTTCTGACAAAAAAACGACCATGTATAGTAAGGCTTTTTTTTCCGACAAAAAAACGACCATTTATAGTAAGGCTTTTTTTTTTCCGACAAAAAAAACGACCATGTATAGTAAGGCTCTTTTTTTCGACAAAAAAACGACCATTTTATTTTTTTATTTTTATTTTTTTTTTATTTATTTTTTTTTTTAAATTCCTAGTCATACTTACTAAACTCATTGCCCCTCTTTCCAGTAAACCGGCTAACAGCCCCGTGGTCTAGTGGTAGAATGTCTACCCACAGATACTGAGGTTGTGGGTTCGATCCCAGGCTGAGTCAAACCAAATGACCATGTATAGTAAGGCTTTTTTTTCCGACAAAAAAAACGACCATGTATAGTGAGGCTTTTTTTTCCGACAAAAAACGACCATGTATAGTAAGGCTTTTTTTTTTTCGACAAAAAAACGACCATGTATAGTAAGGCCTTTTTTTCAGACAAAAAAAACGACCATGTATAGTAAGGCTTTTTTTTCCGACAAAAAAATGACCATGTATAGTAAGGCTTTTTTTTTCTGACAAAAAAACGACCATGTATAGTAAGGCTTTTTTTTCCGACAAAAAAAACGACCATGTATAGTAAGGCTTTTTTTTCCGACAAAAAAAACGACCATGTATAGTGAGGCTTTTTTTTCCGACAAAAAACGACCATGTATAGTAAGGCTTTTTTTTCCGACAAAAAAACGACCATGTATAGTAAGGCTTTTTTTTTCGACAAAAAAACGACCATGTATAGTAAGGCTTTTTTTTCTGACACAAAAGCGACCATGTATAGTAAGGCTTTTTTTTTTTCGACAAAAAAACGACCATGTATAGTAAGGCCTTTTTTTCCGACAAAAAAAACGACCATGTATAGTAAGGCTTTTTTTTTTCGACAAAAAAACGACCATGTATAGTAAGGCTTTTTTTTCTGACAAAAAAACGACCATGTATAGTAAGGCTTTTTTTTCCGACAAAAAAACGACCATTTATAGTAAGGCTTTTTTTTTTCCGACAAAAAAAACGACCATGTATAGTAAGGCTTTTTTTTTTCGACAAAAAAACGACCATGTATATAGTAAGGCTTTTTTTTTCCGACAAAAAAACGACCATTTTATTTTTTTTTTTTTTTTTATTTTTTTTTTTTTATTTATTTTTTTTTTAAATTCCTAGTCATACTTACTAAACTCATTGCCCCTCTTTCCAGTAAACCGGCTAACAGCCCCGTGGTCTAGTGGTAGAGTGTCTACCCACAGACACTGAGGTTGTGGGTTCGATCCCAGGCTGAGTCAAACCAAATGACCATGTATAGTAAGGCTTTTTTTTCCGACAAAAAAAACGACCATGTATAGTAAGGCTTTTTTTTCCGATAAAAAAATGACCATTTATAGAAAGGCTTTTTTTTCCGACAAAAAACGACCATGTATAGTAAGGCTTTTTTTTTTTCGACAAAAAAACGACCATGTATAGTTAGGCCTTTTTTTCCGACAAAAAAAACGACCATGTATAGTAAGGCTTTTTTTTCCGACAAAAAAACGACCATGTATAGTAAGGCTTTTTTTTCCGACAAAAAAATGACCATGTATAGTAAGGCTTTTTTTTTTCGACAAAAAAACGACCATGTATAGTAAGGCTTTTTTTTCCGACAAAAAAACGACCATGTATAGTAAGGCTTTTTTTTCCGACAAAAAACGACCATGTATAGTAAGGCTTTTTTTTTTTCGACAAAAAAACGACCATGTATAGTAAGGCCTTTTTTTCCGACAAAAAACGACCATGTATAGTAAGGCTTTTTTTTTTTCGACAAAAAAACGACCATGTATAGTAAGGCTTTTTTTTTTTCGACAAAAAAACGACCATGTATAGTAAAGCTTTTTTTTCGACAAAAAAACGACCATGTATAGTAAGGCTTTTTTTTTCTGACACAGCTCGACCACGCGGCTTTTTTTTTCGACAAAAAAACGACCATGTATAGTAAGGCTTTTTTTTCCGACAAAAAAATGACCATGTATAGTAAGGCTTTTTTTTCCGACAAAAAAATGACCATGTATAGTAAGGCTTTTTTTTTCTGACACAAAAGCGGCCATGTATAGTAAGGCTTTTTTTTTTCGACAAAAAAACGACCATGTATAGTAAGGCCTTTTTTTCCGACAAAAAAACGACCATGTATAGTAAGGCTTTTTTTCCGACAAAAAAATGACCATTTATAGAAAGGCTTTTTTTTCCGACAAAAAACGACAATGTATAGTAAGGCTTTTTTTTTCTGACACAAAAGCGACCATGTATAGTAAGGCTTTTTTTTTTTCGACAAAAAAACGACCATGTATAGTAAGGCTTTTTTTTTTCGACAAAAAAACGACCATGTATAGTAAGGCTTTTTTTTCTGACAAAAAAACGACCATGTATAGTAAGGCTTTTTTTTCCGACAAAAAAACGACCATTTATAGTAAGGCTTTTTTTTTTCCGACAAAAAAAACGACCATGTATAGTAAGGCTCTTTTTTTCGACAAAAAAACGACCATTTTATTTTTTTATTTTTATTTTTTTTTTATTTTATTTTTTTTTTTAAATTCCTAGTCATACTTACTAAACTCATTGCCCCTCTTTCCAGTAAACTGTCTAACAGCCCCGTGGTCTAGTGGTAGAATGTCTACCCACAGACACTGAGGTTGTGGGTTCGATCCCAGGCTGAGTCAAACCAAATGACCATGTATAGTAAGGCTTTTTTTTCCGACAAAAAAAACGACCATGTATAGTGAGGCTTTTTTTTCCGACAAAAAACGACCATGTATAGTAAGGCTTTTTTTTTTTCGACAAAAAAACGACCATGTATAGTAAGGCCTTTTTTTCAGACAAAAAAAACGACCATGTATAGTAAGGCTTTTTTTTCCGACAAAAAAATGACCATGTATAGTAAGGCTTTTTTTTTTCTGACAAAAAAACGACCATGTATAGTAAGGCTTTTTTTTCCGACAAAAAAAACGACCATGTATAGTAAGGCTTTTTTTTCCGACAAAAAAAACGACCATGTATAGTGAGGCTTTTTTTTCCGACAAAAAACGACCATGTATAGTAAGGCTTTTTTTTCCGACAAAAAAACGACCATGTATAGAAAGGCTTTTTTTTTCGACAAAAAAACGACCATGTATAGTAAGGCTTTTTTTTCTGACACAAAAGCGACCATGTATAGTAAGGCTTTTTTTTTTTCGACAAAAAAACGACCATGTATAGTAAGGCCTTTTTTTCCGACAAAAAAAACGACCATGTATAGTAAGGCTTTTTTTTTTCGACAAAAAAACGACCATGTATAGTAAGGCTTTTTTTTCTGACAAAAAAACGACCATGTATAGTAAGGCTTTTTTTTCCGACAAAAAAACGACCATTTATAGTAAGGCTTTTTTTTTTCCGACAAAAAAAACGACCATGTATAGTAAGGCTTTTTTTTTCTGACACAAAAGCGACCATGTATAGTAAGGCTTTTTTTTTTCGACAAAAAAACGACCATGTATAGGCTTTTTTTTTCCGACAAAAAAACGACCATTTTATTTTTTTATTTTTATTTTTATTTTTTTATTTTTATTTTTTTTTAAAATTCCTAGTCATACTTACTAAACTCATTGCCCCTCTTTCCAGTAAACCGGCAAAAAAACGACCATGTATAGTAAGGCCTTTTTTTCCGACAAAAAACGACCATGTATAGTAAGGCTTTTTTTTTTCGACAAAAAAATGACCATGTATAGTAAGGCTTTTTTTTTTTCGACAAAAAAACGACCATGTATAGTAAGGCTTTTTTTTTCGACAAAAAAACGACCATGTATAGTAAGGCTTTTTTTTTCTGACACAACTAGACCACGCGGCTTTTTTTTTCGACAAAAAAACAACCATGTATAGTAAGGCTTTTTTTTTCGACAAAAAAATGACCATTTATAGAAAGGCTTTTTTTCCCGACAAAAAACGACAATGTATAGTAAGGCTTTTTTTTCCGACAAAAAAACGACCATGTATAGTAAGGCTTTTTTTTTCGACAAAAAGACGACCATGTATAGTAAGGCTTTTTTTTTCTGACACAAAAGCGACCATGTATAGTAAGGCTTTTTTTTTTTCGACAAAAAAACGACCATGTATAGTAAGGCCTTTTTTCCGACAAAAAAAACGACCATGTATAGTAAGGCTTTTTTTTTCGACAAAAAAACGACCATTTTATTTTTTTATTTTTATTTTTTTTTTATTTTTTATTTTTTTTTAAAATTCCTAGTCATACTTACTAAACTCATTGCCCCTCTTTCCAGTAAACCGTCTAACAGCCCCGTGGTCTAGTGGTAGAATGTCTACCCATAGACACTGAGGTTGTGGGTTCGATCCCAGGCTGAGTCAAACCAAATGACCATGTATAGTAAGGCTTTTTTTTCCGACAAAAAAAACGACCATGTATAGTGAGGTTTTTTTTCCGACAAAAAACGACCATGTATAGTAAGGCTTTTTTTTTTTCGACAAAAAAACGACCATGTATAGTAAGGCCTTTTTTTCAGACAAAAAAATGACCATGTATAGTAAGGCTTTTTTTTTCTGACAAAAAAACGACCATGTATAGTAAGGCTTTTTTTTCCGACAAAAAAAACGACCATGTATAGTAAGGCTTTTTTTTCCGACAAAAAAAACGACCATGTATAGTGAGGCTTTTTTTTCCGACAAAAAACGACCATGTATAGTAAGGCTTTTTTTTCCGACAAAAAAACGACCATGTATAGTAAGGCTTTTTTTTTCGACAAAAAAACGACCATGTATAGTAAGGCTTTTTTTTTTCTGACACAAAAGCGACCATGTATAGTAAGGCTTTTTTTTTTCGACAAAAAAACGACCATGTATAGTAAGGCCTTTTTTTCCGACAAAAAAACGACCATGTATAGTAAGGCTTTTTTTTCTGACAAAAAAACGACCATGTAGAGAGTAGTAGTAGTAGTGTAAGTTACAGAAAAGTTGTCCCTCCACCTTTCTTTCCAATGGAGGCGAAGGACGAATGGACACACGTTTTTTTCGACAAAAAAACAACCATGTATAGTAAGGCTTTTTTTTCCGACAAAAAAACGACCATTTATAGTAAGGCTTTTTTTTTTTCCGACAAAAAAAACGACCATGTATAGTAAGGCTTTTTTTTTTCCGACAAAAAAACGACCATTTTATTTTTTATTTTTTATTTTTATTCATTTATTTATTTATTTTTTTAAATTCCTAGTCATACTTACTAAACTCATTGCCCCTCTTTCCAGTAAACCGGCAAAAAAACGACCATGTATAGTAAGGCCTTTTTTTCCGACAAAAAACGACCATGTATAGTAAGGCTTTTTTTTTTTTCGACAAAAAAATGACCATGTATAGTAAGGCTTTTTTTTTTTCGACAAAAAAACGACCATGTATAGTAAGGCTTTTTTTTTCGACAAAAAAACGACCATGTATAGTAAGGCTTTTTTTTTCTGACACAACTAGACCACGCGGCTTTTTTTTTCGACAAAAAAACAACCATGTATAGTAAGGCCTTTTTTTCCGACAAAAAAACGACCATGTATAGTAAGGTTTTTTTTTCCGACAAAAAAATGACCATTTATAGAAAGGCTTTTTTTCCCGACAAAAAACGACAATGTATAGTAAGGCTTTTTTTTCCGACAAAAAAACGACCATGTATAGTAAGGCTTTTTTTTTCGACAAAAAGACGACCATGTATAGTAAGGCTTTTTTTTTCTGACACAAAAGCGACCATGTATAGTAAGGCTTTTTTTTTTTCGACAAAAAAACGACCATGTATAGTAAGGCCTTTTTTCCGACAAAAAAAACGACCATGTATAGTAAGGCTTTTTTTTTCCGACAAAAAAAACGACCATTTTATTTTTTATTTTTTATTTTTATTCATTTATTTATTTATTTTTTTAAATTCCTAGTCATACTTACTAAACTCATTGCCCCTCTTTCCAGTAAACCGTCTAACAGCCCCGTGGTCTAGTGGTAGAATGTCTACCCATAGACACTGAGGTTGTGGGTTCGATCCCAGGCTGAGTCAAACCAAATGACCATGTATAGTAAGGCTTTTTTTTCCGACAAAAAAAACGACCATGTATAGTGAGGTTTTTTTTCCGACAAAAAACGACCATGTATAGTAAGGCTTTTTTTTTTTCGACAAAAAAACGACCATGTATAGTAAGGCCTTTTTTTCAGACAAAAAAATGACCATGTATAGTAAGGCTTTTTTTTTCTGACAAAAAAACGACCATGTATAGTAAGGCTTTTTTTTCCGACAAAAAAAACGACCATGTATAGTAAGGCTTTTTTTTCCGACAAAAAAAACGACCATGTATAGTGAGGCTTTTTTTTCCGACAAAAAACGACCATGTATAGTAAGGCTTTTTTTTCCGACAAAAAAACGACCATGTATAGTAAGGCTTTTTTTTTCGACAAAAAAACGACCATGTATAGTAAGGCTTTTTTTTTCTGACACAAAAGCGACCATGTATAGTAAGGCTTTTTTTTTTCGACAAAAAAACGACCATGTATAGTAAGGCCTTTTTTTCCGACAAAAAAAACGACCATGTATAGTAAGGCTTTTTTTTTTCGACAAAAAAACGACCATGTATAGTAAGGCTTTTTTTTCTGACAAAAAAACGACCATGTATAGTAAGGCTTTTTTTTCCGACAAAAAAACGACCATTTATAGTAAGGCTTTTTTTTTTCCGACAAAAAAAACGACCATGTATAGTAAGGCTTTTTTTTTCCGACAAAAAAACGACCATTTTATTTTTTTTTTTTATTTTTTATTTTTTTATTTATTTATTTTTTTAAATTCCTAGTCATACTTACTAAACTCATTGCCCCTCTTTCCAGTAAACCGGCAAACAGCCCCATGGTCTAGTGGTAGAATGTCTACCCACAGACACTGAGGTTGTGGGTTCGATCCCAGGCTGAGTCAAACCAAATGACCATGTATAGTAAGGCTTTTTTTTCCGACAAAAAAAACGACCATGTATCGTGAGGCTTTTTTTTCCGACAAAAAACGACCATGTATCGTAAGGCTTTTTTTTTTCCGACAAAAAAACGACCATGTATGGTAAGGCCTTTTTTTCCGACAAAAAAATGACCATGTATAGTAAGGCTTTTTTTTTCTGACAAAAAAACGACCATGTATAGTAAGGCTTTTTTTTCCGACAAAAAAAACGACCATGTATAGTAAGGCTTTTTTTTTTTCGACAAAAAAACGACCATGTATAGTAAGGCCTTTTTTTCAGACAAAAAAATGACCATGTATAGTAAGGCTTTTTTTTTCTGACAAAAAAACGACCATGTATAGTAAGGCTTTTTTTTCCGACAAAAAAAACGACCATGTATAGTAAGGCTTTTTTTTCCGACAAAAAAAACGACCATGTATAGTGAGGCTTTTTTTCCGACAAAAAACGACCATGTATAGTAAGGCTTTTTTTTCCGACAAAAAAACGACCATGTATAGTAAGGCTTTTTTTTTCGACAAAAAAACGACCATGTATAGTAAGGCTTTTTTTTTCTGACACAAAAGCGACCATGTATAGTAAGGCTTTTTTTTTTCGACAAAAAAACGACCATGTATAGTAAGGCCTTTTTTTCCGACAAAAAAAACGACCATGTATAGTAAGGCTTTTTTTTTTCCGACAAAAAAACGACCATGTATGGTAAGGCCTTTTTTTCCGACAAAAAAATGACCATGTATAGTAAGGCTTTTTTTTTCTGACAAAAAAACGACCATGTATAGTAAGGCTTTTTTTTCCGACAAAAAAAACGACCATGTATAGTAAGGCTTTTTTTTTTTCGACAAAAAAACGACCATGTATAGTAAGGCCTTTTTTTTCCGACAAAAAACGACCATGTATCGTAAGGCTTTTTTTTTTCCGACAAAAAAACGACCATGTATGGTAAGGCCTTTTTTTCCGACAAAAAAATGACCATGTATAGTAAGGCTTTTTTTTTCTGACAAAAAAACGACCATGTATAGTAAGGCTTTTTTTTCCGACAAAAAAAACGACCATGTATAGTAAGGCTTTTTTTTTTTCGACAAAAAAACGACCATGTATAGTAAGGCCTTTTTTTCAGACAAAAAAATGACCATGTATAGTAAGGCTTTTTTTTTCTGACAAAAAAACGACCATGTATAGTAAGGCTTTTTTTTCCGACAAAAAAAACGACCATGTATAGTAAGGCTTTTTTTTCCGACAAAAAAAACGACCATGTATAGTGAGGCTTTTTTTCCGACAAAAAACGACCATGTATAGTAAGGCTTTTTTTTCCGACAAAAAAACGACCATGTATAGTAAGGCTTTTTTTTTCGACAAAAAAACGACCATGTATAGTAAGGCTTTTTTTTTCTGACACAAAAGCGACCATGTATAGTAAGGCTTTTTTTTTTCGACAAAAAAACGACCATGTATAGTAAGGCCTTTTTTTCCGACAAAAAAAACGACCATGTATAGTAAGGCTTTTTTTTTTCGACAAAAAAACGAACATGTATAGTAAGGCTTTTTTTTCTGACAAAAAAACGACCATGTATGGTAAGGCCTTTTTTTCCGACAAAAAAATGACCATGTATAGTAAGGCTTTTTTTTTCTGACAAAAAAACGACCATGTATAGTAAGGCTTTTTTTTCCGACAAAAAAAACGACCATGTATAGTAAGGCTTTTTTTTCCGACAAAAAAAACGACCATGTATAGTGAGGCTTTTTTTTCCGACAAAAAACGACCATGTATAGTAAGGCTTTTTTTTCCGACAAAAAAACGACCATGTATAGTAAGGCTTTTTTTTTCGACAAAAAAACGACCATGTATAGTAAGGCTTTTTTTTTCTGACACAAAAGCGACCATGTATAGTAAGGCTTTTTTTTTTTCGACAAAAAAACGACCATGTATAGTAAGGCCTTTTTTTCCGACAAAAAAAACGACCATGTATAGTAAGGCTTTTTTTTTCGACAAAAAAACGACCATGTATAGTAAGGCTTTTTTTTCTGACAAAAAAACGACCATGTATAGTAAGGCTTTTTTTTCCGACAAAAAAACGACCATTTATAGTAAGGCTTTTTTTTTTCCGACAAAAAAAACGACCATGTATAGTAAGGCTTTTTTTTTTCGACAAAAAAACGACCATGTATATAGTAAGGCTTTTTTTTTCCGACAAAAAAACGACCATTTTATTTTTTTATTTTTATTTTTATTTATTTATTTTTATTTTTTTTAATTCCTAGTCATACTTACTAAACTCATTGCCCCTCTTTCCAGTAAACCGGCAAACAGCCCCGTGGTCTAGTAGTAGAATGTCTACCCACAGACACTGAGGTTGTGGGTTCGATCCCAGGCTGAGTCAAACCAAATGACCATGTATAGTAAGGCATTTTTTTCCGACAAAAAAAACGACCATGTATAGTGAGGCTTTTTTTTCCGACAAAAAACGACCATGTATAGTAAGGCTTTTTTTTTTTCGACAAAAAAACGACCATGTATAGTAAGGCCTTTTTTTCAGACAAAAAAAACGACCATGTATAGTAAGGCTTTTTTTTCCGACAAAAAAACGACCATGTATAGTAAGGCTTTTTTTTCCGACAAAAAAAACGACCATGTATAGTAAGGCTTTTTTTTCCGACAAAAAAAACGACCATGTATAGTGAGGCTTTTTTTTCCGACAAAAAACGACCATGTATAGTAAGGCTTTTTTTTCCGACAAAAAAACGACCATTTATAGTAAGGCTTTTTTTTTCTGACACAAAAGCGACCATGTATAGTAAGGCTTTTTTTTTTCGACAAAAAAACGACCATGTATAGTAAGGCTTTTTTTTCCGACAAAAAAAACGACCATGTATAGTGAGGCTTTTTTTTCCGACAAAAAACGACCATGTATAGTAAGGCTTTTTTTTCCGACAAAAAAACGACCATGTATAGTAAGGCTTTTTTTTTCGACAAAAAAACGACCATGTATAGTAAGGCTTTTTTTTTCTGACACAAAAGCGACCATGTATAGTAAGGCTTTTTTTTTTTCGACAAAAAAACGACCATGTATAGTAAGGCCTTTTTTTCCGACAAAAAAAACGACCATGTATAGTAAGGCTTTTTTTTTCGACAAAAAAACGACCATGTATAGTAAGGCTTTTTTTTCTGACAAAAAAACGACCATGTATAGTAAGGCTTTTTTTTCCGACAAAAAAACGACCATTTATAGTAAGGCTTTTTTTTTTCCGACAAAAAAAACGACCATGTATAGTAAGGCTTTTTTTTTTCGACAAAAAAACGACCATGTATATAGTAAGGCTTTTTTTTTCCGACAAAAAAACGACCATTTTATTTTTTTATTTTTATTTTTATTTATTTATTTTTATTTTTTTTAATTCCTAGTCATACTTACTAAACTCATTGCCCCTCTTTCCAGTAAACCGGCAAACAGCCCCGTGGTCTAGTGGTAGAATGTCTACCCACAGACACTGAGGTTGTGGGTTCGATCCCAGGCTGAGTCAAACCAAATGACCATGTATAGTAAGGCATTTTTTTTCCGACAAAAAAAACGACCATGTATAGTGAGGCTTTTTTTTCCGACAAAAAACGACCATGTATAGTAAGGCTTTTTTTTTTTCGACAAAAAAACGACCATGTATAGTAAGGCCTTTTTTTCAGACAAAAAAAACGACCATGTATAGTAAGGCTTTTTTTTCCGACAAAAAAACGACCATGTATAGTAAGGCTTTTTTTTCCGACAAAAAAAACGACCATGTATAGTAAGGCTTTTTTTTCCGACAAAAAAAACGACCATGTATAGTGAGGCTTTTTTTTCCGACAAAAAACGACCATGTATAGTAAGGCTTTTTTTTCCGACAAAAAAACGACCATTTATAGTAAGGCTTTTTTTTTTTTCGACAAAAAAACGACCATGTATAGTAAGGCTTTTTTTTTCGACAAAAAAACGACCATTTTTTCTTTTTTTCTTTTTTTTTTCCCCTAGTCATACTTACTAAACTCATTGCCCCTCTTTCCAGTAAACCGGCTAACAGCCCCGTGGTCTAGTGGTAGAGTGTCTACCCACAGATACTGAGGTTGTGGGTTCGATCCCAGGCTGAGTCAAACCAAATGACCATGTATAGTAAGGCTTTTTTTTCCGACAAAAAAAACGACCATGTATAGTAAGGCTTTTTTTTCCGACAAAAAAATGACCATTTATAGAAAGGCTTTTTTTTCCGACAAAAAACGACCATGTATAGTAAGGCTTTTTTTTTTTCGACAAAAAAACGACCATGTATAGTAAGGCTTTTTTTTTTCCGACAAAAAAATGACCATGTATAGTAAGGCCTTTTTTTCCGACAAAAAACGACAATGTATAGTAAGGCTTTTTTTTTTCGACAAAAAAACGACCATGTATAGTAAGGCCTTTTTTTCCGACAAAAAAAACGACCATGTATAGTAAGGCTTTTTTTTTCGACAAAAAAACGACCATGTATAGTAAGGCTTTTTTTTCCGACAAAAAAACGACCATGTATAGTAAGGCTTTTTTTTCCGACAAAAAAATGACCATTTATAGAAAGGCTTTTTTTTCCGACAAAAAACGACCATGTATAGTAAGGCTTTTTTTTTTTTCGACAAAAAAACGACCATGTATAGTAAGGCCTTTTTTTCCGACAAAAAAAACGACCATGTATAGTAAGGCTTTTTTTTTTCCGACAAAAAAATGACCATGTATAGTAAGGCCTTTTTTTCCGACAAAAAAACGACCATGTATAGTAAGGCCTTTTTTTCCGACAAAAAAAACGACCATGTATAGTAAGGCTTTTGGTCGTTTTTTTTTGTCTGAAAAAAAGGCCTTACTATACATGGTCGTTTTTTTGTCGAAAAAAAAAAAGCCTTACTATACATGGCCGCTTTTGTGTCAGAAAAAAAAAGCCTTACTATACATGGTCATTTTTTTGTCGGAAAAAAAAGCCTTACTATACATGGGCATTTTTTTGTCGGAAAAAAAAGCCTTACTATACATGGTCGTTTTTTTGTCGAAAAAAAAAAAAGCCGCGTGGTCTAGTGGTAGAGTGTCTACCCACAGACACTGAGGTTGTGGGTTCGATCCCAGGCTCAGTCAAACCAAATGACCATGTATAGTAAGGCTTTTTTTTCCGACAAAAAAATGACCATGTATAGTAAGGCTTTTTTTTCTGACACAAAAGCGGCCATGTATAGTAAGGCTTTTTTTTTTCGACAAAAAAACGACCATGTTATAGTAAGGCCTTTTTTTCAGACAAAAAAAACGACTATGTATAGTAAGGCTTTTTTTTTTTCGACAAAAAAACGACCATGTATAGTAAGGCTTTTTTTTCTGACAAAAAAACGACCATGTATAGTAAGGCTTTTTTTTTTTCGACAAAAAAACGACCATGTATAGTAAGGCCTTTTTTTCCGACAAAAAACGACCATGTATAGTAAGGCTTTTTTTTTTTTTCGACAAAAAAACGACCATGTATAGTAAGGCTTTTTTTTTTTCGAAAAAAAAACGACCATGTATAGTAAGGCTTTTTTTTTCGACAAAAAAATGACCATGTATAGTAAGGCTTTTTTTTCCGACAAAAAAACGACCATGTATAGTAAGGCTTTTTTTTCCGACAAAAAAATGACCATTTATAGAAAGGCTTTTTTTTCCGACAAAAAACGACAATGTATAGTAAGGCTTTTTTTTCCGACAAAAGAACGACCATGTATAGTAAGGCTTTTTTTTTCGACAAAAAAACGACCATGTATAGTAAGGCTTTTTTTTTCTGACACAAAAGCGACCATGTATAGTAAGGCTTTTTTTTTTTCGACAAAAAAACGACCATGTATAGTAAGGCCTTTTTTTCCGACAAAAAAAACGACCATGTATAGTAAGGCTTTTTTTTTTCGACAAAAAAACGACCATGTATAGTAAGGCTTTTTTTTCTGACAAAAAAACGACCATGTATAGTAAGGCTTTTTTTTCCGACAAAAAAACGACCATTTATAGTAAGGCTTTTTTTTTCCGACAAAAAAAACGACCATGTATAGTAAGGCTTTTTTTTTTCGACAAAAAAACGACCATGTATATAGTAAGGCTTTTTTTTCCGACAAAAAAACGACCATTTTTTTTTTTTTTTAAATTTTTTTTTTTTTTTTTTTTTTTTTTTTTTTTTTTAAATTCCTAGTCATACTTACTAAACTCATTGCCCCTCTTTCCAGTAAACCGGCTAACAGCCCTGTGGTCTAGTGGTAGAATGTCTACCCACAGACACTGAGGTTGTGGGTTCAATCCCAGGCTGAGTCAAACCAAATGACCATGTATAGTAAGGCTTGTTTTTCCGACAAAAAAAACGACCATGTATAGTGAGGCTTTTTTTTCCGACAAAAAACGACCATGTATAGTAAGGCTTTTTTTTTTTCGACAAAAAAACGACCATGTATAGTAAGGCCTTTTTCTCAGACAAAAAAAACGACCATGTATAGTAAGGCTTTTTTTTCCGACAAAAAAATGACCATGTATAGTAAGGCTTTTTTTTTCTGACAAAAAAACGACCATGTATAGTAAGGCTTTTTTTTCCGACAAAAAAAACGACCATGTATAGTAAGGCTTTTTTTTCCGACAAAAAAAACGACCATGTATAGTGAGGCTTTTTTTTTCGACAAAAAAACGACCATGTATAGTAAGGCCTTTTTTTCAGACAAAAAAAACGACCATGTATAGTAAGGCTTTTTTTTCCGACAAAAAAAATGACCATGTATAGTAAGGCTTTTTTTTTCTGACACAAAAGCGGCCATGTATAGTAAGGCTTTTTTTTTTCGACAAAAAAACGACCATGTATAGTAAGGCCTTTTTTTCCGACAAAAAAAACGACCATGTATAGTAAGGCTTTTTTTTTTTCGACAAAAAAACGACCATGTATAGTAAGGCTTTTTTTTCGCCAAAAAAACGACCATGTATAGTAAGGCTTTTTTTTCCGACAAAAAAAACGACCATTTTTATTTTTTTAATTTATTTATTTATTTTATTTTTTTTTTAAAATTCCTGGTCATACTTACTAAACTCATTGCCCCTCTTTCCAGTAAACCATCTAACAGCCCCGTGGTCTAGTGGTAGAGTTTCTACCCACAGACACTGAGGTTGTGGGTTCGATCCCAGGCTGAGTCAAACCAAATGACCATGTATAGTAAGGCTTTTTTTTTCGACAAAAAAACGACCATGTAGAGTAAGGCTTTTTTTTCCGACAAAAAAAACGACCATGTATAGTGAGGCTTTTTTTTTCGACAAAAAAACGACCATGTATAGTAAGGCCTTTTTTTCAGACAAAAAAAACGACCATGTATAGTAAGGCTTTTTTTTCCGACAAAAAAATGACCATGTATAGTAAGGCTTTTTTTTTCTGACACAAAAGCGGCCATGTATAGTAAGGCTTTTTTTTTTCGACAAAAAAACGACCATGTATAGTAAGGCCTTTTTTTCCGACAAAAAAAACGACCATGTATAGTAAGGCTTTTTTTTTTTCGACAAAAAAACGACCATGTATAGTAAGGCTTTTTTTTTCGCCAAAAAAACGACCATGTATAGTAAGGCTTTTTTTTCCGACAAAAAAAACGACCATTTTTATTTTTTTTAATTTATTTATTTATTTTATTTTTTTTAAAATTCCTGGTCATACTTACTAAACTCATTGCCCCTCTTTCCAGTAAACCATCTAACAGCCCCGTGGTCTAGTGGTAGAGTTTCTACCCACCGACACTGAGGTTGTGGGTTCGATCCCAGGCTGAATCAAACCAAATGACCATGTATAGTAAGGCTTTTTTTTTCGACAAAAAAACGACCATGTATAGTAAGGCTTTTTTTTCCGACAAAAAAACGACCATGTATAGTAAGGCTTTTTTTTCCGACAAAAAAACGACCATTTATAGTAAGGCTTTTTTTTTTCGACAAAAAAACGACCATGTATAGTAAGGCTTTTTTTTCCGACAAAAAAATGACCATGTATAGTAAGGCTTTTTTTTTTCTGACACAAAAGCGACCATGTATAGTAAGGCTTTTTTTTTCGACAAAAAAACGACCATGTATAGTAAGGCTTTTTTTTCCGACAAAAAAACAACCATGTATAGTAAGGCTTTTTTTTCCGACAAAAAAATGACCATGTATAGTCAGGCTTTTTTTTTTTTGACACACCATGTATAGTAAGGCTTTTTTTTCCGACAAAAAAATGACCATGTATAGTAAGGCTTTTATTTTTCTGACACAAAAGCGACCATGTATAGTAAGGCTTTTTTTTTTCCGACAAAAAAACGACCATGTATAGTAAGGCCTTTTTTTCCAAAAAAAAAAAACGACCATGTATAGTAAGGCTTTTTTTTTCGACAAAAAAGCGACCATGTATAGTAAGGCTTTTTTTTTTCTGACACAAAAGCGGCCATGTATAGTAAGGCTTTTTTTTTTCGACAAAAAAACGACCATGTTATAGTAAGGCTTGTTTTTCCGACAAAAAAAACGACCATGTATAGTGAGGCTTTTTTTTCCGACAAAAAACGACCATGTATAGTAAGGCTTTTTTTTTTTCGACAAAAAAACGACCATGTATAGTAAGGCCTTTTTTGTCAGACAAAAAAAACGACCATGTATAGTAAGGCTTTTTTTTCCGACAAAAAAATGACCATGTATAGTAAGGCTTTTTTTTTCTGACAAAAAAACGACCATGTATAGTAAGGCTTTTTTTTCCGACAAAAAAAACGACCATGTATAGTAAGGCTTTTTTTTCCGACAAAAAAAACGACCATGTATAGTGAGGCTTTTTTTTTCGACAAAAAAACGACCTTGTATAGTAAGGCCTTTTTTTCAGACAAAAAAAACGACCATGTATAGTAAGGCTTTTTTTTCCGACAAAAAAAATGACCATGTATAGTAAGGCTTTTTTTTTCTGACACAAAAGCGGCCATGTATAGTAAGGCTTTTTTTTTTCGACAAAAAAACGACCATGTATAGTAAGGCCTTTTTTTCCGACAAAAAAAACGACCATGTATAGTAAGGCTTTTTTTTTTTCGACAAAAAAACGACCATGTATAGTAAGGCTTTTTTTTTCGCCAAAAAAACGACCATGTATAGTAAGGCTTTTTTTTCCGACAAAAAAAACGACCATTTTTATTTTTTTAATTTATTTATTTATTTTATTTTTTTTTAAAATTCCTGGTCATGCTTACTAAACTCATTGCCCCTCTTTCCAGTAAACCATCTAACAGCCCTGTGGTCTAGTGGTAGAGTTTCTACCCACAGACACTGAGGTTGTGGGTTCGATCCCAGGCTGAGTCAAACCAAATGACCATGTATAGTAAGGCTTTTTTTTTCGACAAAAAAACGACCATGTATAGTAAGGCTTTTTTTTCCGACAAAAAAACGACCATGTATAGTAAGGCTTTTTTTTCCGACAAAAAAACGACCATTTATAGTAAGGCTTTTTTTTTTCGACAAAAAAACGACCATGTATAGTAAGGCTTTTTCTTCCGACAAAAAAATGACCATGTATAGTAAGGCTTTTTTTTTTTCTGACACAAAAGCGACCATGTATAGTAAGGCTTTTTTTTTCGACAAAAAAACGACCATGTATAGTAAGGCTTTTTTTCCGACAAAAAAACAACCATGTATAGTAAGGCTTTTTTTTCCGACAAAAAAATGACCATGTATAGTAAGGCTTTTATTTTTCTGACACAAAAGCGACCATGTATAGTAAGGCTTTTTTTTTTCCGACAAAAAAACGACCATGTATAGTAAGGCCTTTTTTTTCCAAAAAAAAAAAACGACCATGTATAGTAAGGCTTTTTTTTTCGACAAAAAAGCGACCATGTATAGTAAGGCTTTTTTTTTCTGACACAAAAGCGGCCATGTATAGTAAGGCTTTTTTTTTTCGACAAAAAAACGACCATGTTATAGTAAGGCCTTTTTTTCCGACAAAAAAAACGACCATGTATAGTAAGGCTTTTTTTTTTCGACAAAAAAACGACCATGTATAGTAAGGCTTTTTTTTCCGACAAAAAAACGACCATGTATAGTAAGGCTTTTTTTTCCGACAAAAAACGACCATGTATAGTAAGGCTTTTTTTTTCTGACACAAAAGCGACCATGTATAGTAAGGCTTTTTTTTCCGACAAAAAAACGACCATTTATAGTAAGGCTTTTTTTTTTTCCAACAAAAAAAACGACCATGTATAGTAAGGCTTTTTTTTTTCGACAAAAAAACGACCATGTATATAGTAAGGCTTTTTTTTTCCGACAAAAAAACGACCATTTTATTTTTTTTTTAAATTTTTTTTTTTTTTTTTTTTTTTTTTTTTTTTAAATTCCTAGTCATACTTACTAAACTCATTGCCCCTCTTTCCAGTAAACCGGCTAACAGCCCCGTGGTCTAATGGTAGAATGTCTACCCACAGACACTGAGGTTGTGGGTTCGATCCCAGGCTGAGTCAAACCAAATGACCATGTATAGTAAGGCTTTTTTTTTCGACAAAAAAACGACCATGTATAGTAAGGCTTTTTTTTCCGACAAAAAAACGACCATGTATAGTAAGGCTTTTTTTTCCGACAAAAAAACGACCATTTATAGTAAGGCTTTTTTTTTTCGACAAAAAAACGACCATGTATAGTAAGGCTTTTTTTTCCGACAAAAAAATGACCATGTATAGTAAGGCTTTTTTTTTTCTGACACAAAAGCGACCATGTATAGTAAGGCTTTTTTTTTTCCGACAAAAAAACGACCATGTATAGTAAGGCTCTTTTTTCCGACAAAAAAATGACCATGTATAGTAAGGCTTTTATTTTTCTGACACAAAAGCGACCATGTATAGTAAGGCTTTTTTTTTTTCCGACAAAAAAACGACCATGTATAGTAAGGCCTTTTTTTCCAACAAAAAAAAACGACCATGTATAGTAAGGCTTTTTTTTTCGACAAAAAAACGACCATGTATAGTAAGGCTTTTTTTTCCGACAAAAAAATGACCATGTATAGTCAGGTTTTTTTTTTTTGACACACCATGTATAGTAAGGCTTTTTTTTTTTTTCGACAAAAAAACGACCATGTATAGTAAGGCTTTTTTTTTTCGACAAAAAAACGACCATGTATAGTAAGGCTTTTTTTTCCGACAAAAAAACGACCATGTATAGTAAGGCTTTTTTTTCCGACAAAAAACGACCATGTATAGTAAGGCTTTTTTTTTTTTCGACAAAAAAACGACCATGTATAGTAAGGCCTTTTTTTCCGACAAAAAACGACCATGTATAGTAAGGCTTTTTTTTTTTCGACAAAAAAACGACCATGTATAGTAAGGCCTTTTTTTCCGACAAAAAAAACGACCATGTATAGTAAGGCTTTTTTTTTCGACAAAAAAACGACCATGTATAGTAAGGCTTTTTTTTCCGACAAAAAAACGACCATGTATAGTAAGGCTTTTTTTTCCGACAAAAAAATGACCATTTATAGAAAGGCTTTTTTTTCCGACAAAAAACGACAATGTATAGTAAGGCTTTTTTTTTCGACAAAAAAACGACCATGTATAGTAAGGCTTTTTTTTCCGACAAAAAAATGACCATGTATAGTAAGGCTTTTTTTTTCTGACACAAAAGCGACCATGTATAGTAAGGCTTTTTTTTTTCCGACAAAAAAACGACCATGTATAGTAAGACTTTTTTTTCTGACAAAAAAACGACCATGTATAGTAAGGCTTTTTTTTTCCGACAAAAAAACGACCATTTATAGTAAGGCTTTTTTTTTTCCGACAAAAAAAACGACCATGTATAGTAAGGCTTTTTTTTTTCGACAAAAAAACGACCATGTATATAGTAAGGCTTTTTTTTTTTCGACAAAAAAACGACCACTTTATTTTATTTTTTTAATTTTTATTTATTTATTTATTTTAAATTCCTAGTCATACTTACTAAACTAATTGCCCCTCTTTCCAGTAAACCGGCTAACAGCCCCGTGGTCTAGTGGTAGAATGTCTACCCACAGACACTGAGGTTGTGGGTTCGATCCCAGGCTGAGTCAAACCAAATGACCATGTATAGTAAGGCATTTTTTTCCGACAAAAAAAACGACCATGTATAGTGAGGCTTTTTTTTCCGACAAAAAACGAACCATGTATAGTAAGGCTTTTTTTTTTTCGACAAAAAAACGACCATGTATAGTAAGGCCTTTTTTTCAGACAAAAAAAACGACCATGTATAGTAAGGCTTTTTTTTCCGACAAAAAAATGACCATGTATAGTAAGGCTTTTTTTTTCTGACACAAAAGCGGCCATGTATAGTAAGGCTTTTTTTTTTCGACAAAAAAACGACCATGTATAGTAAGGCCTTTTTTTCCGACAAAAAAAACGACCATGTATAGTAAGGCTTTTTTTTTTCGACAAAAAAACGACCATGTATAGTAAGGCCTTTTTTTCCGACAAAAAAAACGACCATGTATAGTAAGGCTTTTTTTTCGACAAAAAAACGACCATGTATAGTAAGGCTTTTTTTTCCGACAAAAAAACGACCATGTATAGTAAGGCTTTTTTTTCCGACAAAAAAATGACCATTTATAGAAAGGCTTTTTTTTCCGACAAAAAACGACAATGTATAGTAAGGCTTTTTTTTCGACAAAAAAACGACCATGTATAGTAAGGCGTTTTTTATTTTATGAAAAAAACGACCATGTATAGTAAGGCTTTTTTTTTCAGACAAAAAAACGACCATGTATAGTAAGGCTTTTTTTTTCGACAAAAAAACGACCACGTATAGTAAGGCGTTTTTTTATTTCATTAAAAAAAACGACCATGTATAGTAAGCCGTTTTTTATTTTATGAAATAAACGACCATGTATAGTAAGGCGTTTTTTGTTTTATGAATAAAACGACCATGTATAGTAAGGCGTTTTTTATTTTATGAAAAAAACGACCATGTATAGCAAGGCCTTTTTTTCCAACAAAAAAAAACGACCATGTATAGTAAGGCTTTTTTTTTCGACAAAAAAACGACCATGTATAGTAAGGCTTTTTTTTCCGACAAAAAAACGACCATGTATAGTAAGGCTTTTTTTTCCGACAAAAAAATGACCATGTATAGTCAGGCTTTTTTTTTTCTGACACACCATGTATAGTAAGGCTTTTTTTTTTTTCGACAAAAAAACGACCATGTATAGTAAGGCTTTTTTTTCCGACAAAAAAACGACCATGTATAGCAAGGCTTTTTTTTCCGACAAAAAAACGACCATGTATAGTAAGGCCTTTTTTTCCGACAAAAAAAACGACCATGTATAGTAAGGCTTTTTTTTTCGACAAAAAAAACGACCATGTATAGTGAGGCTTTTTTTTCCGACAAAAAACGAACCATGTATAGTAAGGCTTTTTTTTTTTCGACAAAAAAACGACCATGTATAGTAAGGCCTTTTTTTCAGACAAAAAAAACGACCATGTATAGTAAGGCTTTTTTTTCCGACAAAAAAATGACCATGTATAGTAAGGCTTTTTTTTTCTGACACAAAAGCGGCCATGTATAGTAAGGCTTTTTTTTTTCGACAAAAAAACGACCATGTATAGTAAGGCTTTTTTTTCCGACAAAAAAACGACCATGTATAGTAAGGCTTTTTTTTCCGACAAAAAAATGACCATTTATAGAAAGGCTTTTTTTTCCGACAAAAAACGACAATGTATAGTAAGGCTTTTTTTTCGACAAAAAAACGACCATGTATAGTAAGGCGTTTTTTATTTTATGAAAAAAACGACCATGTATAGTAAGGCTTTTTTTTTCAGACAAAAAAACGACCATGTATAGTAAGGCTTTTTTTTTCGACAAAAAAACGACCACGTATAGTAAGGCGTTTTTTTATTTCATTAAAAAAACGACCATGTATAGTAAGCCGTTTTTTATTTTATGAAATAAACGACCATGTATAGTAAGGCGTTTTTTGTTTTATGAATAAAACGACCATGTATAGTAAGGCGTTTTTTATTTTATGAAAAAAACGACCATGTATAGCAAGGCCTTTTTTTCCAACAAAAAAAAACGACCATGTATAGTAAGGCTTTTTTTTTCGACAAAAAAACGACCATGTATAGTAAGGCTTTTTTTTCCGACAAAAAAACGACCATGTATAGTAAGGCTTTTTTTTCCGACAAAAAAATGACCATGTATAGTCAGGCTTTTTTTTTTCTGACACACCATGTATAGTAAGGCTTTTTTTTTTTTCGACAAAAAAACGACCATGTATAGTAAGGCTTTTTTTTCCGACAAAAAAACGACCATGTATAGCAAGGCTTTTTTTTCCGACAAAAAAACGACCATGTATAGTAAGGCCTTTTTTTCCGACAAAAAAAACGACCATGTATAGTAAGGCTTTTTTTTTTCGACAAAAAAACGACCATGTATAGTAAGGCCTTTTTTTCCGACAAAAAAAACGACCATGTATAGTAAGGCTTTTTTTTTCGACAAAAAAACGACCATGTATAGTAAGGCTTTTTTTTCCGACAAAAAAACGACCATGTATAGTAAGGCTTTTTTTTCCGACAAAAAAATGACCATTTATAGAAAGGCTTTTTTTTCCGACAAAAAACGACAATGTATAGTAAGGCTTTTTTTTTCGACAAAAAAACGACCATGTATAGTAAGGCTTTTTTTTTTCTGACACAAAAGCGGCCATGTATAGTAAGGCTTTTTTTTTTCGACAAAAAAACGACCATGTTATAGTAAGGCCTTTTTTTCCGACAAAAAAAACGACCATGTATAGTAAGGCTTTTTTTTTTCGACAAAAAAACGACCATGTATAGTAAGGCTTTTTTTTTTCGACAAAAAAACGACCATGTATAGTAAGGCCTTTTTTTCCGACAAAAAAAACGACCATGTATAGTAAGGCTTTTTTTTCGACAAAAAAACGACCATGTATAGTAAGGCTTTTTTTTCCGACAAAAAAACGACCATGTATAGTAAGGCTTTTTTTTCCGACAAAAAAATGACCATTTATAGAAAGGCTTTTTTTTCCGACAAAAAACGACAATGTATAGTAAGGCTTTTTTTTCGACAAAAAAACGACCATGTATAGTAAGGCGTTTTTTATTTTATGAAAAAAACGACCATGTATAGTAAGGCTTTTTTTTTCAGACAAAAAAACGACCATGTATAGTAAGGCTTTTTTTTTCGACAAAAAAACGACCACGTATAGTAAGGCGTTTTTTTATTTCATTAAAAAAAACGACCATGTATAGTAAGCCGTTTTTTATTTTATGAAATAAACGACCATGTATAGTAAGGCGTTTTTTGTTTTATGAATAAAACGACCATGTATAGTAAGGCGTTTTTTATTTTATGAAAAAAACGACCATGTATAGCAAGGCCTTTTTTTCCAACAAAAAAAAACGACCATGTATAGTAAGGCTTTTTTTTTCGACAAAAAAACGACCATGTATAGTAAGGCTTTTTTTTCCGACAAAAAAACGACCATGTATAGTAAGGCTTTTTTTTCCGACAAAAAAATGACCATGTATAGTCAGGCTTTTTTTTTTCTGACACACCATGTATAGTAAGGCTTTTTTTTTTTTCGACAAAAAAACGACCATGTATAGTAAGGCTTTTTTTTCCGACAAAAAAACGACCATGTATAGCAAGGCTTTTTTTTCCGACAAAAAAACGACCATGTATAGTAAGGCCTTTTTTTCCGACAAAAAAAACGACCATGTATAGTAAGGCTTTTTTTTTCGACAAAAAAAACGACCATGTATAGTGAGGCTTTTTTTTCCGACAAAAAACGAACCATGTATAGTAAGGCTTTTTTTTTTTCGACAAAAAAACGACCATGTATAGTAAGGCCTTTTTTTCAGACAAAAAAAACGACCATGTATAGTAAGGCTTTTTTTTCCGACAAAAAAATGACCATGTATAGTAAGGCTTTTTTTTTCTGACACAAAAGCGGCCATGTATAGTAAGGCTTTTTTTTTTCGACAAAAAAACGACCATGTATAGTAAGGCTTTTTTTTCCGACAAAAAAACGACCATGTATAGTAAGGCTTTTTTTTCCGACAAAAAAATGACCATTTATAGAAAGGCTTTTTTTTCCGACAAAAAACGACAATGTATAGTAAGGCTTTTTTTTCGACAAAAAAACGACCATGTATAGTAAGGCGTTTTTTATTTTATGAAAAAAACGACCATGTATAGTAAGGCTTTTTTTTTCAGACAAAAAAACGACCATGTATAGTAAGGCTTTTTTTTTCGACAAAAAAACGACCACGTATAGTAAGGCGTTTTTTTATTTCATTAAAAAAACGACCATGTATAGTAAGCCGTTTTTTATTTTATGAAATAAACGACCATGTATAGTAAGGCGTTTTTTGTTTTATGAATAAAACGACCATGTATAGTAAGGCGTTTTTTATTTTATGAAAAAAACGACCATGTATAGCAAGGCCTTTTTTTCCAACAAAAAAAAACGACCATGTATAGTAAGGCTTTTTTTTTCGACAAAAAAACGACCATGTATAGTAAGGCTTTTTTTTCCGACAAAAAAACGACCATGTATAGTAAGGCTTTTTTTTCCGACAAAAAAATGACCATGTATAGTCAGGCTTTTTTTTTTCTGACACACCATGTATAGTAAGGCTTTTTTTTTTTTCGACAAAAAAACGACCATGTATAGTAAGGCTTTTTTTTCCGACAAAAAAACGACCATGTATAGCAAGGCTTTTTTTTCCGACAAAAAAACGACCATGTATAGTAAGGCCTTTTTTTCCGACAAAAAAAACGACCATGTATAGTAAGGCTTTTTTTTTTCGACAAAAAAACGACCATGTATAGTAAGGCCTTTTTTTCCGACAAAAAAAACGACCATGTATAGTAAGGCTTTTTTTTTCGACAAAAAAACGACCATGTATAGTAAGGCTTTTTTTTCCGACAAAAAAACGACCATGTATAGTAAGGCTTTTTTTTCCGACAAAAAAATGACCATTTATAGAAAGGCTTTTTTTTCCGACAAAAAACGACAATGTATAGTAAGGCTTTTTTTTTCGACAAAAAAACGACCATGTATAGTAAGGCTTTTTTTTTTCTGACACAAAAGCGGCCATGTATAGTAAGGCTTTTTTTTTTCGACAAAAAAACGACCATGTTATAGTAAGGCCTTTTTTTCCGACAAAAAAAACGACCATGTATAGTAAGGCTTTTTTTTTTCGACAAAAAAACAACCATGTATAGTAAGGCTTTTTTTTTTCGACAAAAAAACGACCATGTATAGTAAGGCCTTTTTTTCCGACAAAAAAAACGACCATGTATAGTAAGGCTTTTTTTTCGACAAAAAAACGACCATGTATAGTAAGGCTTTTTTTTCCGACAAAAAAACGACCATGTATAGTAAGGCTTTTTTTTCCGACAAAAAAATGACCATTTATAGAAAGGCTTTTTTTTCCGACAAAAAACGACAATGTATAGTAAGGCTTTTTTTTCGACAAAAAAACGACCATGTATAGTAAGGCGTTTTTTATTTTATGAAAAAAACGACCATGTATAGTAAGGCTTTTTTTTTCAGACAAAAAAACGACCATGTATAGTAAGGCTTTTTTTTTCGACAAAAAAACGACCACGTATAGTAAGGCGTTTTTTTATTTCATTAAAAAAAACGACCATGTATAGTAAGCCGTTTTTTATTTTATGAAATAAACGACCATGTATAGTAAGGCGTTTTTTGTTTTATGAATAAAACGACCATGTATAGTAAGGCGTTTTTTATTTTATGAAAAAAACGACCATGTATAGCAAGGCCTTTTTTTCCAACAAAAAAAAACGACCATGTATAGTAAGGCTTTTTTTTTCGACAAAAAAACGACCATGTATAGTAAGGCTTTTTTTTCCGACAAAAAAACGACCATGTATAGTAAGGCTTTTTTTTCCGACAAAAAAATGACCATGTATAGTCAGGCTTTTTTTTTTCTGACACACCATGTATAGTAAGGCTTTTTTTTTTTTCGACAAAAAAACGACCATGTATAGTAAGGCTTTTTTTTCCGACAAAAAAACGACCATGTATAGCAAGGCTTTTTTTTCCGACAAAAAAACGACCATGTATAGTAAGGCCTTTTTTTCCGACAAAAAAAACGACCATGTATAATAAGGCTTTTTTTTTTCGACAAAAAAACGACCATGTATAGTAAGGCCTTTTTTTCCGACAAAAAAAACGACCATGTATAGTAAGGCTTTTTTTTTCGACAAAAAAACGACCATGTATAGTAAGGCTTTTTTTTCCGACAAAAAAACGACCATGTATAGTAAGGCTTTTTTTTCCGACAAAAAAATGACCATTTATAGAAAGGCTTTTTTTTCCGACAAAAAACGACAATGTATAGTAAGGCTTTTTTTTTCGACAAAAAAACGACCATGTATAGTAAGGCTTTTTTTTTTCTGACACAAAAGCGGCCATGTATAGTAAGGCTTTTTTTTTTCGACAAAAAAACGACCATGTTATAGTAAGGCCTTTTTTTCCGACAAAAAAAACGACCATGTATAGTAAGGCTTTTTTTTTTCGACAAAAAAACGACCATGTATAGTAAGGCTTTTTTTTCCGACAAAAAAACGACCATGTATAGTAAGGCTTTTTTTTCCGACAAAAAACGACCATGTATAGTAAGGCTTTTTTTTTTTTCGACAAAAAAACGACCATGTATAGTAAGGCCTTTTTTTCCGACAAAAAACGACCATGTATAGTAAGGCTTTTTTTTTTTCGACAAAAAAACGACCATGTATAGTAAGGCCTTTTTTTCCGACAAAAAAAAACGACCATGTATAGTAAGGCTTTTTTTTTCGACAAAAAAACGACCATGTATAGTAAGGCTTTTTTTTCCGACAAAAAAACGACCATGTATAGTAAGGCTTTTTTTTCCGACAAAAATATGACCATTTATAGAAAGGCTTTTTTTTCCGACAAAAAACGACAATGTATAGTAAGGCTTTTTTTTTCGACAAAAAAACGACCATGTATAGTAAGGCTTTTTTTTCCGACAAAAAAATGACCATGTATAGTAAGGCTTTTTTTTTCTGACACAAAAGCGACCATGTATAGTAAGGCTTTTTTTTTCCGACAAAAAAACGACCATGTATAGTAAGGCCTTTTTTTCCGACAAAAAAAACGACCATGTATAGTAAGGCTTTTTTTTTTCGACAAAAAAACGACCATGTATAGTAAGGCTTTTTTTTCTGACAAAAAAACGACCATGTATAGTAAGGCCTTTTTTTCCGACAAAAAAAACGACCATGTATAGTAAGGCTTTTTTTTTTCGACAAAAAAACGACCATGTATAGTAAGGCTTTTTTTTCCGACAAAAAAACGACCATGTATAGTAAGGCTTTTTTTTCCGACAAAAAACGACCATGTATAGTAAGGCTTTTTTTTTTTTCGACAAAAAAACGACCATGTATAGTAAGGCCTTTTTTTCCGACAAAAAACGACCATGTATAGTAAGGCTTTTTTTTTTTCGACAAAAAAACGACCATGTATAGTAAGGCCTTTTTTTCCGACAAAAAAAAACGACCATGTATAGTAAGGCTTTTTTTTTCGACAAAAAAACGACCATGTATAGTAAGGCTTTTTTTTCCGACAAAAAAACGACCATGTATAGTAAGGCTTTTTTTTCCGACAAAAAAATGACCATTTATAGAAAGGCTTTTTTTCCCGACAAAAAACGACAATGTATAGTAAGGCTTTTTTTTTCGACAAAAAAACGACCATGTATAGTAAGGCTTTTTTTTCCGACAAAAAAATGACCATGTATAGTAAGGCTTTTTTTTTCTGACACAAAAGCGACCATGTATAGTAAGGCTTTTTTTTTTCCGACAAAAAAACGACCATGTATAGTAAGGCCTTTTTTTCCGACAAAAAAAACGACCATGTATATATAGTAAGGCTTTTTTTTTTCGACAAAAAAACGACCATGTATAGTAAGGCTTTTTTTTCTGACAAAAAAACGACCATGTATAGTAAGGCTTTTTTTTCCGACAAAAAAACGACCATTTATAGTAAGGCTTTTTTTTTTCCGACAAAAAAAACGACCATGTATAGTAAGGCTTTTTTTTTTCGACAAAAAAACGACCATGTATATAGTAAGGCTTTTTTTTTCCGACAAAAAAACGACCACTTTATTTTATTTTTTTAATTTTTATTTATTTATTTTTTTTAAATTCCTAGTCATACTTACTAAACTCATTGCCCCTCTTTCCAGTAAACCGGCTAACAGCCCCGTGGTCTAGTGGTAGAATGTCTACCCACAGACACTGAGGTTGTGGGTTCGATCCCAGGCTGAGTCAAACCAAATGACCATGTATAGTAAGGCTTTTTTTTTCGACAAAAAAAACGACCATGTATAGTGAGGCTTTTTTTTTCCGACAAAAAACGACCATGTATAGTAAGGCTTTTTTTTTTTCGACAAAAAAACGACCATGTATAGTAAGGCCTTTTTTTCAGACAAAAAAAACGACCATGTATAGTAAGGCTTTTTTTTCCGACAAAAAAATGACCATGTATAGTAAGGCTTTTTTTTTCTGACACAAAAGCGGCCATGTATAGTAAGGCTTTTTTTTTCCGACAAAAAAACGACCATGTATAGTAAGGCCTTTTTTTCCGACAAAAAAAACGACCATGTGTAGTAAGGCTTTTTTTTTTCGACAAAAAAACGACCATGTATAGTAAGGCCTTTTTTTCCGACAAAAAAAACGACCATGTATAGTAAGGCTTTTTTTTTCGACAAAAAAACGACCATGTATAGTAAGGCTTTTTTTTCCGACAAAAAAATGACCATTTATAGAAAGGCTTTTTTTTCCGACAAAAAACGACAATGTATAGTAAGGCTTTTTTTTTCGACAAAAAAACGACCATGTATAGTAAGGCGTTTTTTATTTTATGAAAAAAACGACCATGTATAGTAAGGCTTTTTTTTTCAGACAAAAAAACGACCATGTATAGTAAGGCTTTTTTTTTCGACAAAAAAACGACCACGTATAGTAAGGCCTTTTTTTCCGACAAAAAAAACGACCATGTATAGTAAGGCTTTTTTTTTCGACAAAAAAACGACCATGTATAGTAAGGCTTTTTTTTCCGACAAAAAAATGACCATTTATAGAAAGGCTTTTTTTTCCGACAAAAAACGACAATGTATAGTAAGGCTTTTTTTTTCGACAAAAAAACGACCATGTATAGTAAGGCGTTTTTTATTTTATGAAAAAAACGACCATGTATAGTAAGGCTTTTTTTTTCAGACAAAAAAACGACCATGTATAGTAAGGCTTTTTTTTTCGACAAAAAAACGACCACGTATAGTAAGGCGTTTTTTTTATTTCATTAAAAAAAACGACCATGTATAGTAAGCCGTTTTTTATTTTATGAAATAAACGACCATGTATAGTAAGGCGTTTTTTGTTTTATGAATAAAACGACCATGTATAGTAAGGCGTTTTTTATTTTATGAAAAAAACGACCATGTATAGCAAGGCCTTTTTTTCCAACAAAAAAAAACGACCATGTATAGTAAGGCTTTTTTTTTCGACAAAAAAACGACCATGTATAGTAAGGCTTTTTTTTCCGACAAAAAAACGACCATGTATAGTAAGGCTTTTTTTTCCGACAAAAAAATGACCATGTATAGTCAGGCTTTTTTTTTTCTGACACACCATGTATAGTAAGGCTTTTTTTTTTTTCGACAAAAAAACGACCATGTATAGTAAGGCTTTTTTTTCCGACAAAAAAACGACCATGTATAGCAAGGCTTTTTTTTCCGACAAAAAAACGACCATGTATAGTAAGGCTTTTTTTTTTCGACAAAAAAACGACCATGTATAGTAAGGCCTTTTTTTCCGACAAAAAAAACGACCATGTATAGTAAGGCTTTTTTTTTCGACAAAAAAACGACCATGTATAGTAAGGCTTTTTTTTCCGACAAAAAAACGACCATGTATAGTAAGGCTTTTTTTTCCGACAAAAAAATGACCATTTATAGAAAGGCTTTTTTTTCCGACAAAAAACGACAATGTATAGTAAGGCTTTTTTTCGACAAAAAAACGACCATGTATAGTAAGGCGTTTTTTATTTTATGAAAAAAACGACCATGTATAGTAAGGCTTTTTTTTTCAGACAAAAAAACGACCATGTATAGTAAGGCTTTTTTTTTCGACAAAAAAACGACCACGTATAGTAAGGCGTTTTTTTATTTCATTAAAAAAACGACCATGTATAGTAAGCCGTTTTTTATTTTATGAAATAAACGACCATGTATAGTAAGGCGTTTTTTGTTTTATGAATAAAACAACCATGTATAGTAAGGCGTTTTTTATTTTATGAAAAAAACGACCATGTATAGCAAGGCCTTTTTTTCCAACAAAAAAAAACGACCATGTATAGTAAGGCTTTTTTTTTCGACAAAAAAACGACCATGTATAGTAAGGCTTTTTTTTTCTGACACAAAAGCGACCATGTATAGTAAGGCTTTTTTTTTTTCGACAAAAAAATGACCATGTATAGTAAGGCTTTTTTTTTTCGACAAAAAAACGACCATGTATAGTAAGGCCTTTTTTTCCGACAAAAAAAACGACCATGTATAGTAAGGCTTTTTTTTCCGACAAAAAAACGACCATGTATAGTAAGGCTTTTTTTTCCGACAAAAAAATGACCATTTATAGAAAGGCTTTTTTTTCCGACAAAAAACGACAATGTATAGTAAGGCTTTTTTTTTCGACAAAAAAACGACCATGTATAGTAAGGCGTTTTTTATTTTATGAAAAAAACGACCATGTATAGTAAGGCTTTTTTTTTCAGACAAAAAAACGACCATGTATAGTAAGGCTTTTTTTTTCGACAAAAAAACGACCACGTATAGTAAGGCGTTTTTTTTATTTCATTAAAAAAAACGACCATGTATAGTAAGCCGTTTTTTATTTTATGAAATAAACGACCATGTATAGTAAGGCGTTTTTTGTTTTATGAATAAAACGACCATGTATAGTAAGGCGTTTTTTATTTTATGAAAAAAACGACCATGTATAGCAAGGCCTTTTTTTCCAACAAAAAAAAACGACCATGTATAGTAAGGCTTTTTTTTTCGACAAAAAAACGACCATGTATAGTAAGGCTTTTTTTTCCGACAAAAAAACGACCATGTATAGTAAGGCTTTTTTTTCCGACAAAAAAATGACCATGTATAGTCAGGCTTTTTTTTTTCTGACACACCATGTATAGTAAGGCTTTTTTTTTTTTCGACAAAAAAACGACCATGTATAGTAAGGCTTTTTTTTCCGACAAAAAAACGACCATGTATAGCAAGGCTTTTTTTTCCGACAAAAAAACGACCATGTATAGTAAGGCTTTTTTTTTCGACAAAAAAACGACCATGTATAGTAAGGCCTTTTTTTCCGACAAAAAAAACGACCATGTATAGTAAGGCTTTTTTTTTCGACAAAAAAACGACCATGTATAGTAAGGCTTTTTTTTCCGACAAAAAAACGACCATGTAGAGTAAGGCTTTTTTTTCCGACAAAAAAATGACCATTTATAGAAAGGCTTTTTTTTCCGACAAAAAACGACAATGTATAGTAAGGCTTTTTTTTTCGACAAAAAAACGACCATGTATAGTAAGGCGTTTTTTATTTTATGAAAAAAACGACCATGTATAGTAAGGCTTTTTTTTTCAGACAAAAAAACGACCATGTATAGTAAGGCTTTTTTTTTCGACAAAAAAACGACCACGTATAGTAAGGCGTTTTTTTATTTCATTAAAAAAAACGACCATGTATAGTAAGCCGTTTTTTATTTTATGAAATAAACGACCATGTATAGTAAGGCGTTTTTTGTTTTATGAATAAAACAACCATGTATAGTAAGGCGTTTTTTATTTTATGAAAAAAACGACCATGTATAGCAAGGCCTTTTTTTCCAACAAAAAAAAACGACCATGTATAGTAAGGCTTTTTTTTTCGACAAAAAAACGACCATGTATAGTAAGGCTTTTTTTTTCTGACACAAAAGCGACCATGTATAGTAAGGCTTTTTTTTTTTCGACAAAAAAATGACCATGTATAGTAAGGCTTTTTTTTTTCGACAAAAAAACGACCATGTATAGTAAGGCCTTTTTTTCCGACAAAAAAAACGACCATGTATAGTAAGGCTTTTTTTTCCGACAAAAAAACGACCATGTATAGTAAGGCTTTTTTTTCCGACAAAAAAATGACCATTTATAGAAAGGCTTTTTTTTCCGACAAAAAACGACAATGTATAGTAAGGCTTTTTTTTTCGACAAAAAAACGACCATGTATAGTAAGGCGTTTTTTATTTTATGAAAAAAACGACCATGTATAGTAAGGCTTTTTTTTTCAGACAAAAAAACGACCATGTATAGTAAGGCTTTTTTTTTCGACAAAAAAACGACCACGTATAGTAAGGCGTTTTTTTTATTTCATTAAAAAAAACGACCATGTATAGTAAGCCGTTTTTTATTTTATGAAATAAACGACCATGTATAGTAAGGCGTTTTTTGTTTTATGAATAAAACGACCATGTATAGTAAGGCGTTTTTTATTTTATGAAAAAAACGACCATGTATAGCAAGGCCTTTTTTTCCAACAAAAAAAAACGACCATGTATAGTAAGGCTTTTTTTTTCGACAAAAAAACGACCATGTATAGTAAGGCTTTTTTTTCCGACAAAAAAACGACCATGTATAGTAAGGCTTTTTTTTCCGACAAAAAAATGACCATGTATAGTCAGGCTTTTTTTTTTCTGACACACCATGTATAGTAAGGCTTTTTTTTTTTTCGACAAAAAAACGACCATGTATAGTAAGGCTTTTTTTTCCGACAAAAAAACGACCATGTATAGCAAGGCTTTTTTTTCCGACAAAAAAACGACCATGTATAGTAAGGCTTTTTTTTTCGACAAAAAAACGACCATGTATAGTAAGGCCTTTTTTTCCGACAAAAAAAACGACCATGTATAGTAAGGCTTTTTTTTTCGACAAAAAAACGACCATGTATAGTAAGGCTTTTTTTTCCGACAAAAAAACGACCATGTAGAGTAAGGCTTTTTTTTCCGACAAAAAAATGACCATTTATAGAAAGGCTTTTTTTTCCGACAAAAAACGACAATGTATAGTAAGGCTTTTTTTTTCGACAAAAAAACGACCATGTATAGTAAGGCGTTTTTTATTTTATGAAAAAAACGACCATGTATAGTAAGGCTTTTTTTTTCAGACAAAAAAACGACCATGTATAGTAAGGCTTTTTTTTTCGACAAAAAAACGACCACGTATAGTAAGGCGTTTTTTATTTTATGAAATAAACGACCATGTATAGTAAGGCGTTTTTTGTTTTATGAATAAAACAACCATGTATAGTAAGGCGTTTTTTATTTTATGAAAAAAACAACCATGTATAGCAAGGCCTTTTTTTCCAACAAAAAAAAACGACCATGTATAGTAAGGCTTTTTTTTTCGACAAAAAAACGACCATGTATAGTAAGGCTTTTTTTTTCTGACACAAAAGCGACCATGTATAGTAAGGCTTTTTTTTTCAGACAAAAAAACGACCATGTATAGTAAGGCTTTTTTTTTCGACAAAAAAACGACCACGTATAGTAAGGCGTTTTTTTTATTTCATTAAAAAAAACGACCATGTATAGTAAGCCGTTTTTTATTTTATGAAATAAACGACCATGTATAGTAAGGCGTTTTTTGTTTTATGAATAAAACAACCATGTATAGTAAGGCGTTTTTTATTTTATGAAAAAAACAACCATGTATAGCAAGGCCTTTTTTTCCAACAAAAAAAAACGACCATGTATAGTAAGGCTTTTTTTTTCGACAAAAAAACGACCATGTATAGTAAGGCTTTTTTTTTCTGACACAAAAGCGACCATGTATAGTAAGGCTTTTTTTTTTTCGACAAAAAAATGACCATGTATAGTCAGGCTTTTTTTTTTCTGACACACCATGTATAGTAAGGCTTTTTTTTTTTTTCGACAAAAAAACGACCATGTATAGTAAGGCTTTTTTTTCCGACAAAAAAACGACCATGTATAGCAAGGCTTTTTTTTCCGACAAAAAAATGACCATGTATAGTAAGGCTTTTTTTTTTTTTGACACAAAAGCGACCATGTATAGTAAGGCTTTTTTTTTTCCGACAAAAAAACGACCATGTATAGTAAGGCCTTTTTTTCCGACAAAAAAAAACGACCATGCATAGTAAGGCTTTTTTTTTTCGACAAAAAAACGACCATGTATAGTAAGGCTTTTTTTTCCGACAAAAAAACGACGCTTTTTTTTTTCGACAAAAAAACGACCATGTATAGTAAGGCCTTTTTTTCAGACAAAAAAAACGACCATGTATAGTAAGGCTTTTTTTTCCGACAAAAAAATGACCATGTATAGTAAGGCTTTTTTTTTCTGACACAAAAGCGGCCATGTATAGTAAGGCTTTTTTTTTTCGACAAAAAAACGACCATGTATAGTAAGGCCTTTTTTTCCGACAAAAAAAACGACCATGTATAGTAAGGCTTTTTTTTTTCGACAAAAAAACGACCATGTATAGTAAGGCTTTTTTTTTCGACAAAAAAACGACCATGTATAGTAAGGCTTTTTTTCCGACAAAAAAACGACCATGTATAGTGAGGCTTTTTTTTTCGACAAAAAAACGACCATGTATAGTAAGGCTTTTTTTTCCGACAAAAAAACGACCATGTATAGTAAGGCTTTTTTTTCCGACAAAAAAATGACCATTTATAGAAAGGCTTTTTTTTCCGACAAAAAACGACCATGTATAGTAAGGCTTTTTTTTTTTTCGACAAAAAAATGACCATGTATAGTAAGGCCTTTTTTTCCGACAAAAAACGACCATTTATAGTAAGGCTTTTTTTTTTTCGACAAAAAAACGACCATGTATAGTAAGGCCTTTTTTTCCGACAAAAAAAACGACCATGTATAGTGAGGCTTTTTTTTTCGACAAAAAAACGACCATGTATAGTAAGGCTTTTTTTTCCGACAAAAAAACGACCATGTATAGTAAGGCTTTTTTTTCCGACAAAAAAATGACCATTTATAGAAAGGCTTTTTTTTCCGACAAAAAACGACAATGTATAGTAAGGCTTTTTTTTTCGACAAAAAAACGACCATGTATAGTAAGGCGTTTTTTATTTTATGAAAAAAACGACCATGTATAGTAAGGCTTTTTTTTTCAGACAAAAAAACGACCATGTATAGTAAGGCTTTTTTTTTCGACAAAAAAACGACCACGTATAGTAAGGCGTTTTTTTATTTCATTAAAAAAAACGACCATGTATAGTAAGCCGTTTTTTATTTTATGAAATAAACGACCATGTATAGTAAGGCGTTTTTTGTTTTATGAATAAAACGACCATGTATAGTAAGGCGTTTTTTATTTTATGAAAAAAACGACCATGTATAACAAGGCCTTTTTTTCTAACAAAAAAAAACGACCATGTATAGTAAGGCTTTTTTTTTCGACAAAAAAACGACCATGTATAGTAAGGCTTTTTTTTCCGACAAAAAAACGACCATGTATAGTAAGGCTTTTTTTTCCGACAAAAAAATGACCATGTATAGTCAGGCTTTTTTTTTTCTGACACACCATGTATAGTAAGGCTTTTTTTTTTTTTCGACAAAAAAACGACCATGTATAGTAAGGCTTTTTTTTTCGACAAAAAAACGACCATGTATAGTAAGGCTTTTTTTTCCGACAAAAAAACGACCATGTATAGTAAGGCTTTTTTTTCCGACAAAAAACGACCATGTATAGTAAGGCTTTTTTTTTTTCCGACAAAAAAACGACCATGTATAGTAAGGCCTTTTTTTCCGACAAAAAACGACCATGTATAGTAAGGCTTTTTTTTTTTTCGACAAAAAAACGACCATGTATAGTAAGGCCTTTTTTTCCGACAAAAAAAACGACCATGTATAGTGAGGCTTTTTTTTTCGACAAAAAAACGACCATGTATAGTAAGGCTTTTTTTTCCGACAAAAAAACAACCATGTATAGTAAGGCTTTTTTTTCCGACAAAAAAATGACCATTTATAGAAAGGCTTTTTTTTCCGACAAAAAACGACAATGTATAGTAAGGCTTTTTTTTTCGACAAAAAAACGACCATGTATAGTAAGGCGTTTTTTATTTTATGAAAAAAACGACCATGTATAGTAAGGCTTTTTTTTTCAGACAAAAAAACGACCATGTATAGTAAGGCTTTTTTTTTCGACAAAAAAACGACCACGTATAGTAAGGCGTTTTTTTATTTCATTAAAAAAAACGACCATGTATAGTAAGCCGTTTTTTATTTTATGAAATAAACGACCATGTATAGTAAGGCGTTTTTTGTTTTATGAATAAAACGACCATGTATAGTAAGGCGTTTTTTATTTTATGAAAAAAACGACCATGTATAGCAAGGCCTTTTTTTCCAACAAAAAAAAACGACCATGTATAGTAAGGCTTTTTTTTTCGACAAAAAAACGACCATGTATTGTAAGGCTTTTTTTTCCGACAAAAAAACGACCATGTATAGTAAGGCTTTTTTTTCCGACAAAAAAATGACCATGTATAGTCAGGCTTTTTTTTTTCTGACACACCATGTATAGTAAGGCTTTTTTTTTTTTTGACACAAAAGCGACCATGTATAGTAAGGCTTTTTTTTTTCCGACAAAAAAACGACCATGTATAGTAAGGCCTTTTTTTCCGACAAAAAAAACGACCATGTATAGTGAGGCTTTTTTTTTCGACAAAAAAACGACCATGTATAGTAAGGCTTTTTTTTCCGACAAAAAAACGACCATGTATAGTAAGGCTTTTTTTTCCGACAAAAAAATGACCATTTATAGAAAGGCTTTTTTTTCCGACAAAAAACGACAATGTATAGTAAGGCTTTTTTTTTCGACAAAAAAACGACCATGTATAGTAAGGCGTTTTTTATTTTATGAAAAAAACGACCATGTATAGTAAGGCTTTTTTTTTCAGACAAAAAAACGACCATGTATAGTAAGGCTTTTTTTTTCGACAAAAAAACGACCACGTATAGTAAGGCGTTTTTTTATTTCATTAAAAAAAACGACCATGTATAGTAAGCCGTTTTTTATTTTATGAAATAAACGACCATGTATAGTAAGGCGTTTTTTGTTTTATGAATAAAACGACCATGTATAGCAAGGCCTTTTTTTCTAACAAAAAAAAACGACCATGTATAGTAAGGCTTTTTTTTTCGACAAAAAAACGACCATGTATAGTAAGGCTTTTTTTTCCGACAAAAAAACGACCATGTATAGTAAGGCTTTTTTTTCCGACAAAAAAATGACCATGTATAGTTAGGCTTTTTTTTTTCTGACACACCATGTATAGTAAGGCTTTTTTTTTTTTTCGACAAAAAAACGACCATGTATAGTAAGGCTTTTTTTTTCGACAAAAAAACGACCATGTATAGTAAGGCTTTTTTTTCCGACAAAAAAACGACCATGTATAGTAAGGCTTTTTTTTCCGACAAAAAACGACCATGTATAGTAAGGCTTTTTTTTTTTTAGACAAAAAAACGACCATGTATAGTAAGGCCTTTTTTTCCGACAAAAAACGACCATGTATAGTAAGGCTTTTTTTTTTTCGACAAAAAAATGACCATGTATAGTAAGGCCTTTTTTTCCGACAAAAAAAACGACCATGTATAGTGAGGCTTTTTTTTTCGACAAAAAAACGACCATGTATAGTAAGGCTTTTTTTTCCGACAAAAAAACGACCATGTATAGTAAGGCTTTTTTTTCCGACAAAAAAATGACCATTTATAGAAAGGCTTTTTTTTCCGACAAAAAACGACAATGTATAGTAAGGCTTTTTTTTTCGACAAAAAAACGACCATGTATAGTAAGGCGTTTTTTATTTTATGAAAAAAACGACCATGTATAGTAAGGCTTTTTTTTTCAGACAAAAAAACGACCATGTATAGTAAGGCTTTTTTTTTCGACAAAAAAACGACCACGTATAGTAAGGCGTTTTTTTATTTCATTAAAAAAAACGACCATGTATAGTAAGCCGTTTTTTATTTTATGAAATAAACGACCATGTATAGTAAGGCGTTTTTTGTTTTATGAATAAAACGACCATGTATAGTAAGGCGTTTTTTATTTTATGAAAAAAACGACCATGTATAGCAAGGCCTTTTTTTCCAACAAAAAAAAACGACCATGTATAGTAAGGCTTTTTTTTTCGACAAAAAAACGACCATGTATTGTAAGGCTTTTTTTTCCGACAAAAAAACGACCATGTATAGTAAGGCTTTTTTTTTCCGACAAAAAAATGACCATGTATAGTCAGGCTTTTTTTTTTCTGACACACCATGTATAGTAAGGCTTTTTTTTTTTTTTCGACAAAAAAACGACCATGTATAGTAAGGCTTTTTTTTCCGACAAAAAAACGACCATGTATAGCAAGGCTTTTTTTTCCGACAAAAAAATGACCATGTATAGTAAGGCTTTTTTTTTTTTTGACACAAAAGCGACCATGTATAGTAAGGCTTTTTTTTTTCCGACAAAAAAACGACCATGTAGAGTAAGGCCTTTTTTTCCGACAAAAAAAAACGACCATGCATAGTAAGGCTTTTTTTTTTCGACAAAAAAACGACCATGTATAGTAAGGCTTTTTTTTCCGACAAAAAAACGACCATGTATAGTAAGGCTTTTTTTTCCGACAAAAAAATGACCATGTATAGTCAGGCTTTTTTTTTTCTGACACAAAGGCGACCATGTATAGTAAGGCTTTTTTTTTTTTTTCGACAAAAAAACGACCATGTATAGTAAGGCTTTTTTTTCCGACAAAAAAACGACCATGTATAGTAAGGCTTTTTTTTCCGACAAAAAAACGACCATGTATAGTAAGGCTTTTTTTTCCGACAAAAAAATGACCATTTATTGTAAGGCTTTTTTTTCCGACAAAAAACGACAATGTATAGTAAGGCGTTTTTTATTTTATGAAAAAAACGACCATGTATAGTAAGGCGTATTTATTAAAAAACGACCATGTATAGTAAGGCATTTTTTATTTTATGAAAAAAACGACCATGTATAGTAAGGCTTTTTTTTTCGACAAAAAAACAACCACGTATAGTAAGGCGTTTTTTTATTTCATTAAAAAAAACGACCATGTATAGTAAGGCGTTTTTTATTTGATGAAAAAAACGACCATGTATAGTAAGGCGTTTTTTATTTTATGAAAAAAACGACCATGTATAGTATGGTGTTTTTTATAAAAAAAAAAAAAACGACCATGTATAGTAAGGCGTTTTTTTTTGTTTTTTTTTAACGACCATGTATAGTAAGGCGTTTTTTATTATATGAAAAAAAAACGACCATGTATAGTAAGGCGTTTTTTATTTTATGAAAAAAACGACCATGTATAGTAAAGCGTTTTTTATTTTATGAAAAAAACGACCATGTATAGTAAGGCGTTTTTTATTTTATGAAAAAAACGACCATGTATAGTAAGGCGTTTTTTATTTTATTAAAAAAACGACCATGTATAGTAAGGCGTTTTTTTTTTTTTAAAAACGACCATGTATAGTAAGGCGTTTTTTATTTTATGAAAAAATCGACCATTTATAGTAAGGCGTTTTTTATTTTATTAAAAAAAACGACCATGTATAGTAAGGCGTTTTTTATTTTATTAAAAACATGACTATGTATAGTAAGGCGTTTTTTTTGTTTTTTTTTTTAAAAACGACCATGTATAGTAAGGCGTTTTTTATTTTATGAAAAAAACGACGATGTATAGTAAGGCGTTTTTTATTTTATTAAAAAAACGACCATGTATAGTAAGGCTTTTTTTTTCGACAAAAAAACGACCATGTATTGTAAGGCTTTTTTTTCCGACAAAAAAACGACCATGTATAGTAAGGCTTTTTTTTTCGACAAAAAAATGACCATGTATAGTAAGGCGTTTTTTATTTTATGAAAAAATCAACCATTTATAGTAAGGCGTTTTTTATTTTATTAAAAAAAACGACCATGTATAGTAAGGCGTTTTTTATTTTATTAAAAACATGACTATGTATAGTAAGGCGGTTTTTTTGTTTTTTTTAAAAAAACGACCATGTATAGTAAGGCTTTTTTTTCCGACAAAAAAACGACCATGTATAGTAAGGCTTTTTTTTCCGACAAAAAAACGACCATGTATAGTAAGGCTTTTTTTTTCGACAAAAAAACGACCATGTATTGTAAGGCTTTTTTTTCCGACAAAAAAACGACCATGTATAGTAAGGCTTTTTTTTTCGACAAAAAAATGACCATGTATAGTAAGGCGTTTTTTATTTTATGAAAAAATCAACCATTTATAGTAAGGCGTTTTTTATTTTATTAAAAAAAACGACCATGTATAGTAAGGCGTTTTTTATTTTATTAAAAACATGACTATGTATAGTAAGGCGTTTTTTTTGTTTTTTTTAAAAAAACGACCATGTATAGTAAGGCTTTTTTTTCCGACAAAAAAACGACCATGTATAGTAAGGCTTTTTTTTTCGACAAAAAAACGACCATGTATTGTAAGGCGTTTTTTATTTAAAAAAAAAAACGACCATGTATAGTAAGGCGTTTTTTTTGTTTTTTTTTACAACGACCATGTATAGTAAGGCGTTTTTTATTTAAAAAAAAAAAACGACCATGTATGGTAAGGCGTTTTTTATGAAAAAAAAAAACGGCCGTGTATAGTAAGCCGTTTTTTATTTTAAAAAAACGACCATGTATAGTAAGGCGTTTTTTTATTTTATGAAAAAAAACGACCATGTATAGTAAGGCGTTTTTTATGAAAAAAAAAACGGCCGTGTATAGTAAGGCGTTTTTTATTTTAAAAAAACGACCATGTATAGTAAGGCGTTTTTTTATTTTATGAAAAAAAACGACCATGTATAGTAAGGCGTTTTTTATTTTATGAAAAAAACGACCATGTATTGTAAGGCGTTTTTTATTTTATGAAAAAAACGACCATGTATCGTCAGGCGTTTTTTATTTTATGAAAAAAACGACCATGTATAGTAAGGCGTTTTTTATTTTATGAAAAAAACGACCATGTATAGTAAGGCGTTTTTTTTTTTAAAAAAACGACCATGTATAGTAAGGCGTTTTTTATTTTATGAAAAAATCGACCATTTATAGTAAGGCGTTTTTTATTTTATTAAAAAAAACGACCATGTATAGTAAGGCGTTTTTTATTTTATTAAAAACATGACTATGTATAGTAAGGCGTTTTTTTTGTTTTTTTTTTAAAAAACGACCATGTATAGTAAGGCGTTTTTTATTTTATGAAAAAAACGACGATGTATAGTAAGGCGTTTTTTATTTTATTAAAAAAACGACCATGTATAGTAAGGCTTTTTTTTTCGACAAAAAAACGACCATGTATTGTAAGGCTTTTTTTTCCGACAAAAAAACGACCATGTATAGTAAGGCTTTTTTTTTCGACAAAAAAATGACCATGTATAGTAAGGCGTTTTTTATTTTATGAAAAAATCAACCATTTATAGTAAGGCGTTTTTTATTTTATTAAAAAAAACGACCATGTATAGTAAGGCGTTTTTTATTTTATTAAAAACATGACTATGTATAGTAAGGCGTTTTTTTTGTTTTTTTTTAAAAAACGACCATGTATAGTAAGGCTTTTTTTTCCGACAAAAAAACGACCATGTATAGTAAGGCTTTTTTTTCCGACAAAAAAACGACCATGTATAGTAAGGCTTTTTTTTTCGACAAAAAAACGACCATGTATTGTAAGGCTTTTTTTTCCGACAAAAAAACGACCATGTATAGTAAGGCTTTTTTTTTCGACAAAAAAATGACCATGTATAGTAAGGCGTTTTTTATTTTATGAAAAAATCAACCATTTATAGTAAGGCGTTTTTTATTTTATTAAAAAAAACGACCATGTATAGTAAGGCGTTTTTTATTTTATTAAAAACATGACTATGTATAGTAAGGCGTTTTTTTTGTTTTTTTTAAAAAAACGACCATGTATAGTAAGGCTTTTTTTTCCGACAAAAAAACGACCATGTATAGTAAGGCTTTTTTTTTCGACAAAAAAACGACCATGTATTGTAAGGCGTTTTTTATTTAAAAAAAAAAACGACCATGTATAGTAAGGCGTTTTTTTTGTTTTTTTTTACAACGACCATGTATAGTAAGGCGTTTTTTATTTAAAAAAAAAAAACGACCATGTATGGTAAGGCGTTTTTTATGAAAAAAAAAAACGGCCGTGTATAGTAAGCCGTTTTTTATTTTAAAAAAACGACCATGTATAGTAAGGCGTTTTTTTATTTTATGAAAAAAAACGACCATGTATAGTAAGGCGTTTTTTATGAAAAAAAAAACGGCCGTGTATAGTAAGGCGTTTTTTATTTTAAAAAAACGACCATGTATAGTAAGGCGTTTTTTTATTTTATGAAAAAAAACGACCATGTATAGTAAGGCGTTTTTTATTTTATGAAAAAAACGACCATGTATTGTAAGGCGTTTTTTATTTTATGAAAAAAACGACCATGTATCGTCAGGCGTTTTTTATTTTATGAAAAAAACGACCATGTATAGTAAGGCGTTTTTTATTTTATGAAAAAAAACGACCATGTATAGTAAGGCGTTTTTTATTTAAAAAAAAAACGACCAAGGCGTTTTTTAATTTATGAAAAAAACGACCATGTATAGTAAGGCGTTTTTTATTTTATGAAAAAAAAAACGACCATGTATAGTAAGGCGTTTAAAAAAAAAAAAAAACGACCATGTATTGTAAGGCTTTTTTTTCCGACAAAAAAACGACCATGTATAGTAAGGCTTTTTTTTTCGACAAAAAAATGACCATGTATAGTAAGGCGTTTTTTATTTTATGAAAAAATCAACCATTTATAGTAAGGCGTTTTTTATTTTATTAAAAAAAACGACCATGTATAGTAAGGCGTTTTTTATTTTATTAAAAACATGACTATGTATAGTAAGGCGTTTTTTTTGTTTTTTTTAAAAAAACGACCATGTATAGTAAGGCTTTTTTTTCCGACAAAAAAACGACCATGTATAGTAAGGCTTTTTTTTTCGACAAAAAAACGACCATGTATTGTAAGGCGTTTTTTATTTAAAAAAAAAAACGACCATGTATAGTAAGGCGTTTTTTTTGTTTTTTTTTACAACGACCATGTATAGTAAGGCGTTTTTTATTTAAAAAAAAAAAACGACCATGTATGGTAAGGCGTTTTTTATGAAAAAAAAAAACGGCCGTGTATAGTAAGGCGTTTTTTTTTGTTTTTTTTTAAACGACCATGTATAGTAAGGCGTTTTTTATTATATGAAAAAAAACGACCATGTATAGTAAGCCGTTTTTTATTTTATGAAAAAAACGACCATGTATAGTAAGGCGTTTTTTATTTTATGAAAAAAACGACCATGTATAGTAAGGCGTTTTTTATTTTATGAAAAAAACGACCATGTATAGTAAGGCGTTTTTTATTTTATTAAAAAAACGACCATGTATAGTAAGGCGCTTTTTTTTTTTTAAAAACGACCATGTATAGTAAGGCGTTTTTTATTTTATGAAAAAAATCGACCATTTATAGTAAGGCGTTTTTTATTTTATTAAAAAAAACGACCATGTATAGTAAGGCGTTTTTTATTTTATTAAAAAAACGACCATGTATAGTAAGGCGTTTTTTATTTTAAAAAAAAAACGACCATGTATAGTAAGGCGTTTTTTTTTTTTTTTTTTTTTAAACGACCATGTATAGTTAGGCGTTTTTTATTTTTTTTAAAAAACGACCATGTATAGTAAGGCGTTTTTTATGAAAAAAAAAAAACGACCATTATAGTAAGGCGTTTTTTATTTTATGAAAAAAACGACCATGTATTGTAAGGCGTTTTTTATTAAAAAAACGACCATGTATAGTAAGGCGTTTTTTATTTTATGAAAAAAAACGACCATGTATAGTAAGTCGTTTTTTATTTTAAAAAAAACCGACCATATATAGTAAGGCGTTTTTTATTTTATGAAAAAAAACGACCATGTATAGTAAGGCGTTTTTTATAAAAAAAAAAAAAACGACCATTATAGTAAGGCGTTTTTTATTTTATGAAAAAAACGACCATGTATTGTAAGGCGTTTTTTATTAAAAAAACGACCATGTATAGTAAGGCGTTTTTTAATTTATGAAAAAAACGACCATGTATAGTAAGTCGTTTTTTATTTTTTTTAAAAAACGATCATGTATAGTAAGGCGTTTTTTATTTTATGAAAAAAAAACGACCATGTATAGTAAGGCGTTTTTTATTTTATGAAAAAATCGACCATTTATAGTAAGGCGTTTTTTATTTTATTTAAAAAAACGACCATGTATAGTAAGGCGTTTTTTATTTTATGAAAAAAACGACCATGTATAGTAAGGCGTTTTTTATTTTATTAAAAAAACGACCATGTATAGTAAGGCGTTTTTTATTTTATGAAAAAAACGACCATGTATAGTATGGTGTTTTTTATGAAAAAAAAACGGCCGTGTATAGTAAGGCGTTTTTTATTTAAAAAAAAACGAGCATGTATAGTAAGGCGTTTTTTATTTTATGAAAAAAAACGACCATGTATAGTAAGGCGTTTTTTATTAAAAAAAAAAAAAACGACCATTATAGTAAGGCGTTTTTTATTTTATGAAAAAAACGACCATGTATCGTCAGGCGTTTTTTATTTTATGAAAAAAACGACCATAAGGCGTTTTTTATTTAAAAAAAAAAAAACGACCATGTATAGTAAGGCGTTTTTTATTAAAAAAAACGACCATGTATAGTAAGGCGTTTTTTATTTTATGAAAAAAAACGACCATGTATAGTAAGGCGTTTTTTATTTTAAAAAAAAACGACCATGTATAGTAAGGCGTTTTTTAATTTATGAAAAAAACGACCATGTATAGTAAGGCGTTTTTATTTTATGAAAAAAAAACGACCATGTATAGTAAGGCGTTTTTTTAAAAAAAAAAAAACGACCATGTATAGTAAGGCGTTTTTTTTTTTTTTTTTTTTAAACGACCATATATAGTAAGGCGTTTTTTATTTTATGAAAAAAAAACGACCATGTATAGTAAGGCGTTTTTTTTTTTAAAAAAACGACCATGTATAGTAAGGCGTTTTTTATTTTATGAAAAAATCGACCATTTATAGTAAGGCGTTTTTTATTTTATTAAAAAAAACGACCATGTATAGTAAGGCGTTTTTTATTTTATTAAAAACATGACTATGTATAGTAAGGCGTTTTTTTTTTTTATTTAAAAAACGACCATGTATAGTAAGGCGTTTTTTATTTTATGAAAAAAAACGACCATGTATAGTAAGGCGTTTTTTTTTTTTTTTTAAAACGACCATGTATAGTAAGGCGTTTTTTATGAAAAAAAAAACGGCCGTGTATAGTAAGGCGTTTTTTATTTAAAAAAAACGACCATGTATAGTAAGGCGTTTTTTATTTTATGAAAAAAAACGACCATGTATAGTAAGGCGTTTTTTATAAAAAAAAAAAAAAAAACGACCATTATAGTAAGGCGTTTTTTATTTTATGAAAAAAACGACCATGTATTGTAAGGCGTTTTTTATTTTATGAAAAAAACGACCATGTATCGTCAGGCGTTTTTTATTTTATGAAAAAAACGACCATGTATAGTAAGGCGTTTTTTATTAAAAAAAAAAAAACGACCATGTATAGCAAGGCGTTTTTTATTAAAAAAACAACCATGTATAGTAAGGCGTTTTTTATTTTATGAAAAAAAACGACCATGTATGGTAAGGCGTTTTTTATTTAAAAAAAAAAACGACCATGTATAGTAAGGCGTTTTTTATTTTATGAAAAAAAACGACCATGTATAGTAAGGCGTTTTTTTTTTTTTTTTTTAAAACGACCATGTATAGTAAGGCGTTTTTTATTATATGAAAAAAAACGACCATGTATAGTAAGCCGTTTTTTATTTTATGAAAAAAACGACCATGTATAGTAAGGCGTTTTTTATTTTATGAAAAAAACGACCATGTATAGTAAGGCGTTTTTTATTTTATGAAAAAAACGACCATGTATATTAAGGCGTTTTTTTTTTTAAAAAAACGACCATGTATAGTAAGGCGTTTTTTATTTTATGAAAAAAATCGACCATTTATAGTAAGGCGTTTTTTATTTTATTAAAAAAAACGACCATGTATAGTAAGGCGTTTTTTATTTTATTAAAAACATGACTATGTATAGTAAGGCGTTTTTTTTGTTTGTTTTTTTAAAAACGACCATGTATAGTAAGGCGTTTTTTATTTAAAAAAAAAAAAACGACCATGTATAGTAAGGCGTTTTTTTTTGTTTTTTTTTAAACGACCATGTATAGTAAGGCGTTTTTTATTTTTTTTAAAAACGACCATGTATAGTAAGGCGTTTTTTATGAAAAAAAAAACGACCATGTATAGTAAGGCGTTTTTTATTTTATGAAAAAAAACGACCATGTATAGTAAGGCGTTTTTTATAAAAAAAAAAAAAACGACCATTATAGTAAGGCGTTTTTTATTTTATGAAAAAAACGACCATGTATTGTAAGGCGTTTTTTATTTTATGAAAAAAACGACCATGTATCGTCAGGCGTTTTTTATTTTATGAAAAAAACGACCATGTATAGTAAGGCGTTTTTTATTAAAAAAACGACCATGTATAGTAAGGCGTTTTTTATTTTATGAAAAAAAACGACCATGTATAGTAAGGCGTTTTAAAAAAAAAAAAAACGACCATGTATAGTAAGGCGTTTTTTTTTTTGTTTTTTTTAAAACGACCATGTGTAGTAAGGCGTTTTTTATTTTATGAAAAAAACGACCATGTATAGTAAGGCGTTTTTTATTTTATAAAAAAAAACGACCATGTATAGTAAGGCGTTTTTTATGAAAAAAAAAACGGCCGTGTATAGTAAGGCGTTTTTTATTAAAAAAAAAAACGACCATGTATAGTAAGGCGTTTTTTATTTTATGAAAAAATCGACCATTTATAGTAAGGCGTTTTTTATTTTATTAAAAAAAACGACCATGTATAGTAAGGCGTTTTTTATTTTATTAAAAACATGACTGTATAGTAAGGCGTTTTTTTTATTTTATTTAAAAAACGACCATGTATAGTAAGGCGTTTTTTATTTTATGAAAAAAACGACCATGTATAGTAAGGCGTTTTTTATTTTATTAAAAAAACGACCATGTATAGTAAGGCGTTTAAAAAAAAAAAAAAAAACAACCATGTATAGTAAGGCGTTTTTTATTTTATGAAAAAAAACGACCATGTATAGTAAGGCGTTTTTTATTTTATGAAAAAAACGACCATGTATAGTAAGGCGTTTTTTATTTTATGAAAAAAACGACCATGTATAGTAAGGCGTTTTTTATTTTATTAAAAAAACGACCATGTATAGTAAGGCGTTTTTTATGAAAAAAAAAAACGGCCGTGTATAGTAAGGCGTTTTTTATTTTATGAAAAAAAACGACCATGTATAGTAAGGCGTTTTTTATTTTATGAAAAAAACGACCATGTATAGTAAGGCGTTTTTTATTTTATGAAAAAAACGACCATGTATAGTAAGGCGTTTTTTATTTTATTAAAAAAACGACCATGTATAGTAAGGCGTTTTTTATTTTATTAAAAAAACGACCATGTATAGTATGGTGTTTTTTATAAAAAAAAAAAAACGACCATGTATAGTAAGGCGTTTTTTATGAAAAAAAAAACGGCCGTGTATAGTAAGGCGTTTTTTATTAAAAAAAAAAACGACCATGTATAGTAAGGCGTTTTTTATTTTATGAAAAAATCGACCATTTATAGTAAGGCGTTTTTTATTTTATTAAAAAAAACGACCATGTATAGTAAGGCGTTTTTTTTATTTTATTTAAAAAACGACCATGTATAGTAAGGCGTTTTTTATTTTATGAAAAAAACGACCATGTATAGTAAGGCGTTTTTTATTTTATTAAAAAAACGACCATGTATAGTAAGGCGTTTAAAAAAAAAAAAAAAAACAACCATGTATAGTAAGGCGTTTTTTATTTTATGAAAAAAAACGACCATGTATAGTAAGGCGTTTTTTATTTTATGAAAAAAACGACCATGTATAGTAAGGCGTTTTTTATTTTATGAAAAAAACGACCATGTATAGTAAGGCGTTTTTTATTTTATTAAAAAAACGACCATGTATAGTAAGGCGTTTTTTATGAAAAAAAAAAACGGCCGTGTATAGTAAGGCGTTTTTTATTTTATGAAAAAAAACGACCATGTATAGTAAGGCGTTTTTTATTTTATGAAAAAAACGACCATGTATAGTAAGGCGTTTTTTATTTTATGAAAAAAACGACCATGTATAGTAAGGCGTTTTTTATTTTATTAAAAAAACGACCATGTATAGTAAGGCGTTTTTTATTTTATTAAAAAAACGACCATGTATAGTATGGTGTTTTTTATAAAAAAAAAAAAACGACCATGTATAGTAAGGCGTTTTTTTTTTTTTTTTTTTAAACGACCATGTATAGTAAGGCGTTTTTTATTTTATGAAAAAAAAAACGGCCGTGTATAGTAAGGCGTTTTTTATAAAAAAAAAAAAAAAACGACCATTATAGTAAGGCGTTTTTTATTTTATGAGAAAAACGACCATGTATTGTAAGGCGTTTTTTATTTTATGAAAAAAACGACCATGTATAGTAAGGTTGCCCCCCCCCCCCAAAAAAAAAAAAAAAAAACTACCATGTTTACTTAATTTCCATACCGCATTAATTAGTAACTGACAGCCCTAATAGTAAGACTTAAAAATGACATGATGTTTTGTAAGGTTAAAAAAATATATATATATATATAGGACTAAAAATTGCATGATGCATCTTAACGAAAAAAAAATACATGATACAAAAGGTAAAAAAAAATAAATGGCATGATGTACAGTAAGACTTGAAAATTATGTTGTATTCTGAGGTTAAAAAAATGTATAATGTATAGTAAGAAAAAAAATACGTTTGTTTACTTGTAAGACACACATACCAAAATGTGAAAGTTGTTCTGATTTCACCCCAAAAATACAAGCTTTGTTTTTTTTTTACAGTGTAGTAGTGCAGCAGAGTGAGCGTGTAATGCGTAGCGGTCGAGCAAAAAGTGGCACAAGTCGAGGAAGAACTCCGGGAATGCCCAAGGTCACCACCGGCCGGGAAGGAGTGTGCGGAGGCGTGACCGTCGACTGACCCCTGCGCCGTTCCACCAAAAACCGCGTCCGCGCCGCAACATGTCGCAAAGCAACTCCACGTCTTCACTGCCATGTCACGTCAAATCACGTCACACGTGTGGACGCGTTCACTCAAACTGGGAGTTTTCTCTGTGGCCGCTGCGAGCATGCGAAACCTGGCGCCGGCTTGCGCATTCCTGACGCTGGGGAGTCTCGTTTTTTTTGGGTGTGGGGATGTTGCGTTTTGTCATAAAAGAGACGGCCGGGGGCGGGCGGAGCAGCAACAGCAGCAGCTGATATCCAGATGTTGAGCGAGACTCGAATCGGTGCTTGGAGTGCACGGCGGCCGACACGCACACAACAAGGGCGACGCTTGAAAGCATCAGGAAATGATCTGCAGGCGAGCGAGCTGTTTTTTTCCCCCTCCAAAACAAACAACTGCACTCAAATCTTGTATTAAGTCAACTTACAGTACATTGCTAAAACAACCATCTCCATTTACTACACTTGGAAAGTGGAATTATTTTCATGTGGAATCCAGATAAGGCAAGGTGGATCGTAGTTTTTGATTATTTTTAAAATGCTTCATTTAGTTTTATTTATATATTTATTTGTCAAGGATAGTTATAGTTAATCTTCGTGAACTATAACCTTGCATTAAAGCCATCATTTGGCCAATTTAATTCGACTTCCAAGCACTCAATAAGCACTTTTGTAATGCACAAGTCCTCGAAAACAACGTTGCCTTAAGAATATTAGCTTGATGCTAATGTATAATGAAAAACACCATTGAGGGGCTACTAGCATTTGTAGTCGCGTTATAACGCTTTAACCAACAAATATATAAACACAAGCAACATATGGTGACTGACAGTATCTTAATACAAGAATATTTTCTTTATCCTCTGCAAAAAAAAACGAAAAAAAAAAAACGACCATTATAGCTTACTGAGAGTAGCAGTGACTGTTTGACTGCATTATGCTGCCCCCTGGTGGCCAATGTGTTTTCCTTTTAACTTACAGATAAGTGAATGTGAAGAATGTGTGGGAGGAACGACTGTACATCTTGTTTTACTCTGACTGCTTCAAGATGGGCCTCCCGCCTGAGCCTTCAAAGACTAACAGGTGTGTGTTTCTGTGGGAAACTGCAAATATGAGCACTTGTCAGTTCCATGATACTTTCATATTGTCATGAACACGCCAAATCGTTATGACATTCATATTTTCGTCAGTATGTTTCGTGTCTTGTGTTGACTTGTCAGTGACATAAGCGGCTGGAGGGATGGCTAAATATAAGACAGTGATGAAAGCACTGATTTCAGAGTGACCTGAAGGCAACACCTGACACCTAATTATCTTAAATTAAGTATTGCCTTCAATGACGGTCTGAAATCAGAGCTTTTGCATGGCTGAACAGATACAGACAAAGTGAGGAAAGTGCACACTTTAGTTTAGACTGTCCCTGAAGGCCACCTGACGTCAACCTGATTATCACAACTCGAATGTGGCCTTCAAGGTCAGTCCAGAATCAATGGCGACAGAAAAGCTCAAGACTTTTCAGACTACTCCTGAACGCAACACGTGACATTTTCTTAAATTGGTTACCTTCAGGGTCAGCCTGAAATTTCAGACCGTCATTGAAGGCAACACCTGACATACACCTTATATTACTGTAGCGGTGTTGCCTTCATTGTCAGACTGCAAAGATAACTAGCTCGACAGATAACTTTTCTTTAGTCTTCAGGGTGGCCCGACATTCGAGAGGGTCGCCGCATGTGGCGGATGATGGTCGCCTGAAATCAGGCCATCGGAATGCGGAACCGGTCAACTAATGTAAGCCGGTAAAGGAAACGCGTCCCACACTGCACACAGACACTTGAAGTACACACAGCAAAGTTGAACATAAGCAACTCCAACTTACTTTTTTGTGCGCGCACGCCGTGGAAAGCGCTTAGCAACGCCACGAAAAATCCCAAAATTGTACATAAAGCGTGAGAGTCCATCGTTTGGAAGTGTGCGCTCGATACACACCTTCCACAATAATAATAATAATAATTTAAATTAACTAGAAAAAAAACAAATTCACGCAAAGAGCGACGAGCTCGCGGTGGTCGTCAGCACGGAAAAGTGAACATCACGGAGTGACTCACCGGGACCACTGTGCTCCGTGTTTTTAACACACTGCACACTGGAGCACACACCCACACACAGCATGAGTCATTTCCTATCCACTCCACACTGCTCCACTTCACTCAGGAAACTCCACCATGGACTTTTTTTTTCTCTCGTCTTTTTCCCACACACTGTGCATGCAACACAACAAGCTAGTGGACATACGCGCGCGCATAACAAAAAAATGTTTCACTTTTTAAACGTCGTCTTTGATTGCCACATATTTGACACACGGGGGTGCGAGAGGGTGAGAGACCTTCTTGTAGTCTGGATTCAATCGTGTTCTCATGATTACCACGCCTGGCGACGTCATCCCTGCTTGCCTGCCAACGCACGCACGCAGAGTGGAGAACAGCGTGCGCGCAAAAAAAAAGAAAAAAAAAAAGAAAAGAAAAACAAACAAACCCTGATGACATCCAATGGAGCAACGTGCTTTGTTTTGGGGAAAACTTCAATAATAAGCGCATCCTGCACTAACAGGACACGCCACATGGGGTGGAACAGAGGCATAGTGGTGAACATGTCCGCCTCGAGGCTTGAATCTGGGATCGTCTTCCCATTTTACAAATACGTTAGGTTCATTAAATTGCGCGCAGGTGTGAATGTCAATTTAAGTCATCTTGTTTCCTGATTTTAACAGTGACCGTAAAGCCAAAGCACGTTGCAAGAAAAAAATAAAAAAATAAAACAATTTGTGACTTCCTCTCAAATGGTAACCATTAAGTTTGACAGCAAGCTTTGTACAACAAAAATCATGAATTACATTTTTTTCCCACCCCTCTCTCTTAATAGTGTGACCTTCTCACTTTGCAAAGACGCAAGTGTCCCTGACGCAAAGTGGTGATGGTGTTCGCGTCTGGGGGGAGGGCGTAGCCTCCTGCAAACGTGCAAATATGCAATAACAAGGCAGTCGACTCACATGGCTGCTCGGCTCCAAACATCTGGAGGTGTGCGACACCACCCCGAGTTATTAGCGCCTGCTTCAAGGCCGACAAGCTTTCTCAATTCAAATATGTCTTATATGAATTTGGAGTTTATTTTTTTGCAACCATCATTTATTTTGGCTACAATGCTTCCAATAAGAGTTAGATTCTCGCCCAATCAGATTTCAGCATCTCTCTGTTGCCATGACAATCGAACATGCCGAATATAACAGAAATGCTTCTGTTGATGATTGATTGATTGCTAGCAAAACATACATTGATCCATTTTACTCATCAGCATCTTGTCACTTGGAAAGCAGAAACCTCATAAGTCCAACATTTCATATTTTTTCACAAATCATTACGATTGGTCAGTTTCCATGTACTGTTAGTTTGACACATTAACCAATTAAAAAAATGCTGCAAATAGCTTAAAAACAATTTATTAACCCTTTTACACTCAACCATCCCTCACTGCGGGAGCTTTGCAGCATTACATCACATCAAGATTGATTTTTTCTTTTTCTTTAAATTGTGCCTTTTCACTTGTGAAAAGTTGTGATTTTAGAAATATGAGGTTTCTGTCAAACAGCGACAAACAATTACCTGTTAACATGCATACTGCTACAAAGTATTGCTGTTGTTTCCTATAATGGTGACATGATAGCGTTGAGTCGGTTAAATTGTGCTAGTTACCAAATGCACAGCCTCCAGTTATAGCACACATTTTTTTTTTTAAGTCTACATTATAACAAAGTCTCCTGGAACGTTGATGTAACTGTTCCCAAATGCTGAATTAACTTTTTTTTTTTTCTCCCCCTCTCTCCCTCTGAGTGGAGTCTGGAAGCTTTCCTGCACAACATGGTGTGAACTGCCTTTCCCACAAGTTCTAACGTCAAACAGACGCGAGCCAACCTCCCGGCAAACGTTTCACATGGGCCGGCGAGCGAGCGGGAGGAGGCAGAGGGGGGGGGGGGGGGGGGGGGGGGGCTCATCGCATTCATGACGCCTGAAGAATGTCCTCGCGCGGCGGCGCAGATGTTTTTCTACTCGACCTCTCGGACGACCTGGAGCCGCGCGGCGGACGCCCAGATGTGCTGACTTTCCACTGATGCCATTGCACAACGGTAATGAGCCACTAGAAGCTGCAGATGTTGTGTCAAACGCGCCCGGGGGCTCCATGGCAACGGGACCAACACACACACGCACACACATACAAATGAAACGCACAACTCAACGCACACAAACACAAAACGATCATGATGAAACAAACACGTTAAAAAAAAAAACATGCAAGAATATGCACATTAACAAAAGCACATCAAAACAATAGAAAAAAGTGCAACATACACACACCAAATACACACAAATACAGGCACATACGAAAACACAACACTTTCGCACCCACACAAAAAATAGTAAAGAAACACAACAAAGTGCACACAACTATGAAAAAAAAAACATGCACATACCAAACACAAGAACAGATACAACACAAAACAGTCACACATGGGAACAAAAAGAAATAAATAAAAATAAAAATGCAACAAACTCACACAAATGAAACAAAACAACACAGGTACACACAAACTCCAACCACACACAGAAAACAAAACACAACCATGACACAGACACACAAAAACAGATACTGTCCACAAATGAAACACAAAGTAACGAATGCATGAAACATACAAACAGGGCACAAAGACACAAAAAAGTAAAAGCATGAAACACACAAACAAAAACAATCATGAGACGTAAAAAACATGCAAAAAAAAACCCCGCACAATAACAAAAGCACAAAAAAATAGAAAAAAGTCACACACATGAAAAAAAAAACGTAAATACAAGCACAACAAATAAACCACACAAATACATACAAATTCACGGCCACAAACAAAAATAGAAACAAAGGAAAAACAACAAAGTGCACACAAACACGAACGCAAAAACAATAAATAAATAAATAAAATAGATGCACGTACACACGTGGGAACAAAAAATAAAAATAAAACAAACACAAATGAAACAAAACAGGTACACTCAAATTAACACAAATTAAAAACACAGCCATGACACAGACACACACATCACAACATACACACGCACAAAAAAAACCCAAACAGATACACAAAGTAACAAAAGCATGAAACACACAAAGCACAAGACACAAAAAAGTTAAAAGGGATTCTTTACTTATTTAGACATTTTTGGCAGTCAAACATTAATATTTTCCCGATAATAAATTAGATATTTTCATTAATTTTTATTTTGAAAATAACATCACAAGGGCTCAGGTAACCAATCACAGCTCAGCTTGTGAATGTCACATGACCAAACCTAGAAAACAGGTGAGCTGTGATTGGTTACCTGAGCCCTTGTGATGTTATTTTCAAAATAAAAATTAATGAAAATATCTAATTAATTATAGGCAAAATATTAACTTTATTGCTATAATGGGCTCAATAAGTGAAGTATCCCTTTAAAGCATGAAAATCACAACACAAAACGCACACAAACACAAAACAACCATGAAACAAATGCACACAAAAAACATGCAAGAAAACACACATTAACAAAAGCATGAACAAACAAAATAGAAAAAAAAGTGCAACAAGACACACCAAACAGTACATGAAAGAAAACACACAAAATAGTAACAAAGGCATGAAACACACAGGAAATAAAACAACACAGCAAAATACATGCAAACACAAACATGTCCAACCACACACAGAAAACAAAAACAGCCATGACACAGACAGACACACACGTCACAACATACACAAAACGGACACACAAAAGCTAAACAAACAAAAATGCACAGAAACAAGACACACAAAAGCACGCAGAAAACACACTAACGCCCACTCACTGATGCAAAGAGTGTCGTATGCGCTGACTGCGTGCCAAAGCGATTTCTGCTTAAAGACTTGTCACCCGCCCTACTGTATAGCAGCTCTGCGATGATGTCACACGTTAGGCGTGCGTGTCGCGCGCTCTAAATCATAAGCATCTCCCACGCGGGCCTCCTCCTGCCCGACCGACGTCATCCGACGCTTTTTTTTTTTCCCATTTCCTGCATGCAAAGAAACGCTGGAAGACGTGTGAGGAATGCATGTCGGCAGGTGAGAAAAAAGCAGCCGGACACGGACGTGTAACGAGCTCACTTACGTCTTGCCAACGCCCGCTTTTTATTCAACTAACAGACGACAAGTCGCTCACCATCCGTTTGCACTTAACAAAAATGTCCAAAGAAGAAGAAAAAAGGAAAAAAAAATGTCTACCCCCGTTCGTTTTGTTTTGTTGTTTTAGGTGATGTAGATGCGGTGGAAGTCGTTGGCCCCGAAGGCGCAGTTGCACTTGGGGCACTTGCGCTGGCGCGTGTCGTAGCGCATCTTCAGGCACTCGTAGCAGAAGACGTGGAAACACTTGGTGAGTACCGTGTCTTTGTCGCGCGTGTTGCAGCACGGGCAGCGCAGCTTGGCCTGCGCACACAAACAAACACAAAAGTGACATTAGAGGGGGAGGACGAACATTTGACCCCGCCCATTTCTCGCACCTTGTACTGGTTGATTTCCTCCTGCAGGATCTCGTCGGCGTCCGAGTACACCTCCACCTTCTTCTGTTTCTCCAGCTTCCGCCTCAGCCTGGAAAGATCCTCCTGGAACACAAGATGGATGACATTTGCACGCAGCACAACACACTAGGGGACAACATGTTTGCCGCGCAGCTTTGAAGCTTCAGGTTCGAATCTTGGAGCTGATATAGGCAGAAAAAAAATAAATAAAAAAAAATAGTGGTGCAGCCAAATTGATTTAAAAAAAATATAGGAATAAATAACCATTTGATTATTTATTTTCCATATGTGGTAGGGCTGCTCAATTATGGAAAAAATAATCAATTATTTTGGCAATAATTGAAATCATGGATATTCAATTATTTTTTTAGTACAAAAGAAAATGTTTAAACATTTAAAAATATTAAGACCAATTAAAAAAAAAAAAAACTATAATTATGTAAGTTCACAGAATTTATTATAATATATATTTATAATAATATTTATTTATTTATGTTGGCAAAAACTTGAAGTTGGAGTGCAACATTTTTTTTTGGTACAAAACAAAATGTTTAAATGTAAAAAACAAATAAAAAATTAAGACAAACAAAATTATTTGAAACTATAATTATGCAAGTTCGTTTTGGATGAAAAAAATATTAAATTATTAAAAACATTAAAAAAAAAAGTGGAAATGTCTAAATTTAAACAACTTTAACAGAATTACTATTTTTTTTTCCACAATTATGCTGATTTTGTAATTGTGGAGTGTAATAATTGAAATTGAATTTCAATTAATTGCACAGCCCTCGTATGCGGATTCTTATCTTTACTGCTGTTTTTTATTTTACGGGAAGAGTCTGTGCAGACTTGATGAAGGCGCATTCCAGACTTTAAGAGTTTTTTTGTTTTTTTAAAGGCCACTTTGATCAAATTTAAGAGCTTTCATTCAGCAGAGTTTCTGATATCAAAAGCTACACTCCAAAGGCTTGCAAAGAAAACGACAAAAGTTGCTTATCGCATGTGCGAGTGTTAAAAAGGAAGCGAAAGGAGTTTGTTCATACGCGGCTAACCTGCGCCCGCTTGAGGTTGCTGCTCTCCCTCTCGCGGGCCGTGCGGTTCTCGGCGACGGCGACCTGGATCTCCTTGAGTTTGGCTTGCGTGTGCTCCAGCTGCACCTTCTGGTCCTCGGCCAGCTGTGCGGCCTCCACCGCCTCGAGCAGGAAGAAAACAAAAAAACTAAACAAAACAATGTCACTCTGTAACAAGCTTTCACAAACGTATGCTTGAGGGCCTTTCAAACATTTTTTTCAAACATCCTGGGAGACATTTTCACAAGGACCCCCTCATAATATTAACACAACATGTGTTCCCCATAACAGCTATTGGAATTAGAAGGACAACTATACAAATTCATAGCTTTACAGGAAACTTAAGTCCTGTAAGAGTATATTAAAAGCTTAAGAAAGAAACTGAATTTCAATAGACAGTACAGACGCCTACTAGAACAGCTGAACTTTTATTTGGGGCTCATCAGAGGCACTTTAAAAGAAAAAAGAAAAAGAAAAGTTGTGAAAAGATTTTTAAAAACCGGCATCTGAGCAGGGGGTGTGTAGACTTTTTCAAAGCAGCAAGCGGGCCTCACCTTCCGCTTGTTGAGTTCCAGCGCTTGAGTCCTCAGCGAAAGCTCTTTCTCCAGCGTGGCCAGTGAGCTTTGAAGGACGCCCTCTTTTTCCTCCAACTTCTGCACCACCAGCAATTGAGCATCCACCTGTCAAGACAAACAAAAGAAAAAAAAAGAAAAAAAGACCACATTAGCAACTTTTTTTTTTTTGTGTATTGGCCAAAGCAATCAAAGTGTGGCTTTGGCTCCATCTGGTGGCGGCTTGGTGCCAAGGAACTATGTTGAAGTGTGTTGAGGAGCTTTCTAATTTTGCTTTTGCTGCCCTGTTGACACATTTTTTTGGGGCACATCAATTAGGAGTGTACAGTATATTCGGTTGACTATTAATGTAGCTGATTTATTTAAATGACATTTGTTCACGATGTCAGTGTCTACATCCAACAGTCACCAATCCTCCCTGCTTTTCAAGCGAAATGCTAGATGCTAAGCTAACTTACTCCACCGTCTACAAGTTGTGGCTGACGAACTAGCACGGCAAATAAGTTACAATGACAACAAGTACTGTTTTCCCTTTTCACTCAAGGATAAGAAGTAGTCAATTGTGTACCACAAAGGGATGAGAGTACAGGACAAAATGGAGAAACTATGCTAACCGCTATGCTAACCTGTAAACCTCCAGTAGCAAAACACCAGAATAGGAGCAGTACACTTTATATTGGTTTGAATGGACCCGCATTACAGTGGAGAGTAATTGATTATACGCCGCTAATTAATTGGTAGAATAGTAAACTGAGGAGGGAGAAATTAATACAACAGCGGGAGAGTAAGCATGCGACACGTCGGCAAACAAAAAATTAAGCAGTACATTAAGAAAAATGTCAGTCAGGAGAAGGCCCCTAAAAAATATATTCAATATTTATAATATCAGCTGTGTTCATTTGCACAAAAAAATAAATAAATACATTTTCGGTTTGATATGCACAATAAATGTTTTCAATGTAAATTGCCTAGCATCTGGCGATTCGATACGTATCACGATTCATTGGTCACGATTTCATTTGATACCAATTAATCCCGATACAAATCTGTAAATTGATTATTGCGATGTTTCTTTTTTTAAACTCAAATTTAGAAAATACTAATCATTAAACTTGTACATGTACACTGTAAGATTTGTATGATAATGTATTTAACTAACAAGTTGCAATCTGTTTCATGTTTGAACAGCATTAACATAAAATATTAAGGCTTAATGTTCCATTAATAACATTATTCCATGCTTAAAGGGATACTTTACTTATTTAGCCATTTTTCGCAGTCAAACATTAATATTTTGCCTATAATAAATTTGATATTTTCATTATTTTTTATGTACAATTAGTACCTTTAAAAACAAATTTTGCAACTTGCTGTCGACTGAAAATGACATCACAAGGGCTCAGGTAACCAATCACAGCTCAGCTTGTGAATGTCACATTACTAAACCTAGAAAACAGGTGAGCTGTGATTGGTTACCCTTGTGATGTCATTTTCAGTCGACAGCAAGTTGCAAAATGTGTTTTTAAAGGTACTAATTGTACATGAAAAATAATGAAAATATCAAATTAATTATAGACAAAATATTAACTTTTTATTGCTATAATGGGCTAAATAACTGAAGTATCCCTTTAAACTTTAAAGGGATACTTCAGTTATTGAGGGCCACACTTTAAAGTTTAAAGTGTGACCCCTAACCCCAAGTAAGACATTTTGTTGAATATTTCCATCTAAAATTGATGTTTAAACATCAATTTGGCCGCATATCGAATCAATACAAGAATTACGTGCTGTAATATCGTGATTATATCGTCGAATCAATTTTTCTTAACGCCCCTAGTTTTCAACCAATCAGGCCTCACCTGTTTTCTGAAGCTGAGCCGTGATTGGTTGAACTCAACCTGAACAACTGTGATGTCATTTTCAGTCAACGACAAATTGCAAAATTGCCGCCTTATGAGATGGATTAAAAACAGGTGGCTTCTTCTGCTTAGCAAACGCAACATTAAATAAAATGCCGTGTTAAGACTAGTGGTTGCAAATACAACATATTACGTTTTTTTTGTGTGTGTTGACTTCCCCCCCCGTCATCACGTTTGGCGTCCCACCTGCGTCTTGAAGGTGAGGACCTGGTCGGCCAGCTCCTCCTTCTCCTCCTTGAGCAGCTTGTAGATCTGGTTGGATTTGATGCGCTCGCTCATCAGCTTGAAGTTGGCGTCGTCCTTCTCGCGCAGTTGCTGCAACAGCCGGCTGTTCTGCTCCTGCATGTCCTCGAAGGCCTGGCCCGTCACGTCCATCTCGCTCAGCAGCGCCTCCTCCTCCTACACGCAAACAAACATCGGTTGCCGTGACGCCGCCTGCTTCCGACCAGAGCGTTGAAAGCAGCATGCGACTTGTGCGCCCTCGTAACAAAACCGACAACTCAAGCAGCGTCCATATTAGATCTTTTGGTTTTGAAGAACTGGATTTTGGGCAGGAAGGAATTCGGTTGAACAAATGTGAACCATACCGAGTTACTGTGCATTCGCGCTGGGCCTGAGGCCGTTTGCGAATTCAGGAAGAGTCTGGACCGCGTTAGTCGGACTGGACCTCCCAAGCGGAAGGTGCCGCAGGCTAGTCCAACGCGGACGTCTCATTGAGCTCGTCAAATGTGTACTGGACCATTTCAAATGGGCGTTCTTCAACATTTTAGGTCCTGGGAGACGTTTATACAAGGATTCAACGTGCACCCGTAAATGCCATGGGAATTATTAGTTTTTTGCCCCAAAAACATAACCGCATTCAATTGAATTGAATGAAATGAAATATTTAGCCATACGCTAGGAGAAAAAAAAAAAAAAAAAAAAAAAAAAGGAGCCTATAAAAGAAAGTAAATGTCCAAAGTTTGTGATCATTTCACATTTTCAATCACTTTAACTAGGGCTGTGCAATTATTTTAAATTCAATTACAATTATACTCCACCATTACAAAAACAGCATAATTATAAATAAATGCAAAAAAAACATAGATTATTAATAATGATTTTTAGTTGTTTAAATGTATACATTTGCACCTTTTAAATTTTTTTAAATAATTTAACAATTTTTGTTTCATCCAAATGGAACTTGCATAATTATAGCGTTTCAAAGAATTTTACTGGTCTTAAAATTTTTTTACGTTTAAACATTTTCTTCTTTTGTACCAAAAAATAAATGATTGTCCTGATCGTGATTTCAGCAAAAAAAAAAAAAAATGTGGATGGTTGTCCGACTGGCAACCAGTTCAGGGTCTCTCCCACCTATTGCTCAAAGCCAGCTGAGATAGGCTCCAGCACCCTCTGTGACCCTTGTGACGGAATAAGCGGTCAAGAAAATGGATGGAGGGATGGATAAAATAAAAAAATAAATAAAATAACCAATTACAGCTCAGCTTAACAGGTGAGCTGTGATTGGTCTTTGCCTGAGCAATTGTGATGTCATCTTCATTCAACAGCAAGTGGCAAAATGGTCACCCCGAGATGATTAATACTAATTTTGAGTTGTTTAAATTTATACCTTTGCACATTTTTTATTTTATTTTAAAATACATTTAATACATTTTGTTTAATCAAAAAGGAAATTGCATAATTAGTGTTTCAAAGAATTTTGTCTTAATATTTGACGTTTAAACATTTTTTTTGTTTACCAAAAAATAAATGATCGTCCTAATCGTGATTTCAACTGTTACCAAGATGGTCGTGATTCATATTTTCTCATAATCGAGCAGCCCAAACTTAAAAGGTCATAAAATAAACACGCAATTAACCCAAGTGATGCCACACCCATGCACACACAAAGTAGCTAATGGTTTGGTCGTTAAACACAAAATTCCAAAATTTTCAATACCCACATGATATTATGTTCAATAATAATATATAAACTGAATCTGACAAATGGTAGCATCGATTCTCTCCTTTCTGCCTTGCCCCGTTCTTTCATAATCGACAGTAGAAAAATGTGGGTTGCATAAAAATGCAGCCATGGACTCTCAAACTGGGTTTATTTCTTATAAAATGGAGCAATGGCGTCATCTACTGATGATTGGGCATCAGTAAAGTTGTTTCCACATTTGACATTTACAGTGGAGCACAATCAGATTCTCCCTCATCTAGCCATGTTGAAAATAAGGATACTTGTCAAACAGCTAGCTGCTAGCCTGAGCGCACAACAGCCAACCCGACACACTCATTCACCGACACCCACGTCACTCACCAGGCCACCTTTGAAAGACACTCACTCACACATATATTTTAGAGTGGAACGTGAAGGTAGCGACGCCAAGTGGACAACAATAAAACCTGCACCTCACATGCACATTTTGTTTCATAACAATTAAAAAAAAAAAATAGATCCGATTTATCAATGGAATGATCAGATTGTAAAACAATATTTGAGCGATAGCACACATGCAGGGTCACAGATTTATGTGATATGTCGCCAATTTTAATCAGCCCAAATCTATTGGTAGGGAGGAGTGTAATATTTGTGTTTTCTTGGTGTCAAAATAACAATTGACAACTGCAGTCTTTGCCAGGACACGAAAAGAGAACAAACCTATGGCCCACAAGAACAATAATCACAAGTGCCAAGCATGTTGTAAAAAGACTGAAAATCTCAGAGGAAACATTACACAAAATCCCCAAAAATGTTTAACTCACAAATGCAACATTTGTTCTAGACTTGCGTCATAATTTTTTTTTTCATGTATTTGTAAGTATGGCCCTCGGAGGACTTTGGGGGGGGTTCTCCAGTGCTGTACTAAAAAAAATGTTGAGGTCAAAAGGTACAAGCGTTTTAATATGGAGAGTAGGACATGAGCTCACGTGGGTGTGTCCGATATGTGGTGGTGGCTCAGGTTTAACCAATGACAACATTGCTGAAGCGACACTCGACCTCAGCGAGATTTTGCTTTTTGGCTCGTCCGCATCTCAATGACGGCCTTCCACGTGTGGCGTCATTCCCTGACCTGACAGACTTGGACGTCGTTACACTCAGAGAGGCACACCCAAAATGATTTCGCCCCCCTCCTAACCCCACAAAATCTGTTTTTCCAACCCCCCAGTCAATCATTCGGCTGCTCCTCCCTTTACTATTGCATCATGTTGAACCGAGTCCACATGCTCCATCTTGAAGTAAAGCTCGGCGTGTGTGCACGCGCGCGTGATGATTGAATACCTGCTTGGTGGCGCCCAGCTTCTTCTGCAGATGCTCGATGGTCTCTTCCGCCACTCGGATCTTCCTCAGGGCGTCTTCGTCCGCCAGCTTCTTGCTCTCCTTCCTTTCGCGCTCCTCCAGCTCGCGCACTCGCATCCGCAACTCGTCCACCTGCACGCGGACGTCGCATAACGTTACGGGAAATGTGGAACACTCAAGTGGCATTTTTTTGGGGGGATGACATGATTGTGACCTATAACCTGTACAACTTCAAGAAGAAAAAAAAAATCTTGTGTTCAGAATTACCCAATCACATTTATCCGGTTAAGGTGAAGGGTAATTGGATTTTTATTAGGTTTTAGGGGAACTAATGAGTAAAAATTTACACGAATTCACAGGCACACACACAAACGTACATACGCGCACACACAAAAAAAAAAAAAAAAAAAAAAAAAAAAAAAAAAAACTGATAAGATGTTAAATCGGTAAGACTGCTCAATGAACAATTCTGAGCTCTCTCTTTAAAAAATAATAAAATAACATTTATAGAGGGAAGTCAAACCCACAGAAAAGTTTTAACAACAATATGTTCTATGCAGCCCCACTGGTCTAATAATATGGCATTCTGGTTGATATGTTAGTGGAATATGAATAAGCAGCAAAATTATCCATCTCAGGGGGCGGCCATTTTGCCATTAGCTGTCGACTGAAGATGACATCAATGTTGCTTCGGGCTCAGGCAACAACCAATCAAAGCTCACCTGTTGTTGTTTTTTTTTAAGCTGAGCTGTGATTGGTTGTTATTTTATTATTTTGGTAATAATTGAAATCATAATTAGGACGATCATTTATTTTTTGGTACAAAACAAGAAACTGTTTAAACGTAAAAAAATTTAAGACGAAAAAAAAAAATGGTTGAAACACTATAAATATGCAAGTTCCTTTTGGATTAAATAAAATTTGTTAAATTAGTTATTTAATTTTTTTTTTTTTTTTTAAAAGGTGCAAATGTATAAATTTAAACACCTCAAGAATTATTATTTACAATCTTTTTTTCTTTACGGTTATGCTGAATTTATAATTGTGGAGTGCAATAATTGAAATTGTAATTGAATTTCAATTAAACAATTCTAAATTGAATTATATATTTAGAAAAAGAGGAAATTTCAGAAGTGGAAAAAATAAATAAAATAATAAAACTGTTTACAATATGACTGACATATCTTTTATAAGCAAATGTTAAGAGAAAAAAAATCTGGGGGAAAAAGATTTTTGTGGAAATAACACTTGAGATTTTATTTTATGGTTTATATCACCCATCCCTATTTGCAATGAGTCACCCTCAAAGGATAAAGATGGAGGGGGGGAAAAAAAAACAAAACAAAAAAAACAGACCTCAGCTTTGGATTTGCGTTCAGCTGCCATGAGCTGCACTTTGTCCCTCTGCTCCTTTGGAGCCGATTTGTACATGTCCAACAGGAGCTTCATCTCCTTCTGGGACTCTTGAGCTTTCCTGAACGACCACAAACCCACAAGATGTTTACACAACGCCGGGTTCAACAACTAGACTCAAAATGGCGTCGGCGCGGACGTACTTGAGCTCGACCCGGAGCATCTTCAAGGTGTCCGAGTCTTTCCTCTTGAGCTCGTCGCTGCGCTGCCTCTCGCGCTCGCGCTCTCGCTCGCGTTCGCGCTCCGCCTCCCGCTCCCTCTCGCGGGCCCGCTGCCTCTCCATCTCCTTCCGCCGCTCCTCCTCCTCCTCTTGGTCCTCGTCTTCCTCTTTCTTCACGTCCACCGCGTCGCCGCTCGACTCCTCCAGGGCGAGAACGCCGGCGTCGCTGCTCAGGCAGCGTAGCTTGCACCAAAAAATACAAAAAATCGGTTGAGAGCTGCTCATCGTCTTCTTTCGCTTGATGAACTTCAAACTTAAAACGCGGCTCATCTTACCTTGTTGATTTCGATCTGGGTTTCGCGCAGCTTCCTCTTGAAGCGCTGCACGTCCCCTTTCAGCTGCAGATTGTGGTTCTGAAGGCTGCTGATTAAGTGGCGCATCTCCCTGTTGATTGGTCCTGGAGAGGATGGCAGACAGGATGGGAAAAAAATAATAATAAAAATCAACAACTATTTTAATAATTGCATAATCGTTTGGAGCCATGGTTTGAATTTAAAATTGTCCAAATCCTGTGATTTCAATATATCAACAGTAACTGTTCACCAATTTCTGTAGTCCTTCGTGAAAGAAGACTGATTCTCTGCTGTGTTTGCAAACATCTGTTTTTACATTGGAAAACAATGACTGTTCAAACCGGTAACCATAGTACAACATCAATCCCCCTTTTTCAATCACTATACAAATATGACGTACGAGATAAACACCAATCACTAGTTAATAAAAGAGAAAAAATACTTTTGTAATACACTTTAATGCAAACTTAAAATAATCAGATTAGTCAATTAAATAATCCATAGATTAATCGATTGTAGTGACAGCAATAGTTGCAGCACAAGAGAATTATTTTCAAATCTCTATATCACAACAGATTTAAATCATTTTTCCCCACTGAAATGAGTAAATTGACATTGATATTGATTTCGTCAACGAAAACTAAACAAAAATAATTTTGTCAACGCACATTTTTCCCCTGGACTAAAACTAGACTAGACTAAAACCCTCAAAAACAAACAATTACGACTAAATCAGTATACATTTTCATCGACTAATGAAGACGAGACGAAAACGTACTGCACTTAAAAAAAAAAAAACTGGACTAAAATCTATGGACATTTTAGTTCATGAACAAAAACGAGATGAAAATTATATGACTGTTGAAAAAAAAAAAGACAACGGCTACAACATTAAAACTAATGTTAATCCGACCGCTAACTAATGCCTGCTAACTTACTAGCTTGTAGCATCGAGCCATAGTAGCCACTTGTTGATGTACTGTAATTGTGTGTGACATTTTACATCAAAATGATTAGAGAAAATTGTAGGTGAAATCGTTTTAGATCCAAAATGTTCAACATATCTGCTGACAAAAAATATACAGGGATAAAATGATTAGCCTGACTGAAACTAAAATGTTGACAGTTTTTGTTGACTAAAACTAGATGAATAAAATTATGTTTGCTTGGACTAAAATAAAGACTAAAATGCTAGTTTTATAGTCGACTAAAAATAGACTAAATAAAAATGGGATGGGGTGGGGTGGACTATGATAAAAACGAACAAGCCTGACTGAAATTGGACTAAAACTGAGACTAAATTTAAAAATGCCAGATAAAATGAACACTACCCCAAACAATGCCGACAAAAAAAAAAAATTATGTTCAATTTTGTAATAATAAAACAACACTTGTAAAATTATTAAATAAGATTAAAAAAAATGACAAAACTTCCTAATATAAAGTTATGTGTTTGACTGTTTTGGTGCGGTTTGGTGCATTATACGGTACCCGCTTGCTCGTTGGCGGCAAGATTTTGCTCAAACTCAATGCGCAACATTTCGTATTCTTTGCGCACTTGGGCCAGCGTGTCCTCCAGCTGGATGACTTCCGTGCGCAGCTTCTTCTGAAGGGACAGCTCGTCACTCTAAGTGGGTCGGATGCGCACAAGTTAGTGCGTACGGGCGTCTCTCAACAAAATGTCAATTACGTAGAAAAGTTCTTTTGGGAACAACGAATGTGTATATAGTACCTCCATGTGCTCAATCTGTCTGAGGTGGGCGTTCTTGGCCGTGAGCAGGAGCGCCCGAGCCTCGTCCAGCTGGGTTTTCACTCCCAGGGACTCGCTGTAGAGCAGCGCGAACTGCGACTGCAGACACTTGTACTCCAGCGTCTCCTTCACGACCTCCTCCGGAATATTACGCAAATCCATCTGGGACGTGGAAGAAGCGGCGGCAGTCAGTCTCAATTTCAAATGCAAAAGTTTTTGTGATGTAAATAAATACATAAAATAAAATAAAAAAATTACCATTTGTGACTTCGAAATTGTTCAACTGAACTGTGCATTAATTAAATTTTTTTGATGGGAAGTAAAAATAAAAAACTGAGTTCATGTAGTTGTGCAAGTATAACAATTAGCTAGTTTTGTCTAGTGATCAACGCTGTTCACTGCATTTCAAGTTGCATTGTGGGATACATTCATTTACTCAGTACACATCCAAACACTACAAAATGGCAAACTCATTATATGGAGCACTATACATTATAATAATCGGCCCGCTGGTACTGGGCTTTTTAAAGAATATCGATATCAGCCTTTTTTAAAAAAAATCTGATGGCCGATAAAAGTTAAATCTAAAACCATTTTAAACTCAAGGAACTATTGATTTAAATTTTCAGTTGACTTTATAAGAGATGATGCTGACCCTGGGAACCTTTTATTTTTATTTATGATTAAAACAAAGAAATGTGAAGGTTTAAGATTTCGGGTATTTTTAAATTTTGGTATTGTATAAGGAAAAAAAAATAAACAATTATAATTATTATTAAATTAAAAAAAATCTTGCCAATAAAGACTTACATTACAAAAAAAGTAAAGATTGGCATTTGTATTTTTTTTTTAAATTCACTTTTTACTGAAAATTAATATCGGCTGCTGCTCGTTTCCTTATCATCGGCATTGGTACAATGACTAAAGCGAGATTCTGGTGCCCCAAACACTCCAATTCAACATCCGCTTCCCTCACACCTGCTTTGTTTCGTGAAATGAAACCTAACTTGAGCTGCGGTTTGTCTGGCCGCTCGTCAACATGGCCGCCCCCGCCGGGAGCAAAACAAATGCAATTGAGAACTTGCTGAAAAAGCTGAAGTGGCTCCAGTTGACGTCATGCGCACAGCATTCCACCAGAGCCTAATTGGGACCCTCGTGGGTATTATGAGAACATGCAAACTGTAGCAGCTTGTTAGGAAGAAGAGTTTCACGCGGCTGCTCGACGAGCCGGCCACGAAACGTCGTTGTCACCTTGAGCTTCTCGCTCTCCCTCACAGCTTCTTGGAGCTCCACCTGCAGCTTCTCCAACTCGGCCATGCGGCTGTTGGCCAACTCCTGGATGTGCTCCAGCTCTGTGTTAAGACTCTCAAACTGTGGAGCGGGGAAAAAAAACAAAGTTATGAATGAAAGATACGCAAATCGGAAGGGGGTCGTTTTGACAAGCACTCACCTTTTGAATGGTTAATGTAATTTGGCCTCCGGCGAGCCCGCCTGAGCTGCCGGTGCTACTGTAGCCAGACTTCAGCTGCAGACCACAAACAATAGACCCAGAGGTTAGAAACCAATTATGAAATATTAAGAGTACACTACAAATTGGTTTTAGAATTTATAGTTTTTGTTCTATCCGCCAATCCATCCATTTTAATTCACCCCAGCTATGGAAAAGCGCCTCATGTATTAACCCTGTTGAGGAAGAATGGCTTTAAATTTTGTTTATTTGGATTTAAATGCTTCCTGTCACTGGCATTTAAAAAAAAATGATAGCAATGCATTTTTCCAATGATGCTCCCATAACATTCTGGTGAGAAAACATCAACTTTCAAAAGCGTTTGTCGTCATCAGGGTCACGGGTTGAGTTGAGGCTTATCCCAGATGATGTGGGTGAGAGGTGGGGTACACTCTGGATTGGTCAGCAAGGCATTCACAGAGCAAATATCGACAAACAACCACTTACACTCATGTGTACGTGTGTACGTACACTCACCTACATTAATTGGCTCCAATTAACCCCCCTCGATCAGAAAAAAGAGGGGTGAGTATCTCCAGCCAAAAGGAGGAAAGAGGGAGCAAGGTGAAAGGGACACAGATGCCCTTTTGCTCTCTTGATTAATGAGCTTTCTTTTCTTTTTTTTTTAAAAATAAACGTGCCAGCGGGCACTAGTTCGCCACGAGGACAACATGAATAGCTCACAGGTCTGTTCTAAAAATAGCGCAGCAGTGATAGCATAATGTAAACTACCAAGAATAATTAAAATGAAAGAAGAATGTTAACATTTATTTAAACTTAGCACGGTGCACATTTCTTCTGTACCAAATATTCAATATTTTGTTTAAAAATAGCAGATTAAGTTCAATGGAAAAAAATAGTTACACATATATAAAAAAAAAAAAAAAAAAAAAAAAAGTTATTGTAGAGCAGTAATTTTGATACAGTTGTTGTTTTTTTGTGTGCTTAGGGTTAAAATACTGGCAGAATCTAATATCGGCCCATGCCTAATTCGCACCCCATAACTGTGAGGCAGACATAAGCAATAGTCCACTGTCCTGCCTTTTTTTTTGTTTTTTTACATGATCATATACATTGACATTGTCAAGTTATAATTAATGATGTTTGTTTTTTTGGGGTTTTTTTTTTTAGTATCCTAAATTTTCTGACCGTTTCCCAGTATTGAACACACCCTTAAGAGAGCAAATATGGTCATGTCCGAAGTGCCAAAATAGACAGAAACACTGCAAAAAGAGACGAACTGATTTCACAATTCCCATAGTCAAAACAACAAAAGTGCACCTGCTCCATGGCCTCCGCCAAGTGCTTGTTGAGCTTTTGTTCCCTATTTCGCAGTTTTTCAATGTCCCACTGCAGGTCCTCCACAGTGGTCTCCATTTCCGACACCTTGGTCTCCGCGCTGGTCACCTTGTCCACCCATTCGTTGTACTGTCATGAGAGGGTAAATGCTTGTTTGCTTATGACGTGCATACAGAGATACAAACTGAGTGTGTCTGGGATAGGGTTGTGCAATTAGTCGAAATTCAATTACAACTATTACACTCCATAATTACAAAATCAGCATAATCGTAAAAAAAAAAAAAAAAAAAAAAAAAAAAAAAAAAATATTAATACTAATTTTTGAATTTTTTTTGTACCTTTTTTAAATTTTAAAGTAACTAATTTAATAGTTTGTTTCATCCAAAAGGAACTTGCATAACTATAGTGTTTTATTAAGAATTTTATTTGTGTTCAGATTTTTTACATTTGTTTAAACATTTTCTTGTTTTGTACCAAAAAAAAAAAATAAATAAATAAATAAATAAATAAATAAATAAATAAAAATTGAATGATCGTCCTACTGCAGAGTGCACATGCTGCACTCCAACTTCAAGTTTTTGCTAAAAAATAAAAAATATATATTATTATAAATTCTGCTTGGTCGACCAATTTGTCTTAATATTTTTTAAATGTGGAAACATTGTCTGGTTTTGTACCAAAAAAAATAAATGATCGTCCTACGCATGAGCTGCACTCCAATTTCAAGTTTTTGCCAAAAATAAATAAATATAATTATAAATATATATTATTATAAATTCTGTTTGGTCCAAAAGAGACTTACATAATTATCATGTTTCTATTTTTTAATTGGTCTTAAATGCTTAAAAACATTTTTGTTTTCTACCAAAAAAAAAAGAAAAAAAAGAAAAGAAAAAAAAGAAATAATTGTTTGAATAACCGTGATTTCAATTATTGCAAAAATAACCGTGATTATTATGTTTTCCATAATCGAGCAGGCCTAGTCTTGGACATCTCACCTCCATGGACGTCTTGTGATGTCGGCCTTGCAGCAGAGTGGCCTGGTCTCGCAGTCTGCGGTTCTCATCCAGCAAAGTGTGGTTGACGGCGCCCACACTGGCCAGGCTCTCGTCCTCGCACGCTACAATGAAAGAACATTCTTGGGTGACTTTGTCAGTTTTACAGATTATAGTGAAGTCCCCACATCATTCATTATTTGGGCTATATAAAAGGTGTATTTTAAGATGTTCATTTTTAAAATAAAATGAACATGTTAACAAAAATTAAAAAAGGCGACCAATGAAAGCAGAAGGTTTAAAAATCACATTGAAATAGTGATTTGAATTCATTTAAAAAAAAAAAAAAAAAAAAGAAGTGATTTGAATTCAATTTGCCCAACTTATATTTAAGTTGCCTATCAAAAACCAGCCATCAATTTTATAAATTACTAGTTACTTCACAACGAAAGTTTCCAACTTTGAAAGTCTCCGGAATCCCGCGACCATCATCAGAACACATTTGCCTTACCTGCAGCTTGGATCTGCTTGCACATGTCTTCGATGCAGCTGTGCAGTCTGTCAAAGACGCACACGAGGCAGGCGATGGCGTCCTTGCTGAACAGCATGCGGTCCTGGAGATGCAGCGTGACCTCCTCTTCGCTGCTGTTCTCCAGCGTGGCCAAGAAACCTTTGGCGCTGTCGCTCAGTGGAGGAGGTGGCGATGACAATGCTTCGATGCACGAGAATTGATGATTAGATAAAAGGGTTTGGCCAGAAATATTGAAACAGTACAAAATAGTTATTTACTAACCTGTGGTTGATTCTCGTGGGGGTTCTGTGGCGGTTAAATGTTCCAATCCATCAGGTGGTGGAGGCTGCTGGGGAGGCTCCTGGTGCCCATCTTTTGTTACTTCATCTTGCTGCTGATGCTCTGGTTGCTTTCTGTCATTGTGTACCTCAGGCAGTGGAGGCGGAGGCACACCAGAGGTTGGTGAGGCGATATTGATGCTGTCCGTCTCCATGGGCACAGGATCAGGTAGTGGAGCAGGTGGGGGGGCTGGGGTTGATGGTACTGGGGTCTCTGGCTCAATACATTTGCGCAGAACATGGATCTTTTCTTCCAGCTGTAATATAATATTTAATCATATATCATTATATATGCTGCAGAAATACAATTGTTTGGTGTGGTAATACCTCAGACCAGTAGCGGTTTACAATCAGCAGGGTGGTGTCATCAGTCGCTTGCCTCTTTTCAAGCTTCTCGATTTTCTCTCGTAACTCGTCCTCCATCGCCTGCCGCTGCTCCAAGCGCTCACTCAGCTTCTTATTCTTAAACTGGATTACTTTCATGTCCATTTCCTCCTGCACACCAAGGAAGAAAGGCTTGACCATGCTGAATTCAATTGCAGGCAGATTTGCCATGTAAATGAACCCACCGTAGACGAGACTCCTGCTATGCGAATGGGCTCAATGAGAGTTGTGGTGGTCTTCTCCTCCTTTTTGCTTTTCTTCTCAGGTGGGCCGGGGGGACTGTCTCCCCCGGAGGGACGTTTTCCTCCCCCTGCACCTGACATTTTGACTTCCCCTGCGAGTAAGTCAACATTAATCAACATTTAGACTTCTCTTGAAGTAATTAAAAACTAAAACCCCTCATTGATTCATTATATTGACGACTACCCTCGACTTTAACCTCGTTTAAACAAAAAGCGACCAACTGTTAGCATGGTAATAATGAGTAAATGTAAATCTGGAAGATAAGTGGCTAACCAAACCGAAAATGCACCTTTTACTTAGCTGCGATTAGCTTATATTAGCCCCATTCACTGAGGTAATGTAGGCTAATGCTAATAATACCGCCTCCGTCAAAGCACACTGAATTGCTGGACGACCGGAACAACGTTTTACACGGATAAATAAACAAATTTCCCAATAAAGTCCGCAAACGAAACAGTTTTTCGTCTCTACGATACAAACCTTCTCAGGAGCAAGTTGATGAAACGCTTCAAGTCATCGGAGCAACTAGCGGAAGTGGCGCTACGTACTTCCGCTCATGAGTCGCCAACAAGCAAACATATTTTATTTATATTTTATTTTCATTTTTGCTTTGCTTTATTTTTTTAGTGAATGTGTTCAAGTTCGGATGCTTATGGAGTGTTCTGTTTTCATTAAAAAATAAACTATATAAAACATCGGAGCAGCTAGCGGAAGTTCTGTGCGTATTTCCGCTAAAGTCACTGCCTGGCAAAATAGCGATTTATTTTTATTTTTTGCTATTTTTTTATTGAATGTGTTTCAAGTTTGGATGCTTATTGAGTGCTCTAATTAAAATAAACTATATAAATTACAGTTAGAAAAAAAAAAGACCGCAACACACTCCGCCCACGTGAGGGCGATACTGACGGGGAAAAAAACAAAAAAACAAACCGAATGCAGTTACGAGGAATGCAGGAAAAATGTCATCACATTCCAAATCTAGTCTTTTTTTCGACCGACTCGCTTCGGATATTATCGCCACTGACGCGTGTGCAGTGATGGCTTCACATTAGTTTTGTCGCATCACGCTGCACCCTTTGACCGCTCCCACGGTGCTTGTTGTTAGCGTTTCTCTGTCATACATGGTGAGTACTGAATAGCTTTACACGGTCAGTGAACTGCGGCGAGCGAGGCCACGACTAGCACTTAAGTATAAGTAATATATCATATTTTAGAAACAGCACAAGAAAGACATGGAAAAAATACATCTCAATTATGTCTGCCTCGCGTGTGTGGAAGAACAGCGATCGGAAAACACGTACATACCTACATACAACAAACACACTTCCCTGTACTGCAGTTCCTGTTATTGAGTGTTCCCTTCAAGTTGAACTCTGACTACCTTTTTTTGTTGTCTAAAGCGCTCCATCCCGCCAGCATGACAAAAGACATAGTGCTTGGAGATGATCTGCCTGACTGGGTGGGTGCAAAAGAGTTTTACCAGAAGTATGACCCCAAAGAGGTGATTGGCCGGTGAGTCCATTGGGTAACACAAGTAGTGGAAGATCACAGAATATCTCTTTCCAGGAAATGGAAAAGTGAGAAAAGAAGTGTTTTTCATAATTTCATACGGATAAGGCTTTTGGCCCCAAATTTGAACATCCTGGTTAAAAGTTTACTTTGAAAGCAATTCTAACTGTTGAGCTGTCGTCTTCATTTTTTAGGGGTGTGAGCAGCGTGGTACGCAGGTGCGTGCACAGGCACACGGGGCAGGAGCTGGCCGTCAAGATCATCGAGATCACCTCTGAGAAGATGACCATCCAGCAGTTGGAGGAGGTCAAGACCTCCACGCTGAAGGAGATCCAAGTCCTCAACATGGTCAAGGGCCACTCGTCAATCAGTAGGTGCAAAATGCACTCATGACATAAAAATGGAAGCGAGTTTGATAACAGCCCTTTATTCTTTCACTTAGTTACACTCATTGATTCCTACGAATCTGCGACCTTCATCTTCCTGGTGTTTGACCTGTGAGTAGGATCACATGTACCTATTACTGCTGTGACAAATTAAAATAAGTCAATAAAAGAATGGTTACGTTTTTTTCTGCTTGACAGTATGCGGCGGGGGGAGCTGTTTGACTACCTCACAGAAAAAGTTACACTGAGTGAGAAAGAAACAAGGTGAGTTTGTGTCCAAAATGAAAACAAAGAAACGTGTCAAACACGACCATGCTTGCTCGTGAACGCAGGAGCATGATGCGAGCTCTGCTGGAAGCGGTGCGCTACCTCCACTCCCGCCACATCGTCCACCGCGACCTGAAACCCGAGAACATCTTGCTGGACGACCATGGACACATCAAACTGTCCGACTTTGGCTTCTCGGTGCAGCTGCAGCCCGGGGAGAAGCTGAGAGGTACTCGAGTGAGAGATCAAAAGTGTTCGACACGACGCAACACTTTTCAAAATCACGACTCTGCGTCTGTTGTTGTCATCAGAGCTTTGCGGAACCCCCGGTTATTTGGCTCCCGAAATACTGAAATGCTCCATGGATGAAATGCACCCCGGCTACGGAAAAGAGGTTGACCTGTAAGTCCAGACCAGATGCGTCTCATTTATTGCGTCCCGCAAGGAAGGAAGCGTGGGCTTAAATTTGCTTATTTTGGTTTGATTGTTTCTTGTCTCTCTCTCTTTTTATTTATTTTTTTGAACAAGTTCGCTCAGGCTTCTGCTAGAAAGTGAAAAAAAATGTCAGGAAAAGCCCACTAGAACATCAGAAATTTAGAAGTGGGTGTGCACACTTTTGCAGCCACATTATTTCAGATATTTTTACTCCCCACCAGTTACTTTAAATTGATACTGATGTGAGTGTATGCAGTCCCTCGAGTAGTATAATATTGCAATCGAGTAGTATAATATTGCAAGTGTTTAGTTGGTGCCGTGACCTGGATCCCAATCTAACCCTTCTGTGTGTTACCACAGCTGGGCATGCGGCGTGATCCTCTTCACCTTACTGGCGGGCTCGCCGCCCTTCTGGCACCGCAAGCAGATGCTGATGCTCAGGATGATCATGGAGGGCCGCCACAAGTTCGGCTCGCCCGAGTGGGACGACCGCTCGGACACCGTCAAGGATCTGGTGAGCCGGAATTATTTGCACCGATAATAAGTGGATTGAAGTACACTTACCTCGATGTTTGCACGCCGACGTTCAGATCTCCAGGCTGCTGGTGGTGGATGCCGCCGCGCGCCTCACGGCCGAGCAGGCCTTGGCGCACCCTTTCTTCAGGCAGTACCAGAAGGAGGACGTGCGATGCTTCAGCCCCAGAAAGTCGTTCAGGGTGAGTGGATTCAGAAATCCATCAGTTGGGGGGGAAGTGGAAGAAACTGAGTACAAATACTTTAACTATGGTATTTCAGGAATCTGTATTTTACTTTTGAACTTGAGTGCAAAAATTCATTTAGACTTTCGCACTTAACTCATTCACTGCCACTGACGGTTATAGACGTCAAAGATCCAATTTTAAGGCCATTTCAGAGTCTGTACTTTTCTTACTTTTACTCTAGTAAAATGTATCGATTCTAATTTCCTCAATGACATGATAAAAACTCCACCAACATTACATTCCAAATTAAATTTTGCAGAGCCAGTAACTGGTTAAACAATTAAAACACGAACATTTAAACACAAACATTGACATCAGCAAGGGTGAGATGAAAATATTTATCATTCTAATTCAATAATTGTAAATATACATTTAAAAGATTCTGAATTGCTTTAACGTGCAATAAGTCAGGTCTGTCATAAATGTAAGAAAATACTTTTAATTGCATGTTAACTGTAAGTTTCAAGAAAACAGTAAAAATATATTTTTCTTATGAATAGATGGGAAAAAGATATTAAAATAATCGATTCATGGTTTTATGAACCAGGCTCAAAGGAAAATTGATTCGATAGATTAATCAATTTTGTAAACCCAGCCTTAGTAAAATGAATCACTACTTCTACCTTTACTGGACTCTTTGTCAAGTGATAAAAATGGATTTTGATTAAAAAAAAAAAATTACGGTATTTACCTGAATGGGTGGCGATCCGCTGCTGGCCGGCTAACACAGTGCTAGCACCAAACAAAATGGAGTTTCCAGTAGGGCTGCACAAAAAAATTGCGATATTGGCCTATGCAATATGCATACGCAAAGACATGCAATAAGTTTGATGTGGACTTTTATGCTTTTATCTGAATTTGACCAGTCAGACTGTCAGGTTTACCTCTTTGACATTTATTAAACATGACAAAAAAGGAGAGAAGACGCTCAGTTCAAAGCTCGCGAGGAGAGAGGAGAAGAACTGACACAATTCACTACTGCAAATCCTCTCCTCACCCTCTCTTTTTATTTGGTTTCCACTCCCCTAGTTACGTGGGTGTTCCAACCCTAATGCAAATGCAAAACATAGTTGGAACACAGTCTACTTAATGAAAATGTGCACTGCCATCCAATAGTTGAACATTATCGAGAGGTAATTACATTTAATTAAGAACACATTGAGTTTGATTATTTTGCCGCATGAAAAAAATGTAATTCTTTCATTAGATAATAAAAATGTCTTTTCTTTAGGTACATGTTAAATATCGCAATATCTATCGCTATATTCACCAACTATATCGCATGTTTTTCCAATATCGTGCAGCCCTATAGCAAACTTTGACGCCGTACTTGAGAGACCAAGTAGCTTAGTGCTAGCTAGGATGAGTTTAAAATGGGACCGTCACAGAAACATACTTTGTTCTGCCGTTTTAAACAAAAAAAGGTTACCTATTCCATGTGTTACTAATTCAGTACGATACGAGTACTTTGTTACACTTCTAAAATCCGTGTTGCGCCGCCAAGGACTCCCAACGTGATCCCATGTTGTCTTCTTCGTCAGGTGCTAATCGTGACGGTGCTGGCATGCATCCGGATGTACGCGCGCTACCGCAGGGCCCGCCCGCTGACCCGCGATGTGCTGGCCCGAGATCCTTACTCGCTGCGGGGCGTGCGCAAACTCATCGACGGCTGCGCCTTCCGCATCTACGGCCACTGGGTGAAGAAAGGCGAGCAGCAGAACCGGGCCGCCCTCTTCCAGAACACGGCCAAGGTCATGTTGCTCGAGCTGGACGACTTTGAAATATAAACCTCACGTCTTGTTTTTTTAATGGCGCTGTTGTCGTTTTAATTTCAAGAGGAGGGATTCAGGAATTTATGCCTTACTGCATGCTGTCTCAAGCACGCGCATTTTTTGGGTTGTTTTAACCTGTCAATTGTCAAGTTTTTTTTGTTTTTTTTTGCAGTGTGCTTCGCATTAAAAGGGCATTTATTCATGTGTTTATTTGGGATTCTAACACTCACCTTCAGGAAAACACTGTGATTAGTTCTTGAACAAACTACTCACAAAACGTTTGGGCTTTCGGCTGAAATTTCACGATGAACCTAAAATGTACCGAAACACTGACCAAGTGCATTGAAAAGTTACAAGAAAGTCAAATTAAGTTCTCCACCAAAGGATCAAGTGCATTTAGGGTTTATCCTGATATCCTGTGCTTTTTTGTGAGTAGCGTATTAGCATACAAATAGATTGTATTGAACTTAAACTTGTAGACATTCTTGCGATACGAACGAGTACTGAAAGTCAAATGTGAAATATTTACTGTACTTGCATGTTTTTGGTTAAAAAAAAAAAAAATCTCTCCACGTTTCTTCATAAGAAACTAACTGTTGTGACTGTATTTCCTGTGAAAACTCATTCCATTGCACCATAACCGTTGAACGTGACTAAATAAATACTATTTAATATTTGCTCTAGAATCTAATGTCTTTTTTTTTTTTTTTTTTTTTTTTTTTTGGGTGATTTGGCGCACTACAGGATGAAAATAGCACCATAGTGATTCTCAGTGTGGTTCCCAGGCTCCCTCTAGTGGAACCTGAGAGAATCACTGCCCAAGTAGAGTTTAGTTGTATTTTACTTTTAAGGTTATTTTCATATATTCAGTGTTAATGTTTCAGTGGATTACAATAATATTAAATATACTTTTTTACCGACATAAATTTGTGTAAAAAGACCCACTAATAACGCGCTATCCTTCTGACTGAGCCGAAATGTAACGAACAACCTTTCGGCACTGCTGCCGCGTGGCTGTAACCATGGCAACCAGATAGCCCACTTGCACAGAATCCATTAAGTCGAGAGGTGTGTTTGTGCGTCTCGCTTTGATGTTTTTCGAGGAACCTCTTTCAGCCACTTCACCGGAAGATGCTGCAATGATTTTAAAACGCAGCAATCTGCCTCCTGCCAGGATGTTGTTTGTCATTTTGGAGCAAATTGTAGAGAGGTAAAATAAGAAAGCTGTGTTTTAACAATATATCAGAGCGATAATATGAACACGTTTTTGGGGCCTGGGCCTCGTCCTTCCTTCGTTACTTGTCCACGCTGGCTGAGCCTTGTTTAAGAACATTATCCCCTTTTAATCCACTTTGCCTTCTGCTCCATGCAGGTGAGCAGACAGTCAGATGGAGCTGGGGGCTGCCCTCACACGCCCGCTTCCTCTTTTAATTGCTTTAAGTGCTTTCTTTCCACCCCGTTTCTGCACTTTTGGTTCAAGTTTTTAAAGCATCTTGCCGGAGTCGCTCATCAGCATGGAGGACCCGGATATACGACAGCAGAAGCTGGACAATCAGGTAAAAACAACAAATATTCTACTGATGTAATAGAGTACCTTATAATGTATTGTCTTTGTCAAGTTTTAAACCATCATTAATATAGTATTATGTTCCAAGCTGACTGAGAAGCATCCTTGATTTGTCAGAAACACCTGCTATTGAACTTGAGGGAACACAAGAGTTACTAAGTACGGTAATCATGTATAGTAAATACAAAGACAGTCACGCTTAGTTTTTTTTTTCCTCAAAAATAGGTTTATTATTATTATCTTGATTTGTCGCAATACTTAAACAGCACATTCAAATGTTGAGCTAATGTTTGCTAAAATTACCCTATGGCCTTAGTCTGTCCTTTTTAGATGTGCATATATCCTCCTGACTACCAGCAATTCAAATTTGTCCTCTGTAGTTCACCTTTTTAAACATGAATATCTCCCACCCGGTGCATAAACACTTTTTATTGAACAAATTTAGGATTTAAATGTTGTTAGCATGTTTTCTATAAGACTTTTAAGAACACATTAAAGTATTGTTTGAATTATTTTAACTGTATTTGAGCCTAGCTTTTAAGTTAAAAAAAAAATGTCCTCTGGAGTGGACACATAACTTAAAAATAAAAACTTTTTTTTTTCCTCCCCCCCCAAAACATTTATTTTGCAGTATTCCAGTTATTTCACAAAGATTGGGTAATATCAAAATAAACACGACTGGACAATATTTTTTTTCCTGGTAGTCAGGAGGATATACAGGCAAAAACTCGTTGTTTTCCAAAGTAGTTTACAAATGTTCTGTTTTGAATCAACATTGACAGGATATTTACAGTCAAGAGTCTGAGATTTCAAGATTTTGTCGATTTAAAATAAGTCTACATGATTCCTCGATTATCAATAATAAGAATTAGATCTAATTGTGTCCCAGAGATCCATATTGATGAAGAAACAACAAAAGAAGCGTGCCGATTGTCAAATGGTGGTCGCCAACCGGGACGCCCGCCACAAGAATCGCAGACAAAAAGGCCGCTCGGACGAGACGCCGCTGCTGATCAGCCAGTCCCTCAGCAACATCTCCCTCAACGGTTTGTCTCAAAATCATCACTTGGTGCACAATACCTCACTGTGCTGTCGTTACAACATTTTCATGACTCATTTCTATTCAAATTTCCCGTGAAGACCAAGTGGAGCATGCGCTTGACAACCCGATGGATGTCATCATGCTGGCGGAGGGCGAGAGCGACGCGAAGGCCGCCGTGATGTTAGGTGAGGTGTCTGCGGATAGACCGTTCACCCCCAAAAAGATCAACCTGGACACGGAGCAAGTGGAAGACGGAATAGAGGACGACGATGCGCATGCGGAAGAAAAGAAGACCAAGAAGAAAGAGAAAGCCCAACGTAAGATTTTCATCTATTACAGGTGACTGGAGCATATCTGTACTAGTTTGCAACATGTCTTCTTCTCCAGCTGCAGACGACAAGGACGGACAGGAGAAAGACAAGGAGAAACAGGAGAGAAAAATAAAAAGGAAAGACAAAGCAAAAGAGCGCGACGAACACAAGACAAACAAAACGACCAAACAAGAGCGCAAAAGTAAGCACGGCATTCGCTGTCCAGATTATGTGGACTAAAAGCAGGGATTCTCAAAAGTGTTGGATGCTGGCTCCCTCTGGTGGTATGCGAAAGAGTAACAGAATTAAATATTCAGCACCGTTCAGTCGTGTTTAGGTTCAGAGGTGGCAAATCCGTCTCCAGAAAGTATAAACCCTGACACAGTTTGGCTTTCACCCATCATGCTAGCTAGCTAGCTCCTTAAAAGGTAAAGAAGCACCATGGGAGCTATCTTACTAGCACCTGGGGCTGAAGCCAAACTGTGGCAGGGTTTTTTTCTTACTGGACCTGGATTTGCCACCTTTGATTTATCAATTTGACTTCACGTAAGGCTTTTACCATTTCTTTTTCTCTGTCGTTTCTATTTTGTGCAGAGAAGCACTTACGCGACACGTCAGCTTCAGACCTGGATCAGACCAGCCCAAAGAAGAACGGACACACTGAAAGCGGCGACGATGAGGAAGGCGAGTGCCCGACGCCGTTCCGCGACTCTCCTCGGAGGAAAAAACATCTGGACACATGTACACGTCAATTTGTGACCGCCATCCAGATGATTGTTTGGTATAATATTTTGTGAATATTTCCTCACAGCCAGGTGCCAGATAAGTGACGACAGCAAGGACGAGGACGTTCAGGCGGAAGGGAAAGAAAGGAAGAAGAAGAGAGTTGAGAAACACACACCGAGTTTGGCGTCTCTCAACTCGAACTACAAGGAGAGCTCGTCTTCAGCCAGCGAATCCAGCAATGGAGTGAGTTGCCAAAAATTGAGCTACAGTTGGCTAACCGTAGCCATTTTGGGTGATTCTTCATTTTGGACGAAGCCCGAGTAGCCGTAAAACATTCAAATTCCACACATGATTTTAACAAAACGAATGAATTTTGCCACTGCAGACAGCTTCTCCGTTATCGTTGGAAGACCTCCAGGCGTTCGCCTTGCGTCCTGCCCCCAGAGACGTGACCATCCAGTGTCGGGTCACCAGGGACAGGAGAGGCATGGAGAAGGGCATGTACCCCACTTACTACCTTCACATGGAGAAAGACGACGGAAAGAGGGTCAGTTCTCAACATCAGCTATACTGTTACTTTTACATTTGTTTTAAGTCTGCACTTAACTCCGTATATTTGAAAACAGACATTTGTACTTCCTACTTAGTAGTAGATGTAGGCTACCTCTGCTATCTTTTCATTGTAAACGTCAATTATATTCGGAAGGCTGTTTGACTCTTTGTTTTGTTTTGTTTTTTTACCCTATGTCACCATTAAGGTGTTTCTAATGGCAGGCCGAAAAAGGAAGAGAAGCAAAACATCCAACTATCTCATCTCAACTGACCCAACAAATCTGACCCGAGATACTAGCTGCTACATCGGAAAGCTAAGGTTGATTTCTCTCATATGACACCCTTCATTTACTGTACATAAGACTGATACTGTCTGTATGTGCCAGGTCCAACGCTCTGGGAACAAAGTTTATTGTATACGACGCAGGAGAAAACCCAGATAAAAAGCCTTTTATTAAAGAGTGTGACTCTGTGCGACAGGAGCTGGCGGCCATTTGTTATGTGAGTCGAATGATCTAATTATACAGTCAATGTCAGCTGTCAGTACACATTAAAAAAAAAAAACCTTATGAATTTCTATTCCAGGAGACAAACGTTCTTGGATTTCGGGGCCCCCGCAAAATGACAGTGATCATCCCGGGAATGCTGGAGAATGACAACAGAGTGTCCATCCAGCCAAAAAATGTCAGTTTACGATCTGGGCCCGAATGTGATGTAAAAATAGAAATGTTTCACTGGAACGCTGGTGACACTTTCAGGAACAGGAAACCCTGCTGGCGCGCCACGCCAACAACAACACGGACAAGCTAGTGACCCTGGTCAACAAATGTCCCACCTGGAACGAGCAGACTCAGTCGTACGTGCTCAACTTCCACGGCCGCGTCACGCAAGCCTCTGTCAAAAACTTCCAGATCATCCACCCGGAGAATGGTGAATTCCCACCTGTGCCTACGTTGATTGCCATAGAACACAGGTCTCAAACTACAGTCCTCGAGGGCCGCAGTCCTTCATGTTTTAGAGGTTTCTCTCCTCAAACACAGCTACATCATATAATGAGGATCATTATCAGGTTCCTGCAGAGCTTGCTGATGAATCAGCTGTCTCTGAGGAGGGAAACCTCTAAAGCATGCAGGACTGTGGCCCTCAAGGACTGGAGTTTGAGACATGTGACACAGAGCATAGGTGTCAAACTGCAGTCCTCGAGGGCCGCAGTCCTGCAGGTTTTGGAGATTTCCCACTTTCAACACAGCTGATCCATATTTAAGCTCATCAGCAAGCTCTGTAGGAGCCTGATAATTATCCTGATCATTGAATCAGGTGCATTGGAGAAGAGAAACCTCGAAAACATGCAGGACTCTGGCCCTCGAGGACCGGTTCTTGACACATGTGCCATAGAGGGATGGTCCGATTTTGAGTGACAGTTGATGTGCTAAAATGTAGCAACATAACATTCTTGAGTTCAGATGACACGGCGGATCAAGATTTGACATTGTGCCTTGTTGTAAAGAACCATCTTAAATGAGATTAGCTCAAATGCTAACAGTTAGCATACAGGATGGCAGTCTGAGTATAAAATGCGCTAAAACAGATCGATCAGGATTTTACATTGTACCTTGTAGCTACAGAAGATTAGCTCAGATGCTAATATGCTAACATATAGCATGATGTCACAGTGATGAAAGCGCTGAGCCGCACAGAAATAGATTTTACATTTTCCCCGTTGGTGAGGGATCATTTTAAAGGATATTAGCTAAAATGTTTACTTACTTGCTAATGCTAACAGTTGTTGTACAAGATGTGAATTTGAGTAGAGAAAACGTTAAGGCAGGTTGATAAGCATTTTTGTTTGAGCTCAGATGCTAACATGCTAATGCGACCACACAAGGTGACTAATTTTTCTCCCACAATTTATCATTTTCTAACAAGGAGCTGAACAACAAATGTGTGTATGTCTTACATGAGCAATCTGTCTTTCAGGCGACTACATCGTGATGCAGTTCGGCCGCGTTTCCGAGGACGTCTTTTCCATGGATTACAGCTTCCCCATGTGTGCCCTTCAGGCCTTCGCCATCACACTCTCGTCTTTTGACGGCAAACTGGCCTGCGAGTGACCCTCAAGTGCTCTGCTGGATCTTGGATCTCAACTACATGCTTAAAGACAGTGGGGGAGTGGGGGAGGGTAGCTAGCCTTCCTAGCTTATTTTCACCGCCGTGTATCCTACAAAATATGCAAATACGCAAGCTCACTCAAAAGGATTTAGCGGTAGGTCTTGTGTACAATGCTGGCCCAGTTTCTTTTATTGTTATACTCTTTAATAGTAAATAAATAAATAAATAAATAAATAAAGTGAGCAGATGTAAAAGTTCATTTTTTTTTATTTCAGGGCTTCAGTGTACCGATAGTTGATTGTATTACTTTCAACATCAACATGTGTCAAGAAGCAGAATAATCTACTTGCCGTGTGTGTTCAGCGGAAACGTTAAGGTCTCTTATCACTAACAAGGAAACAGATTTATCTAAATAGTGCATAAAAAACCCCTGTGGTATCATATTGAAGACATCGCTGAGCTTATCGCGATTACTCTTGCACCACCATCGACACATTTCTATTTCACAAGAGCAGAGGCTTATTTGCACGTCATCAGATAAAATCCATAAGAATGTGACTGTTTTCTTGACACGACTTGTAACGCGCGGTGGCTGATCAGCTATGGACGGTGCAGCTGGATAGCAACTGAACTGGAAGCCCACAGACTTTATTAAATATGAAAACAAAAACAGTAGGCTGCTCGGCGACACTGCATATGGGGCATCATTCAGAATGATGTCTCTCACACTCACACTATACAGTACTGAAATACTCTCATACATATCACTACCCCCCCCCCCCCCCCACTCAAATACATCCATCCATCCATCCATTTTCATAACTGCTTATTCCTCACACTGAACTCATTTTGTAAAATATACAGAAATATGTTTCTGTAGTGTATGAGATTGTATCATAAGTTGTGATGTGATCTTAACTTTTCTGTCATTGTTTCAATCATGTGTATGAGTGTCGCGGTATTCAATGAGAGTGTTTCAGTAGTTGAGTGAAATACACAGTATTGCGAATGAGTGTTTAAGTATTGTGCATGAGAGTACTGTGTCGAGTGTATGTGTATGAGATAATTTCAGTTGTGTATGTCAGAGTTTTGTAGACTATTAAAGTGTTTAATTAATAGCATGAGAGCATTTCAGTAGTGTGGATAACTTTAGTAGTATAAGTAGCGAAAAATATTGAGTCGTAAAGTATGTGTGAGAGCATTTCAGTTGTATGAGAGTATTTCAGTGATTTGTGTGAGCAAAAAAAAATCCCATGTTTGACAGAGCATTTCAAAATGTATGAGAGAATATTAGTGGTGAGAGCAAACCATATTTGAGTAGTGTGTGAGAGCATTTTAGTAGAGTTGATGAGTGTGAGTAGTGTCGAAAATGTTTTAGTAGTGTAAACAAGTGGAAAAAAATGAGTACTAGTACAGTACGTGTGAGAGCATTTCTTCAGTGAGTTATGAGAGTGTTTCAGTAGTTTATAAGAGGGGGCGAAATCAGTAATGGTTGCGAGAGCATTTCAATAACATGTATGAAAGCATTTCAGTCGTGTGTATGTGAGCATTTCAATTGTGTGTGAGAATTGTCCTGAATGATGTCCCTAACAAGCCGCTCTCATTTCACAGGCTGAAGTTTTCTCACAGTACATCTTTTCTCTCTCTCTCTCTCTCTCTCTCTTTTTTTTTTTTTTAAATATATTCTTTTAAGTACACCTTCTAATCTTTTACACAATCATCATACGAGCCGCTTCATCAATTCAGGTTGCGCAACGTGAAGCTTGGCAGAAGATCCGCCTTTTTCAAAAAAAATAATCTAATTGCGATTTGTTTCTCCCCTCATTTTCGGGATTGCAATATAATATGCGATTATTTTTTCAAAGTCGTCTTCCACAAACTAGGAATTAATCTGTATTACCAATAAACAATAAATATTTTGGTTTTAACACCTCAACTTTTCATATTCAATCAAACAATATTAACTAATACTTCAAACTGGAATATTTTTGATACAGCTCTCGTAGTGGATGACATCTTTCGCAACCGTACCTAATCTAGCGTCCGGAGACATTAGCACCACCTATGCAGCGATGGTGCAAGCCCTTCCGCACACTTGCACCTACTCGCCCCTCCTTCGCCGAGATACGAGAGACTGACACCTCCCTCCTCCGCTCGTCCTTCTAATAAAGAGCTTTCAAAGGCAAATCGAGCCTGAGAGCACTACTGCACGGGTCGAAGGGAATGGAGCAGCTCAAACTGATGCTGCTTTTATTACATTCGGGACTTTGTGGCACAGGTGATGTCTTTCATTTCAATTCCGAATATTATTTACTGTAGAGCATTTATTTGCATAAAATGGTCAAAATATAAAAAAAAAAAAAAAAAGTTTTTTTTTTCCTGTTTATTACTTGGATATAAAGGGGAAAGCTATTTTTATATAAATAGCGATGCCGATACCGATTATTCGTCAAGGAGGCCGATAACCGATATTTCAAGCAGATATTCATTTGCAGTAAAACAGAAAATAATAGCATAAAAATTACCTTTTCTTTTAATTTTAAACATATAAACAATAGACATCTTTGTTTAATTAAAAATGTTAACAAATTGTAGAAATGTAGGGAATTTCCAGGGTCATCAGCATGTGTTAAGCTAAATTCAAAACTAAGCAAGTAAATAAATAGTTTTCTACTGTAAATAAAATTTTCCAAAATTTCAACATAATTTCTAAATGTATTTATTATTATTATTATTATTATTATTATTTATTTATTTATTTTGAATATAAATTAAAAAGTGTTGGGAGTTCCCAGTGTTACTTTGCAGTGAATGAATGAATGAATAAATAAATAAATAATTTTCTACTGTAAATTGTTCTCCAAAATTTCAACATAATTTCTAAATGTAATTTTTTTTATTTAGTTATTATTTTTTTATAAATTAAAAAGTGTTGGGACTTCCTAGTGTCAGCAGTGACAAATGTATGCAAAATTAAATGTTTCTAATTTTGGGTTTTCGTCAGGGTTCAAAAGATCTTTGCCCACAGCGACAAATTGTCTGAATATGTTTGAAATGTCTTTTGCAAGTAAAGTAAAAAATGTCTGAACATCTTGCAAATCCTCATGAAAACAAAACTTGCTACATTCGCAAGCATTCACTGCTAGGTGCGATTCCAGCTTTATCGGCGTTCAGATTCGTAAAAAGGCCGATGCCGATATTTGTCAACATGCCAAATATCGGCACCGATAATCGACCCGGCCGATAATTGGTCTATCCCTAGTTTTTGCCACCTCTGATGAGTTTTGTGTGATTTGTAGATATGAAGGAGAGTCTTCAGTGCCACAATGATTTCATGCTCACCATCAGTTGCTCCCTCCTGAACCTCACATCAGCCCACGACAGCCCACAGCTGCTGACTTTTGCAAAAAAATATACAAAGTAAGACCCACGCCACCACTTCCAAATTTTCCACAATGAAACAAAATGATATTCATTTCTCCGCAGGAAGACGTACACGTGCCAGCTGTCAAACTCCGGCCGAGGCCGCCGCTCCTGTTCCGTCATGACAAACACGAGCACGTCGACAGAGTCGTGTGATTTTGTGGATTTCGACGTGTATGGGATCTCGCTGTGCGAGAGTGCTCAGAAGTGCCAGTTGCTAGAGAGCGAATACATGCCAAAGGAACATAGTAGGGAGGCATCATAACACTTTTATCCAAGTCAAAAGACACGTTTGGCCATTTTCGGACAAATATTTTACTGATTTGATACCAGCCCAAATGACTAATACTTGAAGGAAAAAAAAAAAAAAAAGCTTAAGAGTATCGCACTTAAAAAAAAAAAAAAAAGTGGTAATGAACATCAGCGGTTCAGAAATTGATAATATACTGCATGTGTGACTTTTCCTAGTTAAACCGAACGCACCGTGCTGCCTCGCAGTCAGCCACAACTCTAGTCAACATCACTTTACGTGGAAAAACACCTACGAGAAATGTACAGGCACCACACTGACAGAACACCTCAAATATCAGCTCCGTTTCTACGGTCGACGGGACAAAGACATTGTAAGGAGGCCATTTTGAAACAGGTCAAAGGTGACAAAATGACATAATCAGAGATCCTCTTCACCCACAGGAACAATTCCACGAGACATACCGTACAAACTATTCTGTGGATGACCGCGACTTTGAGACAAACACGGAATACGGGACCGAGGTGAGGTCCAAGCCAAGTGGGACTAACTTTAAGGGCCAATGGAGTGATTGGTCGCAAGAGGTCCGATGGAGGACTACCTTGAACAATGGTAAGGCTTTCTTCCAATCACACTCACTTTCAGCTTGAAAACATATTGTACTCAACAAATCAATATGATATGTTGGGCAGATTCCACAGTTGATGGCTTCCTTTCCAAACACGGCAAAACGGTCTTCCTGGCTTCGGGTGTGGCGGCGACACTCGTCCTGATGTTGTGCGGCGCTTTGCTAAAAAGGTAACGGCGCTCCTCCGTTTAGGCAGAAAAGAAAAAATCTTTATTTGCCAAAGTGATTAATTGATTGATCACAATTTGCACATTTCCAGGTGGAGGCGAGGTGCCTTTGTTCCCACTCCAGCGCCATATTTTCAGAGCTTATATGGCGAATGTCATGGGGATTTTAAGGTATTGAGGAAGGAGAATGGGAGTACTGGGAAGTACAAATGTATTCAAGACCCAGTGTGTAGTATTTGGCGCCATCTAGTGGTCAAAACACGGAGGAGACCGCACACTACAGTGGCTCAGAGAGACCATATTTCGCAACCCTACCAACAATTCTTGTTCCAACTAGTGGTCAAAACACGGAGGAGAACGCACACTACAGTGGCTCAGAGAGACCATATTTCGCAACCCGACCAACAATTCTTGTTTTGAGCGCACAACAAGCATATTAACGAGCGACGGTGACTTGGCAGCCATTGTGAACAGAGGTGATAAATCCAGCGCCAGATAGTAAAAAAAAAAAAAAAAAAAAACTGCCGCAGTTTGGCTTTAGCCCCAGATGCTTGCTAGCTAGCTCACTAAAAAGTAAACAAGCACCATGGGAGCTAGCTAGTTAGCTAGCACATAGCAAACTGTGGCAGGGTTTTTACTTTTTGTACCTGGAAGACCGAGCGAGCCGGAATTAGCCGGAGCAAGCTGACAAGATCGGCTAGCGGGAGTTAGTCCGAGCCATAGGCTGGAGTGGCTAACAATAGTGACTAGCGGGAGGAGCTAGGAAAAAAGAACACTAGTAAAAGCTTGCCAGAGTAAAGCATAAAGTGATAAGCGACGGACCCGAATGAAATATGGCAGCTCTAGTAGGGTGAGACTACAGCCAATAATAATATAGAATTATAACTAGACCTACAAATATATATATATATATATATATATATATATATATATATATATATAATGTGTTTATACAATATATTTTTTTGCATACTATTGACATACAGTTTTCAAAATTAATGAATTATTAGTTCACCACTAGATGGCACTAGGGTTCTTAAAATAGTTTCCCCCCCCCCAGGTATCCGTTTTATTTTTCCTTTTACCCCCTTACCACCAAACCCAAAGTGAAGCATGGTGGTGGTACAGCTTTTTTTCTGTATTAATACTTCTATTTAATTCCAGATTGTGAATTCCCCCCCCCCCCCAATATGACCACAGAGCTGGGTGGACGCGCAAGCAAACATGATCATCACGCTGAAGCCAGAAGACACGCTCCAAGTGGACAGCCACGAGGAAGAGACGGCAAAACAGGATCGTGAGACGGCGTATGAAAACATCACAAGCGATTCAGCACGTTTACAGCCTGATGACGGTAAAGCGGCGCGGGGGACAAGCAGCGTTCCTCTCATTCAGGGAGAACCGCCCCTGTCCTGCAATGAATACTGCACACTGAGCATCTTGCAGCAGCAGACCACGCACGTCGCAGGGAAAGTTACAAGTGTTGACGTGGAGCACGCTGGGAGGTCAGAGTGCGATTACTGTAATGTCTCTGTTAAGTCAGAATGACGCTTTCCAGAAATGAATATTAAACTCTGGTGTTGTTTTGTTCAATGTGCGGGAGATTAAGGTTGCAAAGGAGTGAGAAATTTCCTGTAAATTTGCATGGGAAGTTCAACCACAATTAATTCTCAGATTCTCAAATATTTGGGTTATTTCATTTTTTGTTTTCAGTTTCGTGTTTTTATAATAATTCAGACTCATTGCTACACCTCTGCATGTTTTTGTTTCCTAAAAACAACAGATTTAAACTGTGATGTTTCATTTCATGTCAATGACATTAAATTTCTTCTTGTTTACACCAAATGTAAGTGGCTTGTTTTGCATTTTTATCCCAATGTGAAACAAACTTAAAACCAAAGTAACATCATATAATTATTTGACTTACCCATATCAAAAGCACACATAGTGGTGGACCGTACCCGTCTTCAGTGGGGACCTGCTAGATTTCAAGGGCTACTTGACTCATTGAGCTATTTTCAGCAGTAAAACGTTCATTTTTGTGTCCAGATTCATTTGATAACTTCATTATTTTTCATGCACAATTCAATACCGTCAAAAATCTATAAATAAATTCCACTTGCTGTTGATTGATGATGTCACCTGTGCTGAGGAAATGGTTACCGACCAATCACGGCTCACCTGTTTTCTGGGTTTGGTCAGCAAACAGACTGGTTGTTACCAGTTTCCTGAACACAGGTTATGTCATCTTCAGTTGACAGCAACTGGCAAAATGATTTTTTTAAAGGCATTAATTGTTCATGGAAAATAATTAAGCTGCCACATTACCAACAAAATATCTTCTTACTGTTGAAAACGTCTCGAGTTAAGTATCCTCTTCACACAAAACAATATTCAATAAGACAAAAAACGTTTTAAAAGTAAAAATACATCATTTCAACAGATTATGACTTTTAAATGTAGATCACTAAGGTCCTGTTTTGCTGTAGTTGAGTTGTCTGTAATGAATTCTGCTCCCATCAGCCAACCAGAGGACAGGAAAATGCTGACTAGAACAAAATCGAAATCTCATTGGCTGATTCTGAGTGTTGGGTAGATTACATTGGCATGGCAACAGAAGCTAAAATCTGATTGGACAGAAAAGAAATAAAAGCCACAGCCCACCAAAACACTGGAAATTGGGAGAATGCCGTTTGCGAATTCATACCATTTCATGTCACAAAAGAAACCTTTTGTAGAAAGTTTTATTTACGCCAACACATACATGAACAAAGCACCGTATAACCTTAAAGTCTGATACAATGGTATGCCTAGCTGCCTCGGTCACCGCAGCCTTTTTATTCATCCAAAAACCAGAACACTCGGAATTAACAAAAAGACAGCCAAGGCAGCAGATTCTATCGTATGTTACAGCATGCGGAATAGAAAAACCCAGGAAAGAATTAGACAGAACCATCTAGAGACACTAAGTGAAATACAACAGTATAAAAGTGCCATTCATTATACAGCAGCTGAAATACTGACAATGAAATAAGCAGACATTTTTACATTGAACGTGGAAAAGAAGAGGGGAAAAAATAAAAATAAAAATAAAAAATCCTTCCTTGGACATGGATGACGGCCATCTTGAATGGACTCGATGAAACTGGGCTGGAGTCGCGTCCCTCGCACCACATAAGACAAAGTTTTAAAGAAATGAGCGGAGTGCTGAAGCCCCGAGCTCCTCTCAGCGTTACGCACCAACCGGCAATTAAGAGCAAAACCAATGGCGCAAACAAAACAAAACAAAACAAAAGACAGGTCAAATGGGGGGTGGGTGTGGATGGCACAGAATGTGTAAAGTTTAAATAGAAGTCTTTAAGCAAGTCCCGATGTGAGGGGAGCACATTCATTGTGACTTGAGCGGGGGAGGTGATTCCTTCTGCCACGGCACGACACCCGTCCTTGCCCTTACGACGGGGAGAACTTTTTGGCTTGTGATCGAACTCTTTTTTCATAATCTACTCTGTTTTGGCTGCAAAAGAAAGAAAAAAACAACTTTACACCGAGTACTGTTTTGAAGCAATCTGTTTCATCCTTGACAATCATAGTATGTTTTCGTGGTTCAATTAAAAAAGAAGAAAAAAAAAAGCGAATACAAGAGAATCAGTCACTCAAAGCTCATCATCTTTCTGAGCATCATTTGACTTTGTGCTGACACTTTGTCACGTTTGGCAGTCAGAACCAGAACAGAACAGAACAGAACAGAACGTGCATCTTACCAGTAGATTGTGTAAGCCTCTGCTTGGGCTGGATCCTGGATATTAGGCTCGTTTAGGAGTTCCTGAATACCTAATAGGATCTGCGGGAGAAATTACCCAGTGAGACAAAATTGAAACCATTCTCTAACTTGTATTTTCATGTGAAGCTCCAGAAGTAACTACCACAAAATAGGGTCACTTAAAGGAACACAAGACTTGTGAAAAACTAACCAGCTATTCTGTGAAATGGTTAATTTCAACTCTTCCTTGAGGGGAAAAAAAAAAGCCAATTATTTGAGCAATTATGATTTTATAGCACTTCTTATGAATATTTTTGCACCAAGGACTGTATCGGGCATTTCGGACAGTCACGTGATCATCGTGATGTATCGCGTGCGTAAAATACACATCGAGTGAATAACAAAGAACTCACGAGGAATTATCGCATGGAACTTTGCCTTACAACAAAGAAGCACTGCTTCCAAAGCAGTGCAAATGGAGGACACGCCAAAGACATCCGGGTAACTTGTATTCTGCTAGACTAAGCTACATGTCGTGTGCTAAGCACGGTTTAAAGCGTACATTAAGAGCGCCCAACCCCGCACGGAATGACATGAAACCGGACATGTTGAGGACTTTACTTTGAAACAGTACTTGGGATCCAAGATGTCTTTTTCTCGCTCATCACATCAGCAAATTCCCCTTGAAATGAACGAAATTTTAATAGAGATTTTTCCTCATGGTTAAGCTAAAAATTGGCCCATTCCAAGAGATTAGAAAATATTCAGCCTATAGTACTGTCTCAGAAAATTAGAATATTGTGATAGTCCATTATTTTCTGTAATGCAATTAAACAAAAATGCCATACATTCTGGATTCATGACAAATCAATTGAAATATTGCAAACCTTTTATTGTTTTAATATTGCTGATTGTGGCTTTTTTTTTTTTTTTTTACTTGATCTGAGGAAATATTATGATAATATAATATTTTGAGATAGGATATTTGAGTTTTCTTAATCTGTAAGCCATTATCAGCAATATTAAAAATAATAAAAGGCTTTCAATATTTCAGTTGATTTGTAATGAATCCAGAATGTATGACATTTTGGCTTATTTAATTGCATTGCAGAAAATAATGGACTTTATCACAATATTCTAATTTTCTGAGACAAGTCCTGTAGAACTGGTAACATGAATTCATGAATACTCATTGCCTATTTTAGACGCGCTTTGCAGTATCTACTTTTTTCCAATGTCAAATGAAGACAAACTAAAATAAAATGATCCCCGCAAAGCTTCAAGACAGAGATTTTCACTTTGACTTTTTGAAACGTTCATGTTACTCGTTTCATCATTTCAACCCTAAATGATAGTTGCTTATGCAGTGCAAACCTGCTTTATTGTAATGGCTGGTCTCCAGTCCTTGTCCTCCTCTAGGATAGAAAGGCATACTGTTCCTGATGGATACACGTTTGGATGAAAGAGGGGAGGCTCAAATTTACCTGAAGACAAGAATTTTTTTTTACGAAATCAGTGTGATAACAACAAACAAGCCTGTACCATCTGGACACAGTGCATTTGATATGCAGCTATCTGATATTGTGACCATGACAATGTAGTTAGTGGAAACCAGAAACAAAAACAGAAACACTGTAAAAATCTTAGGAACACGCTGCAATCTACATTAGGAAGAGACCAACAATTGGCCTTCTATTCCGGATGACTGCTTCCGAGGCATTTTGGCCAACTAACGGAGACTCCCACTTGCATCAAAGTAAACACGTTAGGAAAGGAGAGGGCAACTCACATTTTGGAGGCGATGAAGGATAGTCATCCTTGAACAACATGCGCAGTTTGAAAAGGCCTCCTTCCCACGGAGTCTGGTGACACGCAATTATGTGATCAGCTTCGCAAATACGGAACGTCCAAGTATGGCTCACGCGTTCACGTTTCATTTTAAAACCAAAGCAAGGGTTGCACAGTACAGTCTGTACACATCTTTTATGCAGAAATGATCACATCTCATTTAAAATGAATTATGTTTGATTAGAATGATAATTAAATGCAACTTTACCCCCTTTTTGCCAGGGATGGCACACTCCCAGTTCATGAGGTTCATGGTTCCATCCGGGTTTTTTGTTGGTACGGCAACAAATCCCTGAAGAGACACAACAGACATTCAAGGGAATAAGAGAATGTAACTTTTTTTTTTTTTTTGCTATGGGTAAGGGTTCACTGTATACCGTACTTACAAAAGGATGATCTTTCCGCCATGCTTTGCGCTCCTGGGCAAGCCGGCTCAATGCAATGCCAGACATGATTTGTAAACTCCTATAATGAAGAGGAGAAAAAAAAAACTATATTAAAACTTAAAAAGTAGCTCTGAGGTGCCATCAGCCACGTCAGGCCTTTTGACATATAAATTGTGACTTGGTTAGTCCAATCGACACAGCTCAACTCTTCCAGTCAATATTTGCGATCATTCCTAACCAGCATGCCTGCCACTGAGATCATCAGGTGTACTGTGGGAAATTACACAATTTTGCCTATTTACTGAAAATAACCTGCATTTTGTTTGTCTATCTATGCCACTGACGTATAGTGACAGATACAAAACAATATTTTTACTCTGTTCTGTGTATCCAATTTTATTTTTTACATTTAATGTGTGACCAAGGTACATATTTAACTTCAGCAAAGAATTATCCTGAGTAAAATGCTTCTATACAGCTTTTAACAGTAATAAGGTAACTCGGTAAAATCTTTTATGCTGCTCCAAAAATGTTAACTGTGGATATAAAAGGTTGAATTTCTTACAAATGCCTGAATAATACGGACGTTCAAAACACGAACACAAGTAGTCACTTTCATTCGGCATTTTAACGGCTTCGTTCATGCGCTCCATTCGTTAGGTACAGGCGAGAAAACAGACTTTTACGTTTGAAAAGTGAGAGTTTGGACCAGTTTGTCTTTAAGCTAGGTGGCTAACAGACCTAGCTAGTGGTTAGCATGTCCATCATTTCTTAGCTTTAAGATAAGAGTAGTGCGCCTTTTCTCCTCCTATTCGATACAGACCTAATCCAATGTTGTTCTTTACTGTGTTATCTCGTCGTTTTTACGTCAGGCGGAGTCAAAAGCGCTCAAGCTAATTGATTAGCCAGCTAGCGAGTTAGCTCGCGAAGCTAACTCATGTGCGCCAGAACCAACAGGCGCAGTTAGCGACTGTCACGGCCTGATGCAGCACAAAAAATGGCGCAAATGCACTTGATTTGAACACATTCCGCCAACGAGGAGCGGAACAACTCGAAGCCCTTCTATAAGTCCCCCGCGAGCCATTCGATTCGGTTCAAAGGGGAAAAAAAGCGAGAACGTTAAGAATGAGGACAAAGAACATCTGCGCCGGGGCGCACATTACATTAGTGCATTATAAAACTAGCGAAAATGGCGCAAAAGGAAACGGCTAAAAGAGCTTTGTACGCGGCAAAACTCTCGCGTTCCGTCGCGGAGGCGCGCGCTTACCTTTCAATGTGCTTGCCTTGGCTCGGGGGACAAAACTATGGGAATTAAACGCGTTCAAATTGCGTTAAAGCTTGTAAAGTTTCCCTCCTGAAGAAAAAAAAAAACACCCGCTCCGACTCAAGCCAGACTCAAAGAGGATCGAGCAAAATTTCATCCGCCGCTTACTTCCGCCTTCGCTTAAATAAGAACATTATGTTCCACAAGTCATTTTTGGATGTTTTAGTTTTAGTATTTTTAAATGTCAGCAATTCTTGGTTTAAGAACGGTTGAATTTCATATTTTGTTTCATTCGAGTAGAGTAGTTTCTGCTGATTAACCATGAAGATTTCAGTCGTTCGTTATTAACTTTAACATGTGCTAATTCCCTCACACGCCCCTTGCCGATGAATACCCGTGGACACTCCTGGGAAATATACGCGGATGCTTTTTGTTGAAATGACTTTTATTTTACCATCCACTTTTCATGAACGAGCAGGACCGCTTACTGATTTCTATCTTGTTTGCTTAAAACTCTTTGGGTAGTGGGCGAACTGTACGCCTGATTGATTCGTAAAACTTTTTATGTACATTTGAGGCAAAACAGAAGAGGAAATTTATCATATATAATGTTACAGTTATACTACACTATTTTATGATTTATTTAAAAATATTAATGTAAATTAACTAATTATATGTGTATTGCCAAACTGGCAATATTTGCGGCAGCTATACTCCCGGGCACGGCATTTAAAGGACAGAACGAAAGAGGTCGCTATTTATCATAAAACAAATCTAATGAATGAGTATCAAAGTCAAGCATTAGCAACAACCAGCAGCTTGTCAGATAGTGAACAGCTGTTAAAAGGCTTCAAGCTGTTTATTGGTACTCCCATTTGAAGTTCAATATGTATCAAACTAGACTTAAGACAAGGAGAATGGCACGGTGTTTATTTTAAATCATTTCCTTAAGAATGCCCCTGGTAGCTTAATCCTAAAACATAATGCAAAACGCGTATAGCATCAATAGTTGTGATAGCCCTTCAAGCAATGTATACAGTATTTGAACGGAGCAAACACTGGCCGGGCATTAACTTTAAATAAAAAAATAAAAAAAATAAAAAATAAAAATTATATTAAAAAAAAACCCCTGTAGTCATGTTTGTAGTCGAGGTGACTCATTTAGGTACACTGCCCCCCAGTGGCCAATGTAGGCATACCACCAGTGGGAGCAGCACAATAAATTGAACTAGTTATGTACAACAAACTGTTAAATTCTTTACACTTCAATTATCTTGACTTTTTATAGAGTGCAATTTTCTTTAAAACCACGCTAAAGAAAATAAATCCACTCAGACACGTGAACAACTTTTTTCTTTTTTTATTGGGTTTACCTTGCGCAAGACCACAATAGATTCATCCCCTTATTCAGTTTATACACATTGCATAAGATCATATAGAAGTGATGTACTTAGTGATATGAGAACATTAATCATTGATGTAACTGTCAGATCGAAGGGGGAAAAAACCCCAAATCATTTTACTACCTTTACAAATGTAATCTCGATTCATGCATGGCGGTGGTCTGTGGCTTATGACTTTCGATGCAAAAACAAACAGGGCACTTAAGAGTAGTAGGCTACAGCTCTGATAAAGATTTTCCGTCACACAAAAATATTACACATGCCACATGAGCAACTGCACATGACTGTGAAGGGGCCGTAAGCATCCTGAGGCGTTGTAACGCCTCGTCAGAACTTCTCCACTGAGGTTACAGAACCACAAACAGGAAAACAAGAAATCTCATTGCAAAAAGGTACACTCCCGCCTTAATTAAAAAACAAACAAACGCAACTGATCTAAACCCATCGAGGTAAGTTTTGTCAAGTTGCCAACAGAAGGGCGGAAATCAAGATTGTCTGCAACGCTCGAGTGGGCGGATGGCAGGGTTGGGGGGGGGGGGGGGGGGGGGGGGGGGGACCTGTGTAGTCCCAGCTAAGCCCCTCCAGCAATTCTCTTTGATATTTTATAATATATTTATACATTTTCTCAACACCCCCTTTAAAACATCAGTCAGCATGTTTGTGTCATCACTACACGTGGAGTGCTTGTTGCCATAGTTGCCATCACAAACCGTTTACATGCATTAGGGAGTGCAACACAGGACACGTTGGAAGGCTTCAGAAGACTAGCGCAAATGTAAACACAGCCTAGCACTTGTAGAAGATCCAGTCTAATCAGATTCAACCTTTTTTTTCTTTTCTTTTTTCCTTAAAAAGCCCTTTTGTGAGGGGAAATGTGTCTATATATATATATATATATATATATATATATATATATATATATATATATATATATATATATATAAAACCATGCATCAATACTTAAAAAACGGTTTTAGTCAAGTGTACGTGTGAATAAATGGAAGTGTTGTTAACGAGTTCATATGTACAAAGTGTCCGGCAATAAGAAGAAGAAAAAAAAAAGTTTGCTCTTCCCTGACACTAAAGATCAATGTGTGCAAAACACGTAAGACATTGGATTTTGGTCATTAGGGGAGGAGGGGGAAAAACAAGGCAACACCAAATGATTAATTGTGAATAAAATATTTCAACCTATCAAAACTGCACATCAAACCCAAAATTAACTTTAAAAAAAAAAAAAAAAAAGTGTTCGAAATTGCAATATTTACAGTAACATTACAGGCTGTTAGTAATGTGCACAGTGTCGTTTTTTTCCCCCACTGTAGTGCTTGTGAAATGTGTATTAACTACACATTTCAAAAATGTCTAGTAGAATGTACCGCACGGCAGGAGAAAAAAAATGTATATATAATGTAACAGTCAACTTCAAAGCCAAGCATGGCTTTGTTATTAATAAAACATGTAGAGGCATGTTCTCAGTGAAAAAGACACCTTGTTCAATCTCACTCAGAAATCTCGCAAATCCTGTACAAACTATGTAAAACAGAGGGTAATATTTTTTTGTTGTTGAAAAAGATCCAGTACAACTTCCATTTGAAGTCGTGGTTTTTCTATACAGTGTACAAAACGTGCATTTTTTGAAAGAGTTAAATATCAATATTGTTTTCTTTTTTTTTGTTTTCTGTTTTTTTTATTTTATTTTATTTTTTTTTATAATTTACACCAAAACTAAATTCTCTGGATATGAACAGAGCTTTTGTTCACTGTCCTCAAAAAAAAGAAGAGAAAAAAAAAAAGTTCCAGTCCACAATCCTCGGACACCCCAAAATACTTCTTCTACCCCCAAAACCGATATAAAAAGAGATGCTCCCTCAAACAAAAAAACAATAAAATAAGTCAGTCTGGGGGAAAATAAAAAAAATGTTCCTGAAATTGGACAACAACATTACTGTAAAACAAAACTACATCAAACAAAGCAGTTCACTTCCAATGTCTAAACATGTCTCCAATTCAATTATTTAAAATAGAGTTGTTGTTTTTTAAGAGCTGCAGCAATCTCAAGTCTGAAATGTCCTATTTAAGTGGAGAAAAAGTTTGAACTATTATTACCACGTAAAAAATGTGGCTTGAAGAGGCCATGTTGGAAGACCGTGCATGGCGCTACAGAATGATGCAGTAGGTACCATGACCACAAACTTCTATGAAGCTGCTAAAAAAAAGGATAGAAAAGTGGTTGACTACAGGTCATTATTATTAGAATTATTATTATTTTTAATAAATGCAAATTCCCTTCTTGCCATCTCCAAACAATGTGACGCTTTTGAATTACAAAGAGCGCCTGGATCCCTTGCCAGATCAAGTTGGAGGATATCATGAAGTCAATAGATAATCGATGACCCTGAGAGAATCACTGGCCGATACGATGGCGGCCATGTTTTTTTTTTTTTTTTTTTTCTCAATTGGCTTAAAAAAAAGGAAGAAAAAAAACCTGCCATGTTTCTAAGTTCCAGTTCAAATGTACAGGCACCAATTGTCAGTAGCAGTCATATTTACATCCAAAACTAAAAATGGAGGGAAACACAAAAGAAATACACACAAACGCCCCGCTTGAATCTCCTCTTGTGCCAAATCGTTTTCCACGAGGATGATATGTTTGCATCATAACACCTGGAGCTCCTAATACTCAGTCGTCCTCACATACGCGAACCTCTTTCCTGGAGAATCTGTCCAAAAAATAAATAAAATAAAATTACGAGATGGTATTTAGGTGACATATTATTATTATAAACGCCACTTGTTTCATATTTTACAGGGTGCAAACTAAGGAAGGATCCTGGAGAATTTTGAGGCACTTGTGACTGACATCTAGTGGCTATAAAAAGTCTACACGTTTTATTTATTTATTTGGCTATAGGGTCACATTGACTCATTCACTCGCAGCCATTTTCACTGAAGCAACCCCTTCGCTCCCGGCTGTTTTACTGGCCCACAGAATATCATGTTCTATTGCTATAAAAACATGGAACCTGCCAAAATAAAGATTAGAGTCTCTTCTTTCATCAGGGGAAAAAAAAAAGTATGTTTCTATCTGTTTCCGTTTTGCATCAATTTGCATTAGAATACAGCTAGGTTTAATCAATATTCACATTCCTGGTGAAAACATTGGCAAAAAGAGCTTGTTGCAACATGGCTGATACTTATACTCTGCTGCCACCCACTGGCTGTTTCTGTAATAGTACAAAGGCTGCTAAAAAACAAAAACTTATACATATGTCTTTGTGAGCATGGTAACATTTAAAATAGTACGTATTTATACGTTTTTGGGAGCAAAGGAGTTTATTATGGTGAGAAAAGCAAATCAATATCCCTCTGCATTCATTAGCTTCTGGCTTTTTTGACAGCTCCTCGAATTCATTTGCAGCTGGGGTTGCTCCTGAAGGCACATCAGAAACCTCTCAGGACAGGTGTAACACGTCACCAAGGAGATGAGGAAAAGGTGAAAGGCAAGGAAGGGGATGAGGACTATCGCCAGTTGAGCGCTCACCAGTGAGTTTGTAAGTGCTCAACCCTAATCAGAATCATTCATTTCATAATCCGTGTCTTCATCGTCGCTCTGAGCAACATGCAGCATGCGGACGGCACAGAAGACAAGAGAGACACGTTTTTAGAAACAACGGACTTGAATGGGAGGTGGACACATGGGGAAGAGGAGGGGGGGAAAAAAAGGCGGGGGGAAAAAAATCATGCAAGTGAACTCCCAAAAAAAAAGAAAGAAAAAAAAAAAGCACAAAACAGATGTTAAACACTGACACATCACATGCAAAACATATGTACAGTATATATAAAACGACGTGGTGCAAAGGACACAACCTCAACTGGTTCTACTTTGCCGACATTTCCTCTCCGCATGCACGCCCATGTATACCTTTGCCTTCTCGCTGGGCTCACTGTTTGTCCCGTAGGATTGATTGTGCAGCTCCTTGGAGACGACACACAGGAACTCAGCTTGGTCTTCGTTGCCGTAGTTGTAAGAAGAGCCGATGCTGACCAGCTAGAAGGACACGACAGCAAAGATGAGCAATTTTTTTAAATGTACGCAATTGGGAAAGTTGATGAGTTTCCCGCAAGTAACTGAATCTTTTCGCCAACTTTAACATTACCTTTTCAGATGACAACAAAACAAGTACAGTGGTACCTTTACTTACTTTTTTTTATTTTTTTTTTTACTGAATTCATTGTTCATTATTTTGATTAGCAATTTGTTTAAAAATTCAGCCTTTCAACAGCAAATATTCTCACATTGCCTCCTCAATGAAAGCAGCCAAATTGTTTATTTATTTATTTTTATTATTATTATTATTATTATTATTTTATTTATTTTTTTTTCAAAATGAAACATTTGTAAATATCTGCTTCTACTTTGGAAAACCAATCAACATTTTTTCTGTTACGGACCAAAGCAGTAACTGAATCACAAATTTGTTTGTGCTTTTTCTGCATGGTCAATTTGAAATCACATAATATTTTTGGGCCGAAAATAAAACACTGGGGTTAAAAAATAAAATAAAAAAATTTATCATTAACAGATTAATCGATCAAATTATCGTTAGTTGAAGCAGAAGTAGGAGTGTAAATAATCCGCTCCAGACCTCCAAAAAACAATTTGGGGGGAGAGAAAAAAAGCAATGGCTCATAACTTTAAAATTTGTAAGTTGAGGCACTTACTTGTAAGTCAAGGTAACACCGTATTGAATAATTCTACCCTTTAGTATCTGTTACATTTGAAGAAAGGTAAACAATTACAGACAAGAGCAGAGGGGGAAAAAAGGGTAAAAATGAAAGCATGTGCATCGAGAAAAAAGAACAATCAGAAAAACCTACAGAAGGTAATAATGCAAAGACACCAAGTATGGTCTGTTTCTATTGACTGAAAAACTGAAGATGGTGGAGGGGGGGACTCGACCACATGAAGTCAACATGCAACTTCACAAGTCAGTCGGGAATATGATCGGGTCAGCTCAAGCTTGTTGTGGGGAAACTAGGGTTGGGGGCGGGGTGTCTTTTAGCAACCCGGAAAGACAAGCTTGCAAGTATCAGGAGAAGAAAAAACAAAAAACAAAAAAAAAAAACACATTTAACTTCTCATCCTACAGATCTCATGGGACCCACAAAAAAAATAAAAAAAATAAATAAAAAAACAAAAAACAAAAAAAAGTAATAAAATGATGAGCACTGAATGAACAAATTCTGTAGCCCGAAAGACGACAACCCAAAAACAGCAATTCCGGGTCAAGAAAGCCCATCTGCCCTCAGCGTGAACACACTGGCTACTTGTAAACATTTCGTCCCCTGTGTGCATGTTCAAACAGGCAGTCAGGAGACATTGCTGCTGGGATCATGTTGCTCGTCTTGGCAAAAAAAATAAAAATAAAATAAAAAATAAATCAACTAGTGCTAAGTGGGCAAACAACACAACTCCCATATTTTCCTTGTAAAGGGTAACATGGAAAACACGAACTAACCTCGTCTCCGTGATAACATGTCTAACAATTTAGTGAGCATAAACATCTGAAAACAGAAGATCAGAAGATTAGCACGGATGCTAACAGCATGAGGTGATCCAGCTTGTCCACCAAAATTAAATATGAAAGCAGAACTAGCATCAGCGCGTTTACCATCAAGGTAACAAATTGATCTTTGCTTAATATAATATGATCACCGATATTCGCTGACACCCATGTCACTCACCAGGCGGGGCCCAGCCGTTCAAAACACTCAAAGTCACAAGTAATGCAGTTTCATGCATATTTTGTTGTTCAAAACTCAACTCAATGCAATCTATAGAGCACTACGCAACTACAGTTGTAACCAAGTGCTGTACAGAATAAAACATATCAGGGGTGTCGGGCGATAAAATTTTGTAATCGTAATTAAATCGTATGACTTCAATAGTTAACTCACGATTAATCACAGATTTTAATCTGTTCTAAATGTTCAATAAAATATTTTTTTCTAAATTTTATACTCTTGTTAACGTAACAGTGGGGAAAAAAATGTTAAACTAATAGAAATATGGCTGCATTTTTTTAGTCATTGATAGAGTAATTTCATAATACATAAAATTGAGATAAAATTAAAAACGATGTGTACTGTAAAAAAAACAAAAAAAAAACAAGTGCGATATCGATTTGTCTTGGTCATTTTTATGCCACTAGATGGCATAATGGCATTTGCAGGACAGTGACAGTAACTTCATGTTAGATAGCTCTTAACTCTTTGACCGCCAAAAAACATTTAATAACGATGAGTAAAATCACGACATATGCCGCTATAAACCTTAAATTACGTCAACTACATGTTTTTTTATTTTTTTTATTTTTTTTAAAATCAGTGGGAAGTACAACGTCTAAGTGCAGCGCTGCTGGTCACTGGAGTTGTGAAATCAAAAACAGCCACTACCTATGGCCAGCAGATGGCAGCATTGTATCACTTTTCAATGGGCTGCTGGTGTATGTAATTATGAAACCAAACGTTTTCAAGGATGACGTGAATGATCAAAGCCTTTGTCACATTAAACCGAATTCACAGAGCATCAAAAAAAGCGAAACGTAAAATATTTGTTTCAAAGTCACTGTTGTGGAGAAAACGTATCTTCACAAAAAGCTCGTTTCCTCATCTTTTCAATTTTTTGCTCAATGTCACGCAAATGTCCTATTTTCTAATGGTGATTATTACTAAAGAACGGAATATGGTAGAAAACACCCTTTTTTTCTAATAAAAGAATGGAATGCGATCTTTCATTTGGTACCCACATTGTATATGTATTAAAAGTACAATGTTCTGTTTGCCTTGAAAGATGAGCTAAAATGCTCGAAATCGGCTGCCACTGTTTTTTTGTTTGTTTTTTGATAATGTATGACAGTAAAAGAGTTAATTGCCAGTCTACAAAAATCAATTTTCATCTGATTACGTGATAAATTGATTGGATAATGAGTAGAATAATCCAACTGATAGCTGCAGCCCGACAAAACAGTCTTAATTCTGAACCATGTTGAAATGGGCAGACTGATTGAAGATAATCCGCCGGAAAACAAATTCTTGGTGGCCCACTTGTGTTTCTAGGAGTTTCTCATCTGACACATGTAAGCAGATTAGAGATTTTAGCTGTGGATGGAAAGTCAAAGTGGCGGATGGCAAGCTTCTAAAAAACGTGAGTGAGGTATAACTTAAATAAAAATCCTAAGAAAATCGTGTGCCAGGTGTTCTTTTTGGTCTAGCTGATGATTTTGAAGAAGGATCAATGCAAAGAAGGAGCCAACATATACTGTGAAGTGTGTCAACTTGGGACCAACACTGGCCAACAGGGGGCGTGTGTTTGTGTTTGTAAGGGCGACAAGGGGACCATGCAGTGAGCAGCCCGTGGACGGAAACATGTGGGACACACCTCTCCGCTGTTGTTTGGCAAAGCAGACTCCTCTCCCTTCACCTCCCTTGACACAATGAGTAGAAACTCTGACTGGTGGGCCCGCCCGTAACCTATACTGACAAACTGCAATGACCAATCAGAGCACAGAAAGGATGCCCGGGTCACGTATGCGCACATTGAGAAGAGAGTTGCCGGTTGGGCTCGGTCGGCGGCACATTCTGACATTGAGGCTTGGACTATGTGAGCGTTGCAGGAGGGGGGGGGCGGGTGAAGCACATGAAAACAGGGCTGCGGATGTCATCCCCCCCAGGGCTCCTCCCCTCCCAGGACGTTACCTGTTCAAATTTCCAGCCGTCCGACATGGTTGACACCATCTGTGTCAGTTCCTCTTCCTGGCACTGAAGCACTCGGTACACATGCTTCACTGGCACCTGAGGAAAGAAAAAGGCGGGGCTGTTTTAGAGCACCTCGTTGTCAGCTGTGAGTGCATGAATTGCATGGGGAGGATGGATTATTATTTTTTATTTTTATCTAGTGAAATGATAGTCAGCGTGTCGCTTTAGAGCGCCTCGTCGCGGCATGCAAATGCCCCAAGGCGACCTGGTGGTACATTCCAGCCACCAGAGGCTTGAAGTAGATTTATTTTCCAGCTCACGAATACAGATACTAAACAAAGTAACATCCATTATTGCAGGTTGCAGTCCAGGTATTTGATTGACGGTTGAGTGGGGGGGGGGGGCGTGGTTTCAACATTCAAGAAAACGTGAGAAGATTTTGATTTTTCATGATATTGAAGCCTCATTTTTACATACCTGAAACTTTTTTTAACCATTAAAATGTGACATCATCTCTGTGATGTGTCAAATTTACAGTTTTATTTTCACTTTACAGAGACTTCAAAAAGGAGAAGTCAAGCCCAAAATTTTCTTTACATTATGTTTTATGCGCTCCCCACTAGTCTAAACAAGACATTCTGATTAAAATTGTGTTTGTGGAATATAAATAAAGCAGCAAAATTTTCTCTCTCCAAGGTGGCGGCCATTTTGCCACTTGAAAATGGCATCACAGTTGCTCAGGGCTCAGATAATGACCAATCATGGCTGATCCGTTTGGTCATGTGACATTCGTAACCTGAATAAAGCAGCAAAATCCATCCATCAATTTTCCAGATCCACTTTTTTTTTTTTTTTTTTTAATCCATCTCAGGGGGCGGCCATTTTGCCACTTACTTTCGACTGAAAATGACATCACAGTTGCTAAGGGCTCAGGTAACGACCAACCATGGCTCAGCTTGTGAATGTCACATGACCAAACTCAGAATATTCAGGCGACAACAAGTGGCAAAATGGCCGCCCCGAGATGGATAGAAATGGGTGGATTTAGCCAGTTTATGCATGTTCCACACCATGTTCACACTAGTGGGTGCATACGACATGTGATAAAAAGAACATTTTGGGCTCGACTTGACGTCACTTCTAAATTGAGAGAATATTAATCTAATGTAAAAAATCTGCATACCTGTGATGTCTTGCAGTCCCTTTCCCTGATCTTGTCCTTGATGAGCTTTATTAATGATGTGATGTTGTAAAATTCGGCTTCTTCCAAGACACCTGAAACATTTTTTTTTTTAAATAAATCAATCTCACAAAATATACAAGAAAATGTTTGGCAGGCATAAATATTTAGTAGGTTTACACAAACATTTGTTAAACATGTTGGGAAAAAAAATATAGTATTTGATACCTTCCTCAGCTAGATCCCTGTTGAGCACCAGTTTGCCATGCCTCAAGTAGTTGAGCACCGGCCCAAAGTACGTAGGGTCTCTGTCAATGAGATAGGCACCAGTTTCATCCTGAAAAGAAGAGGAGGAATATCAGCGACGCAATGATCACAAGCCTTCAGCCATCCCTGAACGTTGAACGCAGTGCTTTTCATAAGCATCGTCATGTGACTAAAACATGTGGGGTTTTATGAGGTCAACTCCGCGTTCATAATCTCTCGAGTGGAATATCACTTTACTATTCCTACAGGACTTGGATTTGACCCATCATTATTCCCAAACCTTTTTAAAACGGTGTGGAAAAGAGCCTTTTGGAACATGGTGCTGGTTGATCTCTTATACTCTGTTTTTGTAATAGCTACCGTTGTTTCAATGATTCTCTTCAGTTCAGAGGTTGCGTCAAAGTCTTCTGCATGCTCTAACAAAAAAAAAAAACAACAACGTATAAATACGTCTTTGGGAGCATGGTAATATTTTAAAATAGAGCGTATTTATACGTTTTTGGGAGCAAATGAGTTTATTATGGTTGAAAAAGTAAATTAACTTTGGCTTTTTGACAGCTACACAAATTCATTTCCATCTGCAGTTGCTCCTGAAGGCACATCAGAAAGCTGTCAGGACCGTTTCATCCTGAAACGAAGAGGAGGAATATCAGCGACGCAGTGATCACAACCCTTCAGCCATCCCTGAAATTTGAAAACACAGTGACAAGTGGGATTTTTATGAGGTCAACTCCGCGTTCATAATCTCTCGCGTGGACTATCACTTTACTATTCCCACAGGACTTGGATTTGACCCCGATTCCTTCGCAACCGCTGGGTATTCCCCTATTTCTCTAAGTACTGTGATTAGGCCGGCTTTGTCTCACGGGGGATTTTTCAAACAATTAGAGCGGAAAAGCACTGGGACTGAATCCGCCAAGGGAGCAGGGAGAAAGCACCTTGGTTTATAAGCGACAATTAGCTCAGTGGCCTACCCTGACACAGAACTTCAAATTCAATCGGCTTTTTCTTCTGCGTACACAGAAGGCATATTTCTCTAAATTTGTGTTACTTCTCATTTATCGATAATCCATACTGAATTTGCTGATGCTATATTGTTGTTCAAGTGGAGCATCAGCAAAGTGTCAGGCTTGGATTCTAGTCCACTCAAGCCCAAACTCCTAAATTGTAGGACAGACCCAAGTCAGGTCAGCACATGTGCGAATTCTCAGGAGTGTGGGGCCTCATTACAAGTGCCGTGCTAATTTCCGTCCGTCCAATTAAGACAAAATGTCCCATTACATGTCATTTTATAATATCTGCACTCTGATGACAGGTTGGCCTTCTTTTCATCGTAAAAATATCCCACTCAAGCCCAACAGACATTCTTGCTCCGAGTCAACTTTTGCCATTTGGGATCTATAGTCACTTATCTGGCAAAAAAAAAAAAAAAAAAAAAAAAAGTACATAGAGAGTCTTGTGGCAACGAATCAAATGTGGATTTTGAGGCTACAAAAGATGTTTTCAGCATTTTGTTTTCGCAGCATCAGAAACTTCTACTTTGTGTTATCCTATTTCGGGCTGGTTGGCACACACTACCACCTTTGTTAGTTTGTTAATAAACAAAAGCTCTCAATTGAGAGAATACCTCCACCAAGGCCAATCCAATCAATAACACCAGATTGTGTCAGATTCAGCCATAAGAGCTTATTGTGCATAAATGAGGCAGGAAAAAAAAAGAAAAAAAAGTGGTTGACTTGCTTTGCTATTTCTGAAGATTTCAAGAGGATACCTTTGTACATCTGGTACATTCGATAAACGTTCCACCAAAGCCCTGAAGGTGTCTTTAAACTCATTCACTGGCATGGACGTTCATATTTGTCAAATGGAATACAACCATTTAGTGCCATGGACGTTCATATTTGTCAAATGGAATCCAACCATTTAGTGCCATGGACGTTCATGTTTGTCAAATGGAATCCAACCATTTAGTGCCATGGACGTTCATATTTGTCAAATGGAATACAACCATTTAGTGCCATGGACGTTCATATTTGTCAAGTTTTTCAACGGGGACATGCGGAAGAGTATCTCGCTCAGCTTGTCCTGCGATTTTCAGGTTTGTATACAGAAGATAAAAAATGTGGTGGTAAATCTCAACTTCTCACTAGTCACTAGAACTCAATGTGTGCTTGCATTAGGTGAGTAAGTGCCTCAATATTGAGTGTTGTTAGAGACTGGAGGTTGTTTATATGTATTGCTGTCAAGTACAAAAGCACAATTGTGCTTTTTTTTTTTTCTTTTTTTTTTTTTACAAAATTGTGATCTTTTTTAAATATCGCCAACCTCACCACAATATCGTGATAATTATCGTATCGTGAGCTTCATATCATGATATTTGGATATTGTTACATCCCTAATAGTTATTAAAAAAAAAGAAAAGGGGGTGATTGATGTACTATGTTACCAGTTAATTTCAGAATCGATTACTCGATTCATTTCTATTTCTCACGTTGCCAACATGCTATAAGTCGGACAAGTTTCAGTTTCTCATGCTCAATCACGGTATGTAAAATATTTGGCCATAAAAGCCCTGTCTCAGTTTTGAATCCATTTTATAGTTTCGGGCGTCACAAAAGCAAAGAATATTAGCACAGAGTCACTGTTCTGTTTCATATGTTTATTCACAAAAAGCTTATTTCCTGTGTTTTTTTTGGTGAGAAACCTTTTCTTTTCTTTTTTAAATGAAACTAATCGATGATCTGCTGTAGTGCTGAGGTCAGAAAAAAATAAGGGATGCGAGGCACAAATCAGGCATACTTAAGTCAATTAGAGCGATCTTTGATTTTGTTGGTATGCATAAAAGCAAACAGTCTAGACAAACTATATTAAAAAAAACTAAACCAAATAAAACACCTTCCGTATACTGATGACAAACACGCTGCACTTATACCGGCCAAAAACAATCACTTAAAGCAAAAATGGCAGATTTATGAAAACGTGTCAACAGCCACCAAATAGAATTAGGTCACTTTAGTGTGGGTCAACCATAATACATGATTTAATCTTGTGGTCGGGGCCTCAGAAAGGAGGCATACATGCGGCGACGGACACGTGTCGAGCACATGACGCTGAGAAGCGCCATCTGGAGACAACCCTCAATTCAACTTCACATGTCACGTTGCACAATTAACACCATCAAAAGGACACATTACTGCCTTAGGAAGATAGAGAAAGAAACATCCTCATCATCCTCATCATCGCAGGAGAAAGGAAAGCCGCACAGAAGCAGCGTTTAAAGACGATGCAGTGGAGCGCCGAGCCACGTGACGGCAGCTACTTAAGCCAAGTGGAAGTCGGATCCTTGTAGCGTAGGAGCCAGAATCCCCGCTGGAGTAGACGCGGTAATGGCATCGTCAAATAGGCCTTCATCTTTTAAATAATACACGCATGGCATCGAGGCAGGTTTGGATAGGAAACGCGCTCATGTTTCGCAAAAGATTCTTCTTGGTGAGGCCCATTTTCAGCTGCAGGCTGTAGATGAACGTTTTTCTTATGAAGCCTTTGAAAAACTTTGCTGTAATGATGACCTGGAACATTGAGGAATAAGACTGACTCAGTCTTGTGTTGCTTCGAGATAAAAAGTCTAGTTAGACTTAAACGCCACATACCAAGTGGCGCTGCTGAAAACAATGAAAAGGTCACACATAGGAGTGTGACGATATATCGATAGAGAAATTGTGATACTTTGTCTCCCGATAGATTATCGATATGCTTACGGCGATATTTGCAGTTAACTCATTCACTCCCATCCATTTTCACTGAAGCAACCCCCTTCGCTGTTTTATTGGATTTTGACTGATTTTGCAAGGCCCACAGAATATTTTGTTCTACCGCTATAAAACATGGAACCTACCAAAATAAAGATTAGTCTCTTCTTTCATCAGGAAAAAAAGCAGCAATTAGCATTAGAATACAGCTATGTTTGATCAACATTCACATTCCTGGTGAAAACAGTCAAAAAGAGCTTGTTGCAACATGCCCCTGGCTGATCTCATGCTATGCTGCCACCTGCTGGCCGTTTTTTTGTAATAACTACCATTTTGCATAAAAACACAAAAAAACGTATAAATACGCTTTTGGGAGTGAAGGACAAAGTATTAAAAACGGATTTACATGTTTTTGGGTTTGAATGAGTTAATATAGAGCCAATAACTGCTCCATTGTTCATTACTTATTGAGCAATTACTTGGCGGGCCGCAAGGGGGAGCACCTCATAAGAGTGGTGGGGAAATGTACGGAAGTCTTCAGGCGAAGAAGACTCATGAGCTTAGCTTAATACGTTTCTATGAACATTTTGTATAATAGCTTCAATTTTAACGTTTGAAAACATTTTATGTTTTGACTTCCTGGAGTACACAATTTCTGAGGAATATTCATATTGATTTAATTGGATTGAATAAGTAATTTTATTTATTTACTTTTGCAATGTTACTCAAAAAAATTGTCTCAGTTTATAAAATGAAACAATTGACGATGTAACTGTCACTGACATGTTGCATGAGAATAGTGTTTAAGAAATGACACAAATTTGTTCACTGAAAGTGGTCTTTGTTAAGAAGACACCATTTTGAATATTGTGTTTCAGTGATGGTATCATGGTGGTACAAAAAGAAACTAGTTTCTCATTGAAAAAAAAAAACATCAGTTTTATGTCTTGAGTAGTTTTATTGTCGCGTGAACTGTATCGTCCAACCACTTTTTTTTTTTTTTGCTCAACATAGCTAGTAAGAAATCTCATGACGTACCATCACAACAGCCACAAACAAAATGAACAATTTGCTACTAACAGCAATAATCAGTCTCGAACAACCATAGCACGACTGAGAAGCTCCCTTTAAAATTCCAGTGAAACGTTTACGTCGCTCCACACGATTGTACTCAGGCACATACAAGCAGAATTCAGCATTAGATGCGGCCGCGTTCCTCATCCACGCAGAAGAGCTCGGCGAAGATGTTAAGAGGAACAAGAATCTTTTGTGATGGGACGCCTGAAAAATTCATGCAGCTCTCAACAGCGAGGATGCCCGCCCGGCCTTCGCTTGAATAGTCTGAACCGAGTCGGCCAAAAAAACCATTTCTGACGTGCATCTCTTCCCTCTCAACTTGTTTTTTTTTTTCTGGGGGGAATATGATCAATTCTGTTTGGGTTCACGTCGCATAAAAGAAGTGAGGATAACATTGCCCAGATGTGACAATACAAGAGTAAAAAAAATAAAATACAGACTTATTCATAAGAGCGTGTCAACGGTTATGACCTGGCACGTGATAGCACTTTCTCCCCTGGTCTAAGCCCACGTGCAAAACAGACTCCAGCCAACCACATGAATAATGCAAGTTTCAAGAGTAGCGGGGAAGCACGTCAGCATGCATGGCTGAGAAATGAACCTCTCATCTCCTTAGTTGAAACACAAACACAATGCTGCACTTACTTGAGATGGGGAAAGGGGGGGGATTGCATGTCAGGCGCTTGCACTTTTTTGTCACATGCACAGCTATACATGTCAAAATTCGCCGATTAATTGACAAGTAATCGCTTATCAAATTAATCGACAACTATTTCAATAATCAAGGAACCGCTTGGAGCCATTTTTTACATTTAAAATGGTCCAATTCCTCTGATGATTTCAGTCATTGTTGACTGATTTCTGGAGTCCTTCATGGACTGATTAGCTTCTGTGTTTATAGACATTTGCAAAAATTTGTTTTTACTTTACTTTAAAAAAATAACCGAACCGGCAATATAGTACATCATTCCCCTTTTTGTTTTTTTAAATCACTATATGAATACAAAGTTTCAAATATTATCGGTGGCCGATAATTAAAGGGATATATTATTTAGCCATTTTTGGCAATCAAACATGAATATTTTGCCTATAATAAATTTGATATTTTCAATATTTTTCATGTACAACTAGCACCTTTAAAAACACATTATGCAACTTGCTGTACTGAAAATGACATCATAATGACTCAGCTGTTTCTTGTGACATTTTTAAAACATGATTGTTTTGTTTTGGTAAACTCAAAATGAGTTACTGGTTGTCTTCGAAGCCGAGATATCAATCAAATTCAGCTTCATGATGCTTTACACAATGTTTGAATTTATTTGTACATGTTAGACTTATCGTAGGACTAAATTAATTTTGAAAACAATTATCGGCTTAGCAGTTAGCGACACTTTCTAAATTATTGGTTTATCGTATTAGTTGAAAATTGCATTATTGCGCACCCCTATTTGAAATAAACACAAATCACTGGTTAATAGTTAGGGGAAAAAATGCTTTTGTAATACACTTTAATGCAAAATTTTAATTAATTTGAATAGTCGATTAATCGATTCCAAAAATATTTGATAGTGACAGCACTAGGGGTGTGAATTGGGTAGTACCTGACGATTCGATTCGTATCACGATTCACAGGTCACGATTCGATTCGATACCGATTAATCCCGATACGAATTTATAAGTTGATTGTTGCGATTTTTTTCATTCAAATTTAGAAAATACTAATCAGTAAACTTTTAGAGTGTAAGATTTGTATGAAAATGTATTTATTTATCTGAAACTTCAGTCTTATAGAGGTTGTAATCCGTTTCATGTTTGAACAGCATTAAAATAAAATATTAAGGCTTAATGTTTCGTTCATATAACATTCTTCCATGCTTAAGGTTTGAACCCTAACCCGAAGTAAGACGTTTTGTTGAATATTTTTACATTAAAAATGGAAGTTTAAAAATCGGTTCAGCCGCCTATTGAATCGATTCGAGAATTGCGCGTTGTAGTATCGCAATATATTGCCCAATCGATTTTTTTTTAACACCCCTAGACAGCACTCTACGCAGTGCTTCGTAGAAGTACTCGCTGGTTACAACACTGAAGTCCCTGTAAAGTCAAAATAAATATTTCTTGTTGTGAAAATTCAAGCTGACATCTACCACCATCTAGCATCTTTCTTAATACTTTCTGCTAAAGTGATGATCATAAACAAGAGCACCATAATCTTCATAAAACACAAAATTTTCAATCAGGTTCTTGTATAGCATCTTTGACTGCAAGTTGCGGCTGCTCCGCGTGCATATTTTCCAACCAACTATACATTTAACTTGACGTTTATAATTTAAGAAAAAGCGGCAAGTGATACCGCATCCATCCACTAATAACCTTTCGCATACCAAACACGTTCCTAAATCAAGCAGCACTCACGAGAGAGGGGCAGTAATGACTCGGGGTTCCTCTCATCACGCACTTAAGGCACGGGATCGACATTGAAGGATAAACTGACCAAAAAAAGCAAGCCGATTATCGGGAGATTAAAATATTGGCATTAAAATGCAAGATGAGCCACGGTCCCCGTTGAGCGCAAAGTAGGGCAGATTATAAAAGTAGATGAAAACAAACCATCATAGAGGTGTTCAAACGAGCAGCAATGCATGGAAAAAGTGTGTCGCACCGCGCATGCGGACACTAATTCAACGTGTTTGACGGTTGCTCGGCGGGCTTGAAAGCCCACAGGCGGCTTGCTGTTCAACTTGGGCAGATGCACAAACATAAAGCCAACCTCCCCTCCTCCTGCTTGCGGAGCATGTGGAGGCCATTCAGGGAGAGAGGAGTGACTTCATCCCCGGCAGCACCTCACCCCACTTGGCAATGACTTCTTACTCATGCTGGGCGCCTTGCCACCGGCACCATGGCTGCTTGCTGGAGGGCCAATGGGGCACCCCTTTTATAGCGGGAGGGAACAAAATATGGCCCGCAGGACACACAAGGCTCGCTCTGTTCTTCAATCCATCCTACCCGGCATTTAAATTCTAAAAAGTCCTGTAATATGTTTTGCACGACGTTGTTTTCCCTAAAAAAATACTCTCATGTGTACCAAAATACTAAACATAAACCACAGATAATGCTAGACTGTGTAGTTAACTAAAAACCACATAACTTTGTCTTTTAAATGGGGAAAGCTTGGTCACGAAATGAATTAAACACGTATGTCAAGGCACAATCGATCATATTAAAACAACAAATTGGAATTTCACAATTAATGTGTTTTATTAAATAAAGTCTGTTTTAAATGATAAAAAAAAAAGTTAAATGGGCGGGAAAAAAAGATAAATCATATTTTGCTCTGGGAATTAAACACCAAATGTGTCAGGCAAGGTGCCTATTTGTGGGTCAACTCCTGTGTCAAAAAAAATTACAGGACTCGTGTCTCAAAAGAGAGTTTTCAAATCCAAACTACAAACATTTTCCACTGAGGTAATCCCACTGGAGTCAAACACACTTTTTCCATCTTTCTGACACGCATTCATGCACTTTATGTCATCCGGGTCTTTGAAACAGGTTCCCTTGATGACCCCGTTGAGCTTACAAAAAAAACACACAAAAAAAACACCAGGAACTGTTGGATGCTCATGCCACAAATCATCTCTTTTCGCAAACTGAATAAACCTAACATGCAAAAACTCTTTGTGGACGTGCTGCTCATCTGTCAAACATTGAAGGGAAAAAATTTGAACTGATATCTTTTGTGAATCCAGTCCTGGAATGTTTCTGACACTTCCTAAGTGGCAAAGAAAACTTTCATAAATGTAAAATGTGAATAAACGTTGAGCAAAATCAGACGACGCACTTAAGACAAATTACATGAATGACAGCACAATTGTAATAATAATCTCGAACCTATTAAGGGTACAATTTGCCGTCTTGGTTGAGAAATATTCCAATTTGCTCAAGTGTAACGCAATGCAACGGCGGCCTCGACGAAAAAGAAAAAAAGTTTGCAGTTCGATATTATAAAATTAAAAACCAGTATGTAACAAAAAAAGATATACAGACGCCAAGAATTTGGCTTATTCTAAAATAAAAAAAAAAGATAACATATAACCTACTTTTATGTCACTTATGTGTGACTTTAATTAACCCCCCACCCAATGGCAATCATGTGGTGACTGTAGGAATCTAGCCTTTGAGCTAATGCTAACTAGCTTGTAGAAGGGAGAAAATACAGTTTACGTTAGGTTGGTTATTGAAATACCACACCATCAAGTTAAACTGTGAGATTAGCTACGTCAATAACATCCGGCTGTTCGATTAAGCCGTTCGTAAATAACGACATTTTTTCATCGAAAAGTAAAAAAAAGAAAAGAAAAAAAAAGCAACAAAACCAAGTGCGGACCCAAGTGCTAACTAGCTTAGCATTTACCTTGTCGGAATCGAGCTCCGGGTCAGCTTGGCTCAGCCTGTAAAGAAACGACTTGGGGTCTCGACACAACGTCTGTCTAGTTGTTAAAAAATAGGTCCCGCCGACGTTTAGCCGAATCCATTTGGACGAGCCCGCGCCGGGCGGGGGGCTTCTCTCCGCCGAAGAATGGCTCAAACACCGGCGGTGAACGGAGCCGCTGCTTTCCGAGTTGTTCTCCGCCATCCCTCGCGCTCGACTCGCGTCGTCTCCGCCGCCCTCGCCTTCGCCTCGGCTGTTTTGCTGACGGGAAATCTCACTAGCTGCCTGCAGCCGCTTGGCTTGCTCGACTCAAGCAAAGTCCCGGCCACTCCCACTAACAACGCACTGGCGTCTCACTCCATCCGCCCGGACCCCGCACTCACTCACGTGCACTTGCATGCGTGCATTATTCCACGCGAGACGCGCGACTGGAAACGTTCGCGGTGATGTCACGAATTATATGGGAAGTCGTTCAAGTATTTTAATCGATATCGTGGAAATCCAGTTCATTTATCCATTTGAAACAATGTCCTGTTCTTGGACAAAGGGATGTAAATGTAAACATGTTGTAATCTGATTCGTTGATTAATCGAAAAAAGTAATCGCCAGAATAATCGATTACGGCAATAATTGCTAGTTTGCAACCCTCATTGTTTTGTGTAATAAATCTGATAGTGTGTTAAATCGCACTAACAATATTCAGTCCTACCAATAGATTTTGCCTCACTAGTGACATGTTTATCAATATAATGCTCAAACGACCTGCCACAGCGTCACACACATTTGCATTAAACAAAGAGTACCCTGTAGTAATTTGCACAAGACACAAAAGACATGGTGGGCTGATACTTTATTTACATGCTGCAGGATGTGAGAAGCCTTTTGCCAGTGAAACGCTGCATCTTTTCCCCGTGTCATGACTGCGACTTAACAGAAGACGACAGGACACATGGCTTTCTTTCTTCGTCTGCCTAAATTCCCGACATGCTTTAATTACTGGACTACCAAGCGTTAAGTGGAAAAGTCGTCATTCAACATCTACTGACCTAGCGAACACATCATCAGCGAGAGAATGAACAGATTCATTAAATTATCAGCGGAATATGATTAAATCACTGAGCAAATAGAAAATGTATGATATAGTAAGAAAAAAAGCTGTAAAATATTATAGTTTACAATAATTATTCACATTCAAAGGCTTTAACATCTCAAAACATACACAACATGGCCCCTGAACATGACTTCAATCCAAATATGATTCATATATTAGAATTTAAATAACACAGAATGAACTAGAGGCTGAACAACAGCCCTCTAATAACCTTATACAAGAATAAAAATACAAAAACTGCATCCTAATGTCATTGCATTACTTGCTTCAGATTTGTTTTTTAATAATACATTATCTGTACATCACAGTTCTCGTCAGTTACAAGCCAGGTAGAGTGTTTCCATACACAATGTAACCGACCGCCCTCTTTATTTGATTCCGACAAATTCTGCGCGCGGAGGAGGCCAACACTTCGGGAGTGTTTCCTCCACTTTTATAGACAGATACAGCAATTTTTATCGCTTATTTGGATCAGATAAAGATATCCTTGCACGCCGATCCCCCAGGGTCCTGTTCACCTATATTCCAGTCACACACTGCATACAGACTCAGCCAAAAAAGGGAGGAGTCCTTTGGAGGGAAAAAAAAAAAAAAAAAAAGGACCCAAAGGTAATCTGTCCAAAATTAAAAGCATTATGATAACATAAAATAAAGGAGCTCCAGATAACTCAATTGAAGTTCTACTGGAGCTGAATGTGTGAATGTGTGTGTGAGGAGGGAACAAAACACAAAACGGTGGAGCCAGCGATCCGGACAAACCTGTGATTGCTTCAAAGAGCTATAGTATAATGTATAATATCTCTGCTGGATGAGGATTTTCTGGTCAGCACGTAGGATTTTTCGTATTTCAACAGGATGCACTGAAGATGAGCAAAGGATCCCACAAAAAAAAAATAAAAGAAGAAAAATTCACATCACAAAGAAATAGCAAAGTGAACAGAACAGCCAAATCATCCAGTAACATTTGCCATGGTTGCCGATGCAGTCAAAAAAAACAAAAAAAAACAAAAACTTGAATAAACTGTACTGTACTGTACTGTAATATCACCAGTGCCCTAAGGAGGGAGGAACAAGGCTGCGCTTACACAACTGGCCATGCAGGAAAAAGGGAAGCGCGTTTATGATTCGGAAGTCCAAGCTAGTGGCATGTTTACCCGCCTCCTCTCCAACTTACGGCTTAATGGAAGGCTCACGCTGAGAATCTGATTGGACCGCTATAAGCAAGTACCACTATGATTTGAAGAAAAACAACTCAAAATACGCGGGCTTTACAAAAAATACATTTGAGTTTGGTAAATGCGCGAGAATGAAATCGAGCGAATCAGCTATGGGACTATTATGCACTCGACGAGGGGACTGTTTACAGCTTGCACGTAGGACGCAGGTTTAAGGATATGCATATTTTGCGTTACATCGGAAACCAGTCCTCGGATTTGGAGGGCAAGAGAGCCCACGCGTTACCCCAAACTTGCCTCTTCCACCTTCCGTCGAGAATGTACCAAAAAAAAAAAAAGAAAGAAAAAAAGCAGATGTGTTTGGTGGGACTCAACGGCAACAGAAGCCTCACAAGGAGCACAAAGAACAAGCAAAGCAACCCTGAATCCAAAGTTTGAATCCCCCCCTCCATCCCCCACCCCCAAATGATTCTACTCAGTAAAACAAACAAGGTCTAGATGCCAGCGTCTGTAAAGAGTTTGTTTACACTGCGGTGATGAAGGGCACTAAAGAGGGTGTTACTCTGCTCAGTGATTGGCCTCCGTGCTAAAGAGGGCCGGCCACCGGAGGAAGTGGGAGCCGAGCGCTCCTATAGGCCGGGATTTTGGTGTCTTTGATAGATCTTTCGCCACACTTCCTGGATCTTCTTGCACCATCTGTCGGCATTTCCGCTAGGGTCCATCAAATAGTACGTTCGGTTGGGCTGGAATGACACCGAGAAACAGAAATGCTTCTAGTTAGAACAAGAAAATGTTCTCGTCCTAAACGTCTTGAGCTATAAGTTTTCTCGTCCGAATGACGAGTACTCAAATGCAAGTACCGTACTTGTATTTTGTCTGGGGGGGGAAAAAAACATTTTTGAAGCGACGAGAAAAACAAAAAAGACTTTACATGGAGTTGTGCATACCGTGTGAACAAAGAAGGTTTTGAAGTTCTTGGCTTCAGGGCGTAATTCTAGTGACCAAGGGATTTCTCCTTTCAGGACCTTGTTGACAGGATCCACATAGTACAGGTGTGGTCCTTCCGTGAGGAGCAGCTGTCTCCGTCGGGCAAACAGACCCTGTTAATGGAAACAGGTTTCACTCAAGCGCCTACGATATTAACTCATTCACTGCCTTTGACAAGTATACTTGTCAATTGTATTTTTTAGAGCGGTGCTAAATGGGGGCGAATCTGAGCATGCTCCACTGTAAATATCAAACTTGGAAACAACTTTACTGATGCCCAACCACCGGTAGATGACATCATTGCCCCATTTTATAGGAAATAAACACAGTTTCAGAGTCCATGGGAGAAATGGCTGTATTTTGGCAAACCTACATTTTTCTGCTGTCAATTATAAAAGAACGGGACGAGACAAAAAGTAGGGAGTCTATTCTGTTATTTGGTAGATTCGGTTTATATATAATTATTGAATGTAATATCACGTGAGTACTGGAAATGTAAAAATTTTCTATTATGACTGGCAGTGAATGAGTTAAAGGGGAAGTCAGCCTTAAACATTTCTTGACAATGTTATGTGTGACCTCACTAGTCTAAAAATAACATTCTGATTAATATTTGTAGAATATGGGGTTATGCAGCAAAATCCAGTCGTTTTTATCCATCTCGGGGAGGCCATTTTGTCACTTGCTGTCAACTGAAGATGACATCACAGTTGCTCAGGCAACGCCCAATCACAGCTCGCCTGCTTTCTGAAGCTGAGCTGTGATTGGTTGTTACCTGAGACCTGAGCAACTGCGATGTCATTTTCACTCGACAGCAAGAGGCAAAATGGCCGCCTTCTGATATTGATTAAAAACTGCTGTATTTTGTGGCAAACTCATATTCCACTAATGCAGTATTAACCAAAATATTGCATTTACACTAGTGGAGCTGCATAGAACATATTGTCAAGAATTTTTATAATTTTTTTGGGTGGTTTGACATCCCCTTAAAAAAAAAAAAAAAAAAAACTTGCTGAAAAATCTTTCTCATGTAATAATTTTAAAACAGTACTGTGTCAACCTGCTAACAACATCACAGTACCAATTATTTAGCCATACTCACCTTTCGTTTGTCCACTGGACCCATTTTTAAAATCAGGTTGTTTTCGACAAACTGGTGCCTGTGTAAATTAGAATTTAAAAAAATGGATTCATTACACAAGACATTAGTACCAACCAAAAAAAATGCCAAAAACAGGATTTAAAACAAAAAAAATAAATAAAAAGATCATTTTCAATCATTATCGGTTATGATTCTTTTTTTTTGGTATGAAATCAGTCAATTCACTGAAATAAGCCTAGTTGATTGTCTTGAAATGATCGCAGAGTCAGCAGAATCTGAGTCAAATCATCTTTACTGGCCAAATATGATAAGAAACACACGAGGAATCGGTCCTCGGTTTGCATCGCTCAACTAATGCGGCAACATGAAACTATATCAAAATGTGGGATGTTCATTTGCTTTGATTTTAGCATAAGCCTAACCTATAAGACCAAAACATTTATGTCTAATAAATCAGAATAAATTATTGGTTGTGTCTGTTAAAAAATATAATATAGAAGGGTAAAAAAATAAGATAAAAAAAATTAATAATAATAATAATAATTCTGCCCTAGTTGTCTGTATGGCGAACAAAATTTTCAAACAACACAGCAGTCTGTTCGTATGTCGGAATATCCTCAAGCAGGATTGCGTGTCATCCAAAACCGAATCCGGTGAAGACTTACCACGGATTTCCAGATGTTTGTTTGTCCAGCAACAAGCGCTTCTCCTCGTCGGTGAACTGCAGGTCGAGCTCGAAGGAGTTGTTGTCCAGGTCGTGGATGTACTGCTCGATGTTGCTGCTGGAGCGCTGCGGGGGCGTCGACTCGTGCGGCGACAGGGAGTGTGACGAGCTGGACTGGGCCACCTGCATGTTGCTGAACTGGCTCAGGAGGTCGTCGTACTGCACGGACAGGTGTGACAATCGGCGTTTTGTTTGGTTTGTCTCAACTTGCTGCATTCTCGTGAGGCAACGTTGACACATACATTCCCGTAGCAGTCCTCGTCGTCCTCAGACATGGCGGGCAGGTAAGGGGTGAGTTTGGGGGGCGTCTGCATGTGCAGGTCACTCCAGGAGATGGTGTCGAAGAAGGGGTGTCGCTTCAAAGGGTCGTAGCCGCCCATCTCTTCACACCCGATCCGATTTGACGGGTCCAGTGACTGTGAAAGAAAAAATCATATTGACATATTTTATGGCCTGGAAAATCTATTAAGATTGATATGTAGTGACTTACCAAAAGCTGTTTGACAAGATCCTTGGCTCTGGGGAAGAATTTCTCAGGGAATTCATACTCCAGCTTTATTATCTTCTGGAATATTAAGTACTCATTTCTATGAAATGAAAATGGAAATTAACCATTGGCCACAAAAAAAGTCAGTCTGATCCACCCAAGTAATTGTGCTCAGTAAATATGCTATTGTTTACAAAGCCTCGTTCGTGTGGTGTTTGCACGACACTCTCCTTTGCCGGTTCCGTCGCCACAACAACGGGCAATTTTACATTGATAAGAAAACGATAACACAAAAGATTGCTTGCTCATTTGCGGCCGTTAGGGCCGATTCGACTTTGAGGGAGTTGCACGTGGTCTCTGATGAGCTCTGGTTCATGTTTTCAAATGTTACATTTTTACTCTTTCTGGTTTTATTCGTTTCTATTCTGTCATGACAGCAATTATATGTGAAATAAAAAAAACGGGGCACTTACCCAGCTCTGAATGGTGGTAAACCAGCCACCAATTGATAGATAATACATCCCAATGCCCAGAGGTCAGAGCTATAAAGATAAAGCAATAGAAAGAAGTACAATTGTGACTCATAAAACATATTTACTAAAGGTGTCAGTCAATTAAAATTTAATTAATCACGACTTCAATAATTAACTGACGATTAATCGCACATTAATTGCATGTTTTATACTTCAATTTATATCTACATCTTTAATAAAATGTAAAAAAAAATCCTAATTATTTTTTAAGTCATTGATACAGTAATTTCATAACAATTAAATAAAAAAATACTATTTTAAATATGTATTGTGCAATAAAAAAAATAAGTGTGACTGATTTGTGTTGATCATTTTTCTTTCACTACAACATGGCATAATTGCATTTGTGAAACAATGGTGACAGCTCAGTGCAATTATCTTTTCATTTTAAGAGCCGATTAATTTTTAACATAAAGTAACTTGTGAAATTATGTACATTTTTAAAACTAACATACAACCTAGTCCCCATTGTTATTTAATGTATTACTGCGAAATTGTGTTAGTGTATTGCTTTGCGGAACGCTGAATGCTTTTATTTTAAGTTTAATAGGATGTGCATTGTAAAATGTTTATTTACTGCATATGAACCAGAAACGATCGATGTGTACTTTTCATATTAAGAGCTACTTCATTTTAAAGAAGACGTAACTTGCGATCAAACTGCACATTTTGAAATTGTAAAATACAACTTGATGCCAGTTCCCACAAATATATGCAGTATAATTTAATTTATTACTGCTAAATTGTGTTATAGTGACTCCTTTTCATGACGTTGGACGCTTTTATTTTGTTCCCGTATGCGCCGTGATGCCCCTCTGAAGCGAGCACGTCGCTAGTACTTTCACTTTCACAACCCGGCCGACGGTGCTTTATTGCAACAAAACAGAAGACGACGTTAAGAGTTTCTGGAGCTGCCGAATAAAATACATCTCACGTCAAAAGATCAAGTGGCTTGGAGTCACTCCAAGTGACAAGACGGCAGCCATTCGGCTCTTGGCTCTCACGTGGGGTTGAGAGAGGATACCTCTTGGAGAGCTGTAGCAGCTATGCTGCTGTGCTAATCGCTACCACCGGTGCAACTGAGTGCGTTCTTTCAAAGCAGGGAACTGGCGGAAGTGCGACACCATCCAAACGGCTCCTCCACTCGAACATTCTGCCCCTTAAACATTGTGTATTGTAGCTCCAGTGCAGTACAGTGCATTTCTATTGGGTCATTTTGACGTGGACATTTCTGCTGCTTCACGACTGGAATTCTCTTAGAGGCTTTCCAAATAAGGAAGCGGTCGTTAATCGAGCGTTAAAAAATTTCGTGCCGTTAAAGGCACTTTAAGTTAACGAGATAACAACGTGATAATTTTGACACCCATAATATTTACATATATGAACACTGCATCGTGAACCAAACTCAAATGACCTTTTGCAGGCTGATTTCTCTGTTAGCAGCTCCGGAGAAACATACTGTGCTGTTCCGACAAAGGAGTTAGCTCTTGCTGCAAAACAAGAATTAAAGAAGGGAACATTTGTAACACTTGCGAGTATATCATACGGAGACGGCCACACAAAATTGGAACGTACCTTGCTTGCTGTCCGACGACAACTGTTTTGCTGTCCCAAAATCGGTTATCTGGATGTGCATTTCCTCACTCAAAAGGATATTCTCTGGTTTCAGATCTCTGAAAGAAAGCACGTCGGTTATAACTTGTGTGGAAAGCAGAAAAAAAAATAGACAAAAGCCTTACTTACCTATGAATAATGCCAACACTGTGCAAGTATTCTAGAGCACTAACAATTTCCGCTGAGTAGAATCGAGTGCAGGTCTCGTCGAATGAGCCAATTTTACGAATGTATTTTAGGAGTTCGCCGTTCTTTGCGTAGCTGAGACCGAAATCTGAGAAATCCTAGATAAGGAGGACAACTACTATAGAGAAAAAAAATCCCCAAAAAATCAACAGCAGTCATTGAAACAAAACAAACCATTACAACATGACATTCTAATAAATATTACATTTGTGGAATATGAGTTATAAAGCAAAATCCAGCCATTTTTAATACATCTCAGAGGGGGCGGCCATTTTGTCACTTGCTGTCGACTGAAGTTGACATGACATTACAATTGCTCAGGTTCAGGCAACGACCAATCACAGCTCACCTGTTTTATGAAGCTGAGCTGTGATTGGTTGTTACCTGAGACCTTTGAGGAACAATGATGTCATCTTCAGTCGACAGCAAGTAGCCATGCCCTGGGATGGATAAAAACGGATTTTGCTGGTTAACTCATATTTCACTAACACAATAATAAAGCGATACTTCACTTATGTAGCCCACTATAGCAATAAAAAGTTAATATTTTGTCTATAATTAATTTGATACTTTTACTATTTTTCACATACAAATAGTACCTTTAAAAACACATTTTGAAACTTGCTGTCGACTGAAAATGACAACACAAGGGCTCGAATAACCAATCACAGCTCACTAGGTTTGGCCATGTGACATTCACAAGCTGAGCTGTGATTGGTCACCTGAGCCCTTGTGATGTCATTTTCAGTCGACAGCAAGTTGCAAAATGTGTTTTTAATGGGCTCCAGGTGGAGGATTGGAACCGTCACTTGCCTTCAGTGTCAAGAGTGAGCGATGACAAAAAAAAATAAAAATAAAATAATAATAATAATAATAATAATAATAATTAAAAATGTGTTTTTAAAGGTACTAATTGTACATGAAAAATAATAAAAATATAAAATTTATTATAGGCAAAACAATGTTTGACTGCCAAAAATGGCTAAATAATTAAAGTATCCCTTTAACCAGAATACCAGATTTTTAACAAGGGTTAACATATTATTGTCCAAAAAAAAAAAAAAACTTGAAGCAAGTACACTCTTTTTGAAGATCTGTTCGCTATCTGGTGCATCCCTGCAAATAACACTCGCGTGGAAAAGGATACACAACTTGTCATCGTCTTGAAATGTGAAGAAGAGTTTGACGAAGAACGGGTGGTCGAGATTCGACATCAAGTCCCTTTCTCTTTTCACATACTGGGCTTTGTTCTGCTTCATGATGTGCCGCTTCTCCAATATCTTAACTTAAAAACAGGGACAACAAGAGTATTAATACACACGTCTACTTTGAGCCATTTGCAAAACTTTACCAGAGGATTCTGAATTCATATAACTTACTTGCATATTCTTTGCCAGTAACCTGCTCTCTTGCCAGGACAACCTTGAAAAGACGGGAGTCTGTCAATTCAAGAGGATGACTCATCCAAGAACATTAATCAGAGGAATGCTAGCATGTAGCAACAACTACCCAAGTCTAATTAAAAAGTGAAGAGGAATGTGCGATATATATAAAAACATACCGTAGAGAAGGAGCCCTCTCCCAGTATCTTGCCAAACTTGAAGTCCTCTGGTTTCTTCTTGCGAGGCTGAGGGGCCTGAGCCACCTTCTGCACGCGGAGGTTCGAGCCCTGGCCGCTGGCAGACGCGCCGACAGCACGGGCCTCCGAGGGCGAGCCCTCCATGCCGGGACAGTGGCTGCTGCTTAAGTCGGGGTGGTTCCTTACCATTGATGGATGCGAGCGGGAACAAATGACAACGCTGGGCTGAATGGGCACGACATCATACTGGAAGAAGAGAGAAAACATGAGTCAGCACAGGGTAATGGAGTGGAATCATACAGTACACAGTGGTACTTTGACTTTAAACTTGAAATACTTGGACTTCACACTTGATCAAGCTCTTAAACTATTTACTGGGACACCAAATTATTTATTCCACATTGAAATGAATTTAAACGCCTTTAAGTTTGTTCCAGTCTCACAGAAACCGCCACCATTTTTGTTACGCGATTTTAATAAACAACTTTGAAAAATAATGATTTGATATTTTTTTCCTGCTCAATATAACTAAAGTGATTTAATATGCTTCACAAGAAGAAGTAAATTAATCTGGATTACAATCACCCAAAGTGGAATGACTATTTACTAAAATATTGATGTTTGCCTTTAAGGGGTGTGGCCTAGTGACTGCCATCAGTGAGCTGGAGTCCGAGCAGCTCCTTGCGAGTGCTCTAAATTTGTATTTGACTTTTTGTCCCATTTAATTAACACTGAAAGCGCATCGTCAGTTGTTGCTCTACTGGCAGCGTATCCGAGCTTTGCTGCAACTCAAATTTGTGTTCACAACACAAAGCAAGAAAAAAAAAAAAAAAGTCGACCTCGCGATGGCTCGTAACCTGAATAACTCGTAAGTTGGGGCACTATTAAGATAAGATACCGGCATGTTTACACAGACACACTTTGACGGTCTCAAACTTAAGCACGTCCCTGAAAATGTTTTTTGAAACGTTTCACTACAGATGGCAATGTCAAAACCATCCTTGTTTACACAGACCTGACAATTTGAATAAAATGTCATGTTTGCCAGCCCTGTAGCTGAGGTAATGATTCACTTGGCTTCATTTTAGTGGAACAATAACGTATAGTTTATGTATAATAAATCTGATTTTGCTCATTGTAATACGGATTAATTTATTGCTTGTGGTTCTTATGGGAAGAGGGCGTTAAAAAATAATCAAAATTAGATTGCTTTCATTTTTTTTCAGCCTTACTACAGTACTGTCTGTATTTTAATGATGGTGGTATTTGGAGAGACAACTATTTTTGAGGTGGTAAAAAGTTTGAGAACCTTTCTACTTGGGCGAAACACAGCCATTACCATCACCATCATCATTACCATCACTTCACACCCCGAGACAACAAACAGTGCGAGGTTGTAAATTCCAGGGCGTCTTTTGGTGCTTTCAGAGCCAACAATAACACGCACAACACGTTTACAACTCCCATGACGTTTGTTGCTGACTTCACTCGGCCTAGCTTTTTTTATCTCATTCACAAGCAAGGTGTGGCCATTTATCCGGGTTTTATCCGCTCAGCCGGCCCATGCACAGCCTACTATGCCCTGACTCATTCTCCGTAGGTCCACCATGTCATGTTTGCTAGTTCAAGCCAGATACCAAGAACACACCTACGGGCAAATTCCGGCTGCATCGGGGCCTACGTGAACTTTCTCGGCTACCTTGTCAAGCCGCATTGGCTGACAGTGAGTTACAAACTTAGGCTAACAGCCAGCAAATTAGCTCTACGTCAGCTTGCGTGGGGGCAACTTGAACCCCCCCTCTCGTATTTTCAATGAGCTGCTTCAGGCCGAATTAGTTATTGTGTTTCCCCTGTGCACCACATTGAATTGACAGCCAGAGTTAACATTGAAAGCGCGAAGCTGCTTAGCTTAGCATTAGCCAACTGACACAGAACAACATAAAGTGTACAACAAATAGCAGCTTGATGTCGGTTATAATTTAACACGAAGCCCACCCGAGCATAGCACACACGTAGGTCAGACTCGGGGTTCAACAAAAGCAAACAATTTGGGCTAATTTGGCTGTAGTTAGCCTGAATTAGCCGAGCTAGCGTTTGCTATGTGTTCTTAACGTTCGAACGAGCTCTGCGGCTAGGCTAACCGCTCTTCCACCGAAGGCCCGACCTAACTATTTGTTGTCAAACAGCCGCCACACGCCACGTTCGGGCCGCCGGCTTCGTAGTGTGCTCCGTGTCGAAGCGGCGACACTCACCAGCTGACTTGTAGCTCTTGCCATGGGAGTTTTCTGCGAGTATTTATTTGGAATAAAATAATTAGAGAAGCTCCGGTAATGGCTGCCTCTGCGCCTTCATTTTCGAGCTGTGACGTCGTTCCACAACAATGTTACCGCAGGACAGCAGAGTCTCGCTGTGTCCGCCCCCCTCGCCACATTTACAGTACACTCAACTTCGCTTTACTGGAAAGGCTCCACTAGACACCAGAAAGTGATATATATATATATATATATATATTTATTTTAAACAAAACAAATTACTAATTGGACTTTTTAACGACGATGCCAGGTAGTCGTAAGATGTTGCGTTTACTGACCCTGGTTTCTATTAAAAACACTCAGATGAAGCGGTGGGAAACCGGTTTTCCCCCACGTTGAAGTGCACAAATTCACCCAACACAGAGGTAAGAGGTAGCAAAAGTACAAACCCTTTATAGTTGGTGTACATAATTTGTGGAAAAAGATACTGGTAAATGTGGAGGTTCTGATTTAAAAAAAAAAAAAAAAAAAAAAAAGTAGATCCTGAAACGTACCAGAGTAGTTTTTTGTTTTGTTTTGTCAATTATAAACAATACTGATTTTACTAACTAAAAATAAAAGGTGATAAAGCTTTAAAAAAAAAAAAAAAAAAAAAAAAAAAAAAAAAAAAAAAAAAGCCAATACGGAATTCAAGAATTCCACATTGCAAATATACGGTAGTGATATAGTCGAGCCCATTGTTGCAACTTTTTGTTTGACCCATCATAGGTCGCTAGATTCCCCAGAGTGAGTCACTAAAAAAAAAAAAAAAAAAAAAAAAACCTACTAATACATTTTTGTAGATTGTACGGATATATATATATATATATATATATATATATATATATATATATATATATATATATATATATTTAAAGATAGAAGCTGCTGGATTTTAGGCCAGCATGAACCAACCATTTTCCACAAATAATTCTTGCAGCCAACATCAAAGAATTCTGTTCAATTAAGTCATAGGTGGGGAAGTTCCTTTATGCCGATGGCTGTTCCTGTTTTTTCCACTTTTAATATTTCAATCAATTACGATCGCAACCACAGTTGACTTTGCCTCTATTTACATTGTATTTACTGTGTTGATCTACAAAGGTTAAAAAAAAAAAAAAAAAGGTAACAAACCTGTTTTGACAAAGTAAGAAGTAGATAGTACAACAATCTCTTTTCAAATGTAGATAAAAGGTAAAATTATCAGAAAAAAAATAAATCCTAAGTATTTATACTTAATTACTTCCCAAAACTGAAAAGCAGTCAAATATTTTCTGAAGGACATACAAACTAGGCAAAATGTACTTTTTGTCACATGAACAGTAAGTGTTGAGGCTTCATTTTGGTCATTCCATGAACTCAAGTATAAATACGCTTTATTGTGATGACTGCTGCTGCCACTTCCTCTTCAACATCAGACATTTTCTGACTCATCGTTGTTTTCATCCTCTGCTTCTTCTTCATCATCATCATCATCTTCCTCTGTCGTATCAGTGCCCTCGCTAGAATCCTCTTCATCAGTTTCGCTAAATACAAATAATAATGAAACATAGAAATATAACAAAAATTGTTACTGTACAATACAAACCAAAACATTGATTCCCAACCACTAATATGTGGGAAATCATACAATTATTAACTATTACTTAGGATTACTTACTATTTATTATTTACTACATATAATCGTACATACTTCATCTATCTATATATCTATGCCAAGCTTGTGCGGAGAGCCAGAACATTTAAATGTTCTTCCACTAGATGGCAGAAGGAACCAATAACATGTATTTCCATCATTATTTTAAACCATTTGCCGGTATACATTTGTTAACATTTTTGTTTGTTGGTTTGCCAATAGATTTTCAATCAGTGGCTTAATAAAGGTTGGGAAACACTGACCTAGAAGTTCATGTTCATTCATAAGCACATTGCAATCATTTCAAAATTGGATTATGGTCCTGGACTCTAATGACAGCATTTATCGACTACAAATATAATTAAAAGTTCCCCTCAAATGAACTACAAGATGCTTACCAGTGACGTCTGTTGAGATTCATACATTCTACTCCCGAGTTGACGTCAAATGGATCTGCAAACATTTACAAACAAGTTTCCCCACAATAAGAAAAGTATAATTGTGAAAAGAAACTGCTTTGTTAAATACGTCATGATAGTTATGTTGCATTGATGAAAATGATTAGATTTTCCCTCCCTTCTGTTTTACCATACGGGAGCTAGTATCTTTGGACTTGAATGACAGTTAAATGTTAAAGTTTTACTAAAAACAAAAGAATTTAATTCATTGATAGGAAATGACATTTAATCTGATACAGGCCTACATTGTTTCATCTGGTGTTTGCCTTGGCCAACAGGGGGCAGTATAATACAAACAGACCTAGTTAAATGCAGTAATATTATACATTTTAATTATTATTTACACATATATATATATATATATATATATATATATATATATATATATATATATATATATTTGACGTCACTGAAAGGCTTATAACCACCACAACATCAATGCTAGTTTCATTACCCCATCTATGACGTGGTAACATTAAGCTCGCACACGTCCTCGAGGTACAGTTGTAGTTGTTTTCAATACGGAGTAATTCTGTGATAATAAACACCTTGACACCTCTTTTGTTAAAAAATGTTCTCCATCTGCAAAACTGCTGTTGTGAAAATTCCACCATCTTACATAAACAAAGCCCACATTGTAAATTGAACCCATTTTTCTTTTTTTACCGATGTCGTCCTCCTCTGGTTTAGTGGTGAGAAAGTCCTTTTCCACAGTGAGCAGCTCTTCCTCCGACTGGCAGGCAGCATAGCGCTTCAGCAGCACTTTATTGAGGTCCAGGAACACAGTCCCCCACTTGAATTTCTTCAACAACAGCACGGCCAGTTCCTCGAAACCTGGCAACATGGAATACAGGACGAGTATATTTTGAGTCACTGTGAAATTGCAACAAAAAGATTGGACGCGGGCCTTACCCACAATACAAAAAGTGGCAGCAAAAGCCTCAACACAAGATAATTTGCAAGGCTTCCCGTAGTTGACCGGATTGGCAGCTACGAGGTAAGGCAGCAGCCGCGGATGACTTCCGACCATCTTATTGAAGGGCGTCTCCTCCAGTTTGGCCCAAGAGCAATCAATCACTGCGAGTCCATTCTGGGCCACAATCTCCCTTTGAATTAACAGACATTTGATTCAGTTCACAACTCAACACAAAGAAATACTTTTGTAAGTATGATGTATTTTATTTACGTTTTTGTCACACTATTAAATAAATATTGATGTTGAACTACTCCAGATGATGTATATGACACACTTGCATGCTTTTATATTGCATTTTTTGATAATCCCAGCACTGCTTTTAGCTTCCACTTTCAATGTAAATTCTACAACAACTCAAAAGTAGTGAAGTTTGTTAACAATGGCATCAACATACCTGTCAGCTGGTGTCACATACTTTGTGCCCATGGGACTCAAAATGAGTCCATTAAACCTCTGATTGAGGCGCAGGTTGCGCACAAAGCCCTTACGGGCCAACTTTCGGCCTGTGCAGCGTTTGGGGTCGCAATGGCCGAGCTCCCACATGGCAAGAGGACAAGGTAGCTTCACTTGAGGGCTCTCTGCTCCCTCTTCCTCCCTGTGAAGACTTGCTGTCATTGGAAAGACAATATCATGCAAGGTTATTATTATAATCATGGACCACTTTGGGGGTGTTTTCCTTTTTTCTGGCAGATATGTCTACTCATAAATATGCAGCGACAGAAAAACGTACAAACAAATTTGAGACAAAAACTGTAATTCATGTTTACCTTCAAATGCAGAGTGCATTTCTTCTGTAAAAGTCTCTAATGTTTTCCCCTTCACTTTGTGTCGTTTGTCTTTTCCCTTGTCAGGGCGCACAAATTTGCCCTGTTTCTTCCGTCCCATTTTGCACACAGAAATATGTATTCTAAGGTGGTGGAATATATTCCGTAAGATGTTATTACTGGTACTGTCAAAAGTAAAGTCTGTAAAACCAACACATGCTTCCTGTTAGCTTGAGCATTAGCAGATATGGAAACATTCGTAACACACTTAAAAACCAAGTTCCGATTGTACGCATTTGTAAGTAAGTAGAATGTGTCTCAATAAAAACTCGGATTCCCACTGCTATTGATGATTTTTAAATATCACAAACTGTAATACACGGTAGTTGTTTTTTTTGGCTTCTGTAACTAAAACGCGACGTGCTTCGCTTAAATAAAGAGCATGCGCAAACGATGTTATTGTCACGTGACTGTTTTACCCGGAAGACCTAGCAGAAGTGAAAAGACATTTTAGCCTCTAAAATTAAAAAATGCACAGCTTGTTTAGTGTGAAATATCACTTATTACTCGTCTTTCCTGTGTGCATGCCCCTTTTCGGTGAGTAACTGGAGCATAATTTGCTTATCGCTACAATGACGTCGACCGAGATGAGCTACACATGCTGTATGATTCTGCCATAACGCTTGTGCTTCTTGACTTGTTTTTTTCCCCCCACAGTAACTCATGGACTCGCCGGTAAAATGAAGATCGTCGAGGCGCCGAATACGTTTGGGTTCGTTAAGTTTAAAAAAAAAATCTTAAAACAAATAAAACATAATTTAAAAAAAAGTTTCTCCATAATTTACTCGGTGTTCTGTTTATGTTGTTACGTGTTTAATATTATTATTATTATTTTAGTAAAGAAAATAATGTGTAGTTTTCGTGTTGGATACGTGCCTTAAAGGGGCGTGGCCGGGTGACCTTGCCGACATGCAAGGGCATTATTGTGCGTACAAATCGGCTGGCCGCTACAAGCTTATTTAAAATCCGATATTTGCATTAAAACACACACGCACATATGACAGATCATGACACTCAAACACCCTTGACAGGTTAATTGGACTTTCGGCCCTGTAGTAGTAAAGCATTTAATTGTTCTGCCTGTCACAAAACATAACTAGCGTAGAATGAACATATTCATCAGTTCATTTTCTATAACCCTTATCCTCACTAAATCCACAGGTGATCTAATTGTTTAAAATGTTTCTCTCCTAAGGGTGAACAACAATTTTCTAGCTCAGGGAAGCCGACTTCAGGCTAAAGTGCTTCCATCACCAGTGTCTGGTAAATTTGTCATTCAATAAGACACTATTAATTCATTTGATCTAGAATATTGGTCCAAAAAGTCACACAGTTTTTATTGTTTGTAGGGCCGCCACATCTGTTTTATTTGGCTGGAAGGTGTTTCAGTCTTATACACTCAGTGTAAGTATTACACAGAATCTAAGTCACAACCAGAAGAACACTTTGTGGGTTCTGTTTGCAACTGTATAGCATACTTTCAGGTATCGATACGAGTTCTGTCCGTTTCACAACATCACCCAACATGAGCAGTCATTCCGATGGAACGCTTACAGTGGGATCCTGGGGTAAGACGCCGCCAGCTACTCGTCGGCACTGAGCGGAAGCTAAAACCGGCCTTGTGCTCTCCTGACAGGATCTGGCACGAGTGGGAGATAGCGAACAACACTTTTACAGGCATGTGGATGAGAGACGGAGACACTTGCGGCAACAGAAACAGAGAAGCGAAGGTGGCTGGTGTTTTAGAGTGCTCACAAAAAAGTTAGGGCTCATGTGTGAAATGTTAGGATGAACCTAAATTGCTCTAGATCCTTTACAGGTGAACTGTATTTGACCTCAAAATTTTTGAATGTTCAATGTTATGGGTAAAGAGAAGGTTAATCCATAAATTTCACACAAAAGTCGGTATCTCTAAATTTTTCCGCAGACTGCGTAAACAGAGTTTGTGTCTTTCTGCAGGTTCTTCTTGCCTGCAGCAGCCAAAGCAAACTTGCTCAAGTGACAGAGCCGAGCACGTGCGTGTACTCCCTCACTTTTGAGACGCCGCTCGTTTGCCATCCGCATTCTCTTTTAGGTAAGACGACAATATAAGCGGACTTGTACGGAGCCCCTTTACGTTTATGCAACGCAAACGTTATGGGAAAGCTTTCCCGAAGTGACAAGAATGGAGCGTGTATTTTCCCACTGCTTTGTTTACACGCTCCATCCTCGTCGCTTTTGGTCACATGGAAGATGACCCGGAAGTGTTTACAGAGCAACTTTGCGTTCCCTCGCAAAGATTGCGAGATGCGCAATGCAAACTTTTTTTTTTTTTTTAACCACGTCACCTTAGGCCCTCCGTAGAATTGCTTTTCCTGTACAAACAAATTGACTAAAATTGGATTTTTGTGCGCAGCCGTCAGTTGTCGTGGTGGTCTGTTAGGCTACTTATTAATGATAAACCTAATTTGCGTGCTGCTTTCAAGTGTACCCGACCCTGAATGAGAAGCTACAAAAGGAATGGGATGAAGCGGAGCAGGCTCGATATGAAGGCCTCATCACCGAGCAAGTAAGTTCAACAAAACAAAAACAAAACAAATTTTTCTTTTGATCTGGAGCTGAATGCTGCCTTTGCAGGGATACAACAAGCTCATCAGGGATGTGTTTGAGGACGCCGGCCTCCTGAAGAGTCAAAAAGTGAACGGGAAGCTGCCCCAAGTTGGAGCTGAAGTAGAAACGCACAACTCACTACAGAAATGTAACGAGGTATGTCGACGTATAAACGCAACAGGAAACTTGCAAATCATGATTCGTTCAATACTGCTCCGCAATCACGAGAATAGCGTTCTTCATCTTTTACAGGACTTCCAAAAACAGCGAGAAGAGATTGCGAGACTGCGAGCCCTGCTGACGCAACACAATATTGCTTTTGATGCAAAACCAGGTGAAACTCTCAATCGGTGCGTGTACAAACGTACGCTCGCGTTTCATACATTTCACTTTGCGTCACAGATGAGACCAAAGGCGCAAAGACGACGGCCGAGGCGCAGCATTTACGTGGCGACGTTGGACTTTTTGAACTCACTGATCAGCGCTGAATCGCGCCAGCATGCAACCATGGAGGACGTTTTTGTGGATCCCGTCCACATGAATGAAACTTCCTGAACTGAAATGGGAAACTTAAAACAAAACAAAACAAACAAATCATTTAAAAGAGAGGTACAATCCATTGTTATGGAAAAATACTTCCTCAGATGTCCTGGATGAATAAGTGGAGATGGTCCGAAATGTGGGAGGAGGCTCAATTTGGGAATGTCATCATTGAAAATGTGGAATACTGAAAAATGGTGCCCAAACATCTTGAATTTTATGAATACAGTACTTTGAAATTGAAGGGAGATGTGGAATTAGTCACTTGTCCAAAAACTGCTGGGAATAAAAAAAAAAGAAAAAAAGAAAAGAAAAATATTTTTTAAGTTCAACCCAAACGAGTATAAACAAAGCAACCAAAGATGCTGTCTGCCTATTTTGTGGGTCTCAATTATCCAAAAATAAATACAAACGCATAAAATATCTCATTGGTAGCCTAACTGTTAAAAAAGAAAAAAAAATAATAATAATGGCAAAATCAAAGTCCAAGCCTGAGTCTTGTTATTCGGAAAGCATCTGGATGACTTCTCTGGCTCTGTGCGCCCTCTTCTGGACGTTTCCGTCCTCAGGCGCTTGGTCCGATTCCTGGACCAGGACGAGGGCCTTCTGAACGGTGGTGTCTCTCGACCCCCCGCGGAGCCCCTCCAGGTACTGCAGCAGCACCGAGAACTTCTCGTCTCGAATCTGCCGGCAAATTCAAATGTGAAATACTCGGGTACAAATCCCCCCCCCCGTAATCGGATGGAAACGCGCGAGCCGCGTTTTACCTGTTCGGAATCAAACATGTTTTGCAGTAACCACGTCTGCCGTGTCTTCTGAAACTTCCATGCCGCACGATTGTGAGCCCAGCTGGAAAGACGACGCTGTCGTTAACGAGAGCTTCTCAAATAGCTCCGCCCCCGTGCAAAAATTATTTGCTATTTATTTTTATGTTGTGTCTTGTGTTCCCCATCTCCATGCAGAATAAGCAATTGTACCTTTAGTTGTGCTGGACTAGAATTGCTCAACCTGGCATTGCAAATCAACCTTATATTGAAGAGGCCCCAGAATTGAACCCTGTGGAACACCATCCCTTCCCAGTTCCAATATACGTCAATTGATATTGCACAGTCGTCCGACCACTTTCTGTTTTTTGCGAATGACTCACCGAACCCAGGTTAAGAACCACTGTACGAAACCAATTACTCTTCCCTGACCTAAAATGGGCCAATTAAAATGTCTGACATAATTGTGAATCTATTGAATCCATTGAATGGGACATTGAAGTCAAAAGTCTCTTACCAGGTGAGGTAATCCAAAGCCTGCTGGGACGAAGTGGGCCCGGACTCTTTCTCTTTGGCTTTTGGCGAGATGAGCCCCTCCGCTTTCAGCTTCTTCTTCAGGACCTTCTTCATCTTCCTCTCCAGGACCCGCCTCTCCTCCGGGCTCAAGTTGTCTTCTCCTTCGGCTGGATTTGAAATCTGTTGCGCCAACGCAAAAACAAACGTGGAATTTGTAAGTTGAACCGGCGGAGTGAAGCTAGTGCAGTGATGACATTGACATTTTTTAGGGTAACCCAGGCAGTTTTCTTTAAAATCCTAAAAATACAGCTCTGCAAAAGGTTATTGAAAATAAATATTTTTTTGGTATTTGCCCATTTGTTTTGTTTTTTATTTAATTCAGATTAACCCTTGTCCGCCCCCCCAAAATAAATAAGTAAATAAATAAATATAAATAAAAAATATCCCTCTGGTTCAATTTTAGCCACGAGTTGGCACCCTCTTGGAAGAGTGACAACTAAGTCATTTCTGATTTTTTTTTTTTTTTTTACTTCCAACCCCTCAAAATGTTCAGTGGCATCAGACCTATCCATACATGTAAGTTTTTATTTTTTTATTTATTTTTATTTTAAATATTTTTTTTAACCAGGACTGTGAATATTTAAAGTCTACGCACCCCTGTTCAAGTGCATGATTTTGAATTTTAATCACAAAACCATTTAATCAGGGGTGCATAGACTTTTTATATCCACAGTATCTACTGTATCTATTCACTAGGGATGTAACGATATCCAAACATCACGATACGATATTATCGCGATATGAACTCACGATACGATAATTATCACCACATTATAACAATGAAATAAATAAATAAATATATAAATAAATATATATATATATATATATAGAGAGAGAGAGAGAGAGAGACGAATGCAAGCATTAAAATAAATTGATAAAAAATTACTAAATTAATTATTTAAATTAAATATGAAATTAATAAATACAATAAATTGAGTTCATTCACATATTGACTCTGTTTTCAAGTATATTATGTGCCCCTTCATCTGACAATTAGTGCAGATTTTAAACATAGAAGGGTCAAAACATCCCTAATGAAAATTAAACTGCACTAAAAAACTAGCCACCAGAGAGTGCTAGAACTGCACAAATGGAAATCAACCTGACTTTTTTTTTTTTAACAGATGTGTTGCATTTAAATATCGTTAACATGCCGACGACGACGATATTATGTCAGTTTTAATATCACGATATTGCCATTATCGTTACATCCCTAATATCCACTTGAGCCTTTGAACAGCAATGTATATAAAATGCCAATCAAACTTCCACAAATAACACCATCTGTCTTTGGGGGAAAAAAGAAAAAAAAATCCTGCCAACGATATTCTGAATGCAAGACAGCTTCCTGAAATGAAATTCTACAAGTAATGTGTTGAAGCTAAGCAAGCAAGCAAAAAAAAAAAAAAAAAAAAAAAAACTTCCTGTTGCGTTGCAGGGTTGACTAGCATTTCCTGTATTTTCAGCTTTGCACACATTTTGGTACATCTACACTTTGTGCAATGCACAACACGTGCACCTTTTTTTTTTTCATGACAGTTGTGTCCCAATTTTTTACATTTTGTGTGAAAAACAAGTAGCACAACTAATACTCAACTCAACCACAGCCCTCTTAAAAAATAAAATTCGATCCTCTGGGGAGACTAAACAAGGGCGCCAGTATGCGCTCTGATTTAACGGCTCTCAGTCTGCAAGGTGAAGGAGGAGGAAAAAAAAAAAAAAAGGAGGGGCGGAAAATGTTCTGATCACATGGCCACGAAGTCACTCTGAAAGTATGCTGGCGGGATGTTGCCCGCACAAGTATAACAATCATTCCTGGTGAGCGCTCGTGTCCCCGCAAGGAGCATCATCATCATCATCATCATCATCATCATCATCATCATCATCATCGGCGTTTTGATCAGGCCGCTTGGCTCGCACTCAAGCGGCAGCCGTCGAGCCGGGAGATCCAAACAGGAGACCAGTGAGTGACGACAACAACCACCCAAAAAAAAAAAAAATGGTAAGTGGAAACATGTGTTGCAGTCGCGCAGACGCTTCGACAGAGGTGGCAAAAGTCCTCATGTGCTGTACTTAAAAGTACAGACACGATTCACGAATTGTACTTTTTTTTTCCCCCTGTCAATTACTTACAATATCCGTTTTGATTGCTTGGCACAAAAAAATAAATAAAATAAAAATGAACACAAAATAGTTTCCGTCTTCTGCAAATGTTCCCAAAGCAAAACTAAAAATCTAAATTAGCTACTGGTAATATATACACCTTATTTCAGTGTTTCTTAACCTTGCTTGGCCCATCTGTGCTACACGGAATTTGGTGCGCTCAGTAGTCGACCTGTGACTGTTGTGATGGGATATCGTGTGATTTCTTTTAGGGCTGTGCAATTCATTGAAATTCTATTTCGATTATTATACTTGACTCCATGATTTAAAAATTGCCATAAATCATACGATGTTTGTTTATAGAGGGAAATCAAACTTGAATTTATACATTTGCACCTATTTTTTTTATTTTATTTTAAAATAATTATATACATTTTGTTTGGTCCAAAAAGAACTTGCATAATTGTTTCAAATACTTTTATTTATCTTAATATATATATATATATATATATATATATATATATATTTTTTTTTTTTTACATTTAAACATTTTTTGTGTCAAAAATATATGATTGAATAATCCTGTTTGCTTCCTTTAAATAAATAAAAAACAAACAAAAACAAAAACAAAAAAACACTAAGCTACTGTATTTAATTGTATTGCATTTTAATTCGGCAAAAATTTGCCCATTTTTTTGTAATTTTTTTTTTAACATATTAACACATTACAAAATAAGAAAAAGTTGGCCAAGTTTTCTCTGAATTGTAAATTTAAACAAATATTAAAGGTCAAACGTAAAACTGTCAAATGTTGTGATTGTAATTAATCATTATTGTTTTGTATTTATTGTTTATCGTTATTGTATTGTTGTAAGGGACCAGATTTTATTTCGTTCATATTAATTGGCCAATTAATCAGAATTTTTAATCAATCGGAATTTTGTTCTACCATATATTGGAAATGGATTTAAAAAAAAATTATACTGATCAGGTGCTAATTTAAATGTTAGTCATGATGGTGGTTCTGCTTGAGCTTTTTTTTTTTTTTTTTTTTTTTAAATTGTTGTCAAACATTTATAGGATAACTACTTATTTAGCCATTTTTGGCAGTCAAACAATATTTTGCCTATAATAAATTTTATATTTTCATTATTTTTCATGTACAATTAGTACCTTTAGAAACACATTTTGCAACTTGCTGCCGACTGAAAATGACATCACAAGGGTTCAGGTAACCAATCACAGCTCAGCTTGTGAATGTCACATGACCAAACCTAGAAAAATTGGTTACCTGAGCCCTCGTGATGTCATTTTCAGTCGACAGCAAGTTGCAAAATGTGTTTTTAAAAGGTACTAATTGTACAGGGAAAAAAATGAAAGTATCAAATTAATTACAGATAAAATATTAACTTTTTATTGCTATAATGGGCTAAATAAGTGAAGTATCCCTTTAAGAACGACTGCTCTTTTCTTTCCCAGTCCAGCGAGCACGGCACACAAACGGCGCCCAACAGCTCGGCTGCGCCTGCCAACGCCTCGACGCCGTCGCCGACCGCCGTGCTGGAGCTGATTGCGGCCGCCCACCTCGTATCCTCGGCCAACCACGTGTACTTCTTGCTGGCTGCCGCCGCCTTCGTCGCCGGCTGCTTCCTGCTCTACGCTTTCGTGCGCACTTATAGGGTGCAACGCAGCGCGACCTGGCCGGACCATCTGCTCTGGACCTTCTGCGGCCTTCAGCTGCTCCTCGTCCTCTTCTCCTTGTACAACGTGGCGCACCGTCCTCGCAGCCTGAGGACGTCGGCGCTGGGCTGCGCCGCGCTTTCCTTCGCCGTCAACGTGGCGTCCCTCTGCGGCCTGTCGGTTTTGGCGCTGATGGCTTACGCGCTCGCCCTCGACCCGCCGGCCAGCTCCCCGATGAAGAGGCCCGGCGTCTGGGTGGCGCTGGTGGTCCTGCCGTCCGCCGCCGTTTCTCTTCTTCTGGCCGGCATCCGGGGACCGAGGGAGGGGCTTCACCTGACGGCGGACTGTTTCGTGGACCCCGTCCACGCCGGAGTTCCGTACGCCTCGGCGAAGCTGTGCCTCGCTCTCCTGATCCCTTACACTCTCCAAGCGGCGCTCGTGATACGCGGCTGCGTGCGGAAACGCAAATCCAACTGGAGGTTTCTCTCCGGCGCCGACGAGGGTCCGGCGTTCCTGGCGGCGAGCGCCACTCTGCTCTTCTGTCACCTCGCGTACATGGCGGTGCTGGTGAGGGCAGCGCGGCTGCAGCAGGCGGCGGGCGAGCTGAGCCACCGGGAGCGGGCGCTGGTGAGCGTGGCCGAGCTGGTCTACTTCGCCGGGAGCGGGGCCAGCCTGGTGCTGGTGCCGCTCACGCACCGGCCCAGTCGAGAGAGGCTTTGCGGACTGTTAAGGCGGCTGGCAGAATGCTGCCCGCGTGCAACGCACGCTCAGCCCAACAGGAACATCATCACGCCGCACATTGAGATTGTGGACACGCTGCAGGATATCGAGTCGTAGAGCGTCGATTTATTTTTTATTTTTTTTTAGGTGCTCTTTGAATTGGACAATCATATAGTGGTGCCTTGAGATACGAGCGAGAGTTTAGATGTCCAAACTTTTCTTTTCTCGTTTGAAAACATTGCTGTCATTCTTTGCATGTTAATCAGATATTGGCACAAAACAAATAGGACATAATCACACAGTCACATACAGTAAATATATATATAAGTGCCAAACCTGAATTTGCTTTGTTGTCTCTGTTTGCTCTGTTGTTTGTTTCTTTTTGCGCTTCTTGACTTTGGTTTTTTGTTCTTCCTCCACTGCAAGGGCGACATCTGGAATTTGATCTGCAGCCTCCTGGATAAGAGCAAAAACAGCCTTTAAATAAGAAAGGAGTGAATGTAAGTAAGGCTGGGCAATATGGACTATAACAAAAAATAAATAAATCTGATTACAAATCAATTTTCACCCCTTCGTTTATCGAAAAGGCATCATCCAAATCAAGTTTTGCATTATGTTTTTTCCACTTACTGGATTTGCTTCATTTCTCCTGATACCAAACTATAAAACTGTCTTTTCCAAAAAGGACACATTCTTTTTCAGCTCACCTCAGCTTTCAACCTCTTCCTTTTGCTTTTTTTGGTTTGCTCAACCTCATCGTCACAAGAAGGCAACTTCTTCCTCTTCGGGGGCTTCTGTTGTGATTTGTCTTTCGCCATGAGTCCTGCAACAAACACAACCAGTACTTGTCAACAATAAATTTATGTTTGCTCTCTCCTCAGAGTTTATGCTTAGTGAGAAGAACATGAATGAATGAAACGAACATTATAATATAGTCTGAACCTGGCTGAAATTGCTGGGGAAAGGGGACAGAACCCTGCCACAAAATCCATGAGTAACGAACCCCAAAGGACTACATAACAGCAAATGACTACTTCTGTCTAAAATGAAGCTCCCCAACTCACTTCAACAGTGAACTTGGCACCAAGATGCCACCAAAGCAATTGTTATTGATTTCTTTCACCTGAGCACAAAAGTACAAACAGTCAAGTTTATCAGCGAATAACGGGGGATATGTTGAAGAAAAAAAACAGCGTTGTTACCACAAAATTAACGGCACAGTGTTGACAAATGGTCAACACTTCACACGTTGCTATTAAATAAACGTGATTTCTGTTCACTTCTTCTGACAAAATGTATTTTACTTACGCAGTAAGAAAATCCAGTCCGCGTCTGAGTTTAGCACACGCTGCTGACTAGCATGCCGCATAACCCGGATGCGACGTCACTACGCAGAAACATGATTGGATGAAATTACAGTCCTGTGATTGGCCGACAATTATGAGGCGTTCAAATACTACACAAGCCTGTATGCAAATGCAAAACTCTTACCTCTCACGTTTTCGATTAAATATTTTTGTGATAAAAGATGTATATTTTGTCAATCTTGCTAAATGACACACCCATAAAAACTACTTCTCAAATGTTAAGACAATTATTTCCACAAAAGATGGAATAAAAAGAGGCAACAAAAATAAAAGGAAATGTATTCATTTCAAAACACGGACTCTTTCAGTATAGCAAATAAAATAAAATAAAACTGTTGACTTTATTTCCCATTATTATGTATTAGAGAAAACAATAATGACATTTAATAAAAACCTATTGAAAACAACAAGGAACTAGTAACAGTCTCATGCTTGGTGAGAACTGTATGGGGTACTCTATTGTGTCGCGTCGGAATTAATTCTCGGTCGTACAACTCTGCATTACATGACCTATGTTGTAAGGATACGCAAACTGTCCATCTGCATCGACCCGTGTGTTCTAAAATGACATTTTGCACAAAATGTATGCGACAATGTCACACGTTTTCACCGGTTTGACAAGCAAAACTCTCAGTCGTTGGACGTCAACGTTAATTCGTCACACTAATGCAAGCACGAGGTGAGTGCAAATAATATAATTTCCTCCCTCCACTGAAACTGTGCTATTATGTCTACTCAAATTTGAAAGCCTGTTTTTTTTTTTAAGCAAAAACGAATGCCAATAGTTCAGTTAGAAACGTAAGACCTATGAAATCAGGTTTCATTTCCTGAATGTGTGTGAAAATATGTTTTTGTCGACAGTGCGCGGGCTTTTTCCATGAGCCATCATCTGCTGGCCAAGCCAAATAAACCTGAAGATGACCAGGAGGAGGTGAATGAGGAGCCCATTCGCTTCTCCACCAGCAAGGCCAGTCACAGGGTGTGGAGTGTGGAGCGCTCCCTGGGAAGCGAGCACCAAAGGCCCTGGTGGAAAGTGTTCCCCATCAGTGCCATCTTGGTGGCCTTCCTGCTGTGGTGTGTCATGAGAGAAGAGACGGAAATTGACGCACTGTTGGAGACTGAACTCTTTCAACATTTACCTGGATTGCTCCCAGATGAAGAAAACAAGAAAAAATGAATGGCTGGGATGTACAGTATATACATTGTTTTATACTATTAACATAAGCAAACATTTGTGTAATTAAACATGCAATGTTGTGAGCACAAACAAGTTTCTGCAGAGCTCATCCCATTTTCTTAAAATTCAGACTGAAGTGGAATTCCTGGCAAGACACCTTTTTGACGTTTTGTCACATTGCTATTGTATTTGCAGTAGGAATGTGCGTTAACTGTATTGAGGTAAAATAGCATTTCGTTCTAAACTTGTTTGGAAATGTTCTATACATATAGCATGCTCAATCACCAAAGTTGCTTCTAATGTAAGACTGCACTGTATTGCCCAACTTGACCATCCACACCATTAAATGCAGATGCTGCAGCACATTGCTTTGACTGAGGTGCAATTTTGCAGTTTATTTTACCACACTTGACACCAATTAACATGGCTTGTTTGAAGAAAATATTAATTTCACTTTACAGTACTAAAATTCTCAAAACTCAAACTTTTGGACCTCTAACCTATTAGGTTACTAGACACTCAATTGAAGGCAACTTACATATTCATAACCCAAGAACAAAAATCTAAAGACTGCAGTTGAGGTAGTGGAAAGTTTATTTACAGGAAGAAATCCCATGGCATGCACACAGGATTATATACAAAAAAAAAAAAGTCAATCTAATTGCCACAAGAATAGGCGGAGACATTTTACAGATGAAGATTGAAAAGTGTATCATGAACATGAAGCATTACTACCAGAGGGAAAGTAAAAAAAAGAAAATGTGACAAACTGGGAGCTAACGTTTTCTGTAGCAGGTCACAATTTACAAAAACAGTCCAACTTAAACCCGACGACGACAAACAACCCCCCACCCCCCCAACACACACACACAATTTTAAAACACAAAAACAAAAAGTTATGCACGCTCTCCCCTGATTCGCCTGGCCAGTTGGATGTCCTTCGGCATGATGGTCACCCTCTTGGCGTGGATTGCGCACAGGTTGGTATCTTCAAAAAGACCTACCAAGTAAGCCTCGCTGGCCTCCTGAAAGTGCAAGTAAAACAAAGAAACCGTCACCACCGAACAGTTTACTCCCCTTCAACCTGAAAGAAAATTCAACCGACCTGCAGGGCTCCAATGGCAGCGCTCTGGAATCGCAGGTCCGTCTTGAAGTCCTGCGCGATCTCCCTGACCAGACGCTGGAAAGGAAGCTTCCTGATGAGCAGCTCCGTTGACTTCTGGTACCGACGGATCTCACGCAGGGCGACGGTGCCAGGCCTGGTAAAAGAAGAGACTCTTAACACCCTTGCATTTTGTTTTTATGTAAAAAATAAATAAAATAAAAAAAAAGGGGACTTTCTTTGTACCTGTATCTGTGAGGCTTTTTGACCCCACCGGTGGATGGCGCGCTCTTCCTGGCGGCCTTAGTGGCCAGCTGCTTCCTGGGAGCCTTCCCTCCGGTGGATTTACGAGCGGTCTGCTTGGTACGAGCCATTAGTCACTGGTTTAACTAAAAAAATAAAATAATAATAATAATAATCAAATGAGAATACAGAAAACCAGGTTAAACATCAATTACTTTGGATGGGGAAAATAAAAATAATGGCGCCAATTGAATCATTGAGTTCCCGCGACCAAAATAAGCGCGAACACACGTTGCGCAAAAACAGTCACTAACCGTAGACAATTACAAGTAAATGTGGGTTAGGTATAAAGGTTAAGCTCATAAAAGCAGTGGCACCATTAAACTACTCGAGGTAGTCACGCACGTTCCGTCCTGAGTCAACGTTTCGCTTTCAAGTGAGCAAAATGGCGCCATGTAGCCATATCAAAGGGAATTTTTGTTTTAATTCAAAAATCCACTCCCTTCACATACGCAATATAGTCTATATCAAAGCCTCCTCGCATTTAAAACAAAGTTTGAGTAGGCGCGTTTTAATGGGCCGTTTTTAAAACAAAGTTAGCTTTAGCTTCGATGCTAGTTGCTATGGCGCGCACCGTACTGTTGACAAAAGACATACTACAGATTAGTTAAGAATATAAACACGTAAAACGGACAATTAAATATTACATTAAAACGATAACGCAATTTAAAAAGGGCGAGAGCGTATGCAAGTTCACTTACGTTTGTCTACCTTCCGAAAAGCTGACTTGTGCCTCGTCCGTTGACGTCGATACACTGCTGTGCTGTCTGCTGTTCAATGTCCACAAGCACAGGATTTATAGCATCATAGTACCCGCCTTTGAACCTCGTAGCCGAAATATGATTGGCTGAAAGGACGAACGACCCCGCCCTTCCAAACGTTTCCTTTCATTTCATATTAAAAAAAATTATTACAACGATACTTAATGATACTTTTTCATGCACAATGTTATGTGTGTGTATAAGATGTCATTTAAAAAAAAATACACATTTTGTAATCTAAATTCATCTACAAAGCCATTATTTATTTATTTATTTACTGTGTACACGATTTAAATGTGTACACTGACCTGTATGGCGCCATTACATGATTACTTGCCATACCTTATTGTTTTTGTTTGGTTTGCTAACCACTAGCGTTAAAACGCTTCACGTGTTATCGTACAGGTTAAAAAATGTTAATGAACCATGAACCGTTATGCCTTATTTAGTTCGTTATTTACCCTTTTCCCCCTCTTTGGTTTCCTGACAAGTAGTTTCTCAATCCTCGATGGCTTGTAGCCGAATTTGTGAAAAATACAGAATAAAAGTAACCGATTTTTTATTTTTTTTGTTTAAAAAATAATTCTGACCGAACATTTGGGTCACATAAACATGATCCAGGCAAGCAAAAAAAAAAGAAAAAGTAAACAAAATAAAACAAAACAAAACAAACAAAAAACAGGCGGAAGTTTTCCGTTGCAGAAATGTTCCTTCACGGACGTTGTTTGACGTGACACCCGTGGTAAGTTTCATGCGGCTTCGAAAATCTAAATGTTTTAAAGCGTGTTTTTAAAATAACATTTTCGTGTTTAACTGAGTATTAGTCGAGATGAACACATTGTTGTAACCATTTCCTACAAGTCATTATCGGTGAGAAAATGGTGCTCATACGCATACTGTAGGTAGTAGACTGTCAGTCACCTAACGAGATTCGTGTCTTCTGCTCAGTTGCAGTCATAAGTCATGAAATATGCACATCTACTTGTGTTTTGAACAAGTATTGATAATAAATGTATGTGTGTATTTACTTTAAACAGATGCTGAAGTCACATAAATTACCAAACACTTCTGAACTCACAGTCACAACAACTTCAAAATAAAAAGAAAAAAATCCCCAAAGATTGAAAAGAATCATAAATACCGGACAAAACCTCAACCTTGACGCAGGTGGAGCCAACATGGCAGCGGAGGCGTCAGGAATCCAAGATGACAGTTCATCTACTTTGCCCGAGGTTCGTACACTGCATGAACAGCCTGCACAGTCAAAAACAAAGAAAAAGAAGAAATCTGGAAAGAAAAAGGCAACTGGTATCACTGAGGCACCTCAAGAGACAAGTGCAACAGAAGGAAGTCAAGAAGCTGAGAGTACAGAGTTGGTTCGTATTTGCTGAAAATTTTTACATCGAAATAGTCGGCACCAAGCAATTCATTGTGTCGACTTGATGTGATTGTGTCATTCAGAGTGCAGAAGAGCAGTTTAAAAGGCAACTGGACTGGTGTATCGAGCAGCTGGAACTGGGGATGAAGTTACAGAAGGCCACACCAAAGCAGAGTTAGTATTAGATAGATTGTATTGGATGGATGGATATATATATATATATAAGTAAATTCTTTGCAGGGGAGGACGCATCTCATGCACTCAAAACACTGCGCAGCTCCAAAGCTCCTCTGGTCAAGAAGCGGCAGGTGATGAGGACCATGGCGGGAGACTACAGGAAAAAAATGGAAGAAGAGAAGAGCAAGCAGTTCAAACTCATCCAAAATGGTGGATGATACGTAACATGACCTTTGTGTGACGGTACATAACAGCCGTTTGATTATTTCCCTCCCTCTCTTTCTTACCAGAACTTACATCCGCTCGGGTCAAAATGAAGTCGGAGTCATCTAAAAAATCAGTTTTTCATCGGAGAGCTGAAACCAAAGAGATGCGGGCCGTGGAGGAGAACCGGACGCCAGCTGAAGTTCCGGAGGCAAAACCGAAGGCTTGTCCAGAAACGTCTGCCTTTGTGTTCACGGCGTCAAAAGAGGAGTTTCGCTTCAACTTTTTATAATTTTGGTCTGTTGTAAACTATGTCGGATTGTCCAATTTAAATAGTTTATCCTAGTGTTGTAAACTGATTTTTATTATTTTTTTAAATGAGTTAAGCTAATATTACAACAGAAAAAAAAAGTGTATGTTTTTAACACATTAGATGGGATTTTTTTTTTTTTTAAGAAATGCCAGAAGCTTTTTATTTTATTTTATTTTTTTAATTTAAGGCTGGCACGACAAAATGTATTCACCACAAATAATTCTTGGAGATGACATCACCAAACAATTTTACTAAATAATGCCATGAATGGGTAATATCTTGCTTCTCAATCTGTTGTGCCATTGTCATGCTTCACATTCCTCCATGTTGGTACAACTATATTTTCACCTTGTAAATCCCCAATATCTTTGTCACTCAGTTCCGATACGATACCTCTCACCATTTACAATATTTTTTTATATAAAAACTGTCATCATTCACAAATTTTGAAAATAGTAGTGAGTGTATTTTGAAAAACTAAGGTAGAGAAAGTGCAGATCTCGTTTTAAATGGAGGGATTAAAAACAAAAAAAGGGGCCAAAATAGTAAATATTCAGACTTAAACCAAAACAAAACTTATAAAAGAACCTAATGAATTACACTAGATAAAACGACGACGTACAGAATATATTAATGCAATCTATTTATTTTATTAATATGGCACAGCATTTTAAATATTCGTCAATAACTCAGAATGCATATAAGTACAGTAATAAAACGTCACTTCCGTTAAACATGAAGAACCGGAAGAGGCGGGGTTTCGTAGTTTAGCACAACTTTAAACGATGAGAAAAGTTCGAGCCGCGAGAAACAAAATAAAACATTTTTTTGTCATTACTTTGGCTGTATTACATACTTTAATATAAAGTTAGACCACTGAAGAGTTAAGCCGTTACTAGGTAGGTGACAAACTATTTAAAAACGAAGTTTAAGCTAGCTAAAGTACCTAACTTGGACTCAGAACCTCAAACACTTAGCAAAAGCTGTTGTCGAGGTTTCCATTTGGCTTCTTTTTTTAAAATTTTTTATTTATTATTTTTTTTGGAAACACTGACAAAAAAAGACAATGTCGGAGCTTAGCGACGAGGCAAGCGAGTCCGAGCAGTTGGGCGTCAGTCTCTCCCTATGGCTGGGAGAGTCCCTGATGAGCGCCGAGGAGCTGGACGTCCCTCTGGACTTGCACACCGCTTGCTCCATCGGACAGTACGACGTGGTGGCAGAATGCATCAAAAGGTGACCACGCTCACGTCTGCTACTTGGTTATTGTAGCACAAGACCTCTAAAACTTATTATATGCTACAAATTCACCAGTTCCTCAATCAGTAAAGTTAGCAAGTGGCTAAAACTGTCTGTTGTGTTTCTCCAGGCGTGAGGTGGACCTGAACGGGAAGAACGTGGGAGGATGGACGCCCCTGATGTACGCGTCGTACATTGGCCACGACAACATCGCCAACCTCCTGCTGGAGGCCGGTGTGAACGTCAACGCCACCACGGCTAAAGGACAGACCCCTCTGATGCTGACTGCCAGCTGTGGGAATGAGAGCATCGCCTACTTTCTGCTCCACGTACAAAACTGACCTTGAATTGATTTTTTAATTGTTTTGTGCCCCTTTTGATCACGCCTAAGTGAAAACATGTTCCTTCTGGTTCCAAAAGCAAGGTGCTGAGTTGGAAGTGAAAGACTGTCGTGGCTGGACGGCTTTGTTCCATTGTACGAGCACAGGTCACCAGCAGATGGTGAAGTTTCTGCTTGATAACAACGCGGATGCAAATGTCAGGTACAAATTTGTTGATTCAGTGGGATACATTCACTAATTACCATACAGAATCCCCCTTGTTATGACGCCATTCTTGGTTTTTGGCCCCGCTATACTTTCCCACAGAGAGCCTGGGTCTGGATTTACTCCCCTGATGGAGGCTGCCGCCTCTGGACACGAAATCATCGTTCAGTACTTGCTCGATCACGTGAGGACCTTATGTAGTCTGTTGTCACACTGGGACCTTAAAAATGTTCTGATTGGTTGTTATGGCCGTAATGTCATGTTCATTCGACAAGTGACAAAATGGCCGCCCCTTGAGATGGATGAAAAACAGCTGGAGTTTTCCATGTCATTTGAAAATTCTACGACATTGTGATGTCAAATTGAGTTTGATTAATTATTGACTCCTGCTCTTATGTTTGTTGATTACACTTGACAGAAGGTGAAAGCAGACGAGCGCAACGCCAAAGGAGAGACGGCCCGAGCCCTCGCCATGTTATACGGTTACACCAAAATCGCCAGCCTCATTGACTCGCGCTCGCCGAGGAACAAAGCAGGTAGCGGCGTCAATGGCACTTGAGTTCATTTCAATGAGGAAACTTCCACTGAACAAATGAAAATTGGTATTTGTGGTCAGGACACTTTGAAGACCTGAGCTCCTCCGAGGATTCCGACAGCGCCCCGCCGAGGTCGCGAGCGAGCCGCAGCCGAGCCAAAGGCGTCAGCATCCACGACGGGCCCCAGGCCATTGCCAAGTTCCGAGTTGGAAGCGCCGGCCGGACTGGAGGAACCACCGGTAAAAGCCGTGTTGAGACGATGACGCTTTATGTGCAGGCTGCCATTTTGTTTTTGTTGTTTTATGTCAGAGCCTCGCGCCGCGACATTCGGCAACATCGGCGAACAGAGCGACGGCATCCGCTATCGCGACGTGACCTCGCCCATCAACGAGCTGGACGGGCAGAGCAACAGCAGCAGAGGTCAGAGGTCATCTGCTGTGGGGGGGGGTCAATGCGGGTGATATTGCGGTGCAGTCGTTGAGTATCAAAAGCTGTGCGCAGACGAGAGTCCGTTCTTCGACCACGACATGCCCACCATGAGGAGCAGCAGTAGTAGCAGCGAAGGTTTGCCTCACGTGATCGGCTGGGAAGGTTCCGTGGAGAGCAACGAGGTGAGCCAAAACGCTAAGCAACCCGTCCGCAACCGACGTCATGTCCTCATCTCTCTCACCAACGGCAGGACTCGGACCAGTGCAAAAAGAGTAGCTCGCGTCGCCTAACCAAAGCTCATCACTCCAAAGGAAAAAGTCGCCACGGCGGCAACGACGCGTGCTCGCATGTTGCCGCATCCTACAGTGGTCCAAAGGCACGTCTGCGTTTTGTTTACTTCTGTTGAGAGTTAAAATGTCTGACCTTTTAATTCTTGTAGGATCTGGCCGAATTCCTGGAACAACTCGGCTTCTCGAAGTACTTGCCTTTACTTGAGGAGCAAGACATCGATCTACGTATATTTCTCACCCTGACCGAGAATGACCTCAAGGAGATTGGCATCACGTAAGGGCCTGCTTAAAGGCACGGTCTTCCGTTTTCACTCAGGAAAATGCACTATATAAATACAGGATGTATACACATTAACTCCTTCTAAATCTACCCTCTGGACTTCTGTTAATGTGTGGTGGTGATTTTTTTTTTCCTAAACCCCCACCCGCCCCCAGCCTGTATTTTGCCATTTTGTGTTAGTTTTGTCAACAGTGGGACGTTACTGTGGATAGACAGTTGTTTACCCATCCAGCCAGTACAACAATAATATATGTAATATGTTTAGTCATATTTATGATCGAAAGGTTACGTTCAGCAACAGGTGCAATTTTCGGAAATGTCAGCTATAAATTACAACACATGGTAAAATTCTTGTTGTACAAGCCTTTATAGGTCAAACATTAAAAACAAATAAAAGTATCTTAAAAAAACTAATGTGTTAGAACAAAAGTGAAGACATTTTTTTTAAATCAGCATTTATGTTTCATAAAGCCACCTGATTAAAATTTGTTGTTGACCAGTGTAATCTAATTGTAATGCCTTTATTAAGATACACCATTAATTAATTAATCTGTATTACAATAAACAATATCAGATTTATTATACATAAACGTTTTGGTCTTGTAGGTTAGACTTACGCTAAATGGTGCAATTAAAGAATAATAAATAGGGAGCGCAAAAAATTCAGTATTTTATGGACAATACTCGTAATCCAAGTTTTTAAAGAAGAATACCATACCTTGGGGTTTTCCAGGTTGTTTGGGCCAAAGCGCAAGATGACGTCCGCTATCGCGAGATGGCACAGCAGCGCTCGACCTCCCAGTGACGCACTGGAGCAGTCTTACGCCGACCAGCTGGAGGCCGAGATGCAGGAGATGGCCATTCAGCTGCACAAAGTAACACTGAAAACACCGCACTTATATTGGGACACGCTAAAAAAAAATAAAAATACAAATAAAAAATATATACAACTCACCTTGTCCTTTTGTGCTCCACGTCAGCGGTGCGAGGAAGTGGAGGGCCTGCAGAGTCAGGTATCGCAAGAGAAGGAGCTGCGCACGGTGATGGAGGGATGCCTGATCGAGGACAAGATGGCCTGGAGGAGGGTGCATGGCGAGCTGGTGGAGAACCACCGGCTGACCCAGGACATGAGCGGCACCTTGGCCAAGGCCCGAGCGTGTCGCTCGGAACTGCTCGCCTTGTTGAACGATGCTCAGAGCAAAAGCGACGCAGGTGAGCGGTGGGAAAAAGACAGTTTTGTATCGCCGTGTCCAATTTGCATGATCAAGTGTCCTGTCATTTTCCTAAGTGAAATGGAAATTTGAGTTCTTGTGAACAACAACAATGTAAATATTAGTCACATAAACTATTGTACATCTTCATGTAACATTTCTGTTTTTATTTGATGAGCCTTATGAAATTTTATTTTGCAGCTGCCGGGTTCCCGACAAACGCGTCCGAGCTTGTGAAGAAACTCAACTTGTACGATGAAGAACTGGGTAAGACTCAAATGAAGTCGCATAGCTAGAACGCGTTCAGTGTCGACTCCTCTGATGCCAACCGTTTTCATCCTAACAGCGGACACCTTACAAACGGTGCTTCAGAGTCTGAGGCGACTGAGCGCTCCTGAAAAAGTGGCCGACAGCTGGGAAAGGCCTTAATCTTTCCAGGTCAGTCGTTATCAAACGTATGGAAAAATGATCACTTTTTTTAATTTTTAATAATGGAATTATTTGCTAATTTGTTATCTGCTCATCATCACAGTGGCTTCTACAGTTAATGACGGAGGGTGAGATGACCACCCTAAACTATGTCGAGGGAGACCAAGCCAGATGCAGCCCACCCGATGGACGGGAGCTTGCCAGATGTGGCCGATGCCCGGGGGCTCCGTGACAAGCAGGATAGAAGGGGGTGGGGGAGACACGTGACCCTCGTGTTGGTCAATGTGGTTCTCGACGGTGGGGGGCAAAGGATGGCCCGCGCGCCACACACAGCCCAGCTCTGTTCTTTAATCTCCCCTACTGAGGATTTGTAGTACAGTGTCAAGTTAGTGCCTTCATTGTGCCATTTTCTTCCTCTATTTTCTATAGCACATTTTCACACAAAAATAAATGAGTAAAATTTCATGTCATAAACAATTCCACATAAAATACAAAAATATTAGGCAAATAAACCAATTTATATTATGATATGGTGAATTTAATGACTAAATTGTAATTTAAAAAAACATTTATTTTATTAAATAATTGGTAATCAAGAACATTTAAGAATACTGTTATTTTATATTTAACAATAAAAAGTGTAAAACTATTTTACACTTTTAAAACAATAACATTTTTAAAACAAGCATCAATTTTGTAATTAAAATAATGCATAAATTGAATACCCCATTTCAAAATCACTTTGACTAATTGGTTAATGATCATTAAAATAATTTAGTAAAATACAAAACAAAAAAACTAAAACTAAAATGTAGAGGCTTAATGATGTAGCAACTAAGCAATACAATTTCAAAATAAACGGTAATTGTTTAATTGTTTTAAAAACATGATACTTATGTTAGTTTTTTTTTTCACCCCCACCTCATCTACGAATGAGCTTGCCCATCTGTGCATGTTAAAAAAATGCTGTGGTTTTGTAAATGTCCTGCTGAATGTTTTTTTTTTTTTCTTATTGTGAAAGTATTGTAAATTAAAAATGAAAATTATTTCCAATTATTGACTCTTCATTTTACTGCTATTTAAAATTGCTCAATGCTAATGTTTATAGTAAGTATCAAGTAACATGTTTGAAATATAATCCTACCATATTGATGCTGTAGTATTAAAAAAAAAAAAAAGTACGCCAAATACTTCCCAGATGCACTTAAATGCAAAAGTATTCACAATGCTTTACTTTTTCCACATTTATGTTGTAGCCTTATTCTAAAAATAATTTAAAAAAAATCCAAAAACATTGACTCCAAATCAAAAGTTTGCCATTCAAACGTGTATTGCTTAGTTGCATAGAAAGTTGCAAGTTCAGACAGCTGTCGATTCTGCTCTTCTTATACAAAGGGACTTGAAAAATGAGATGTCAAATGTGCAGTTGTCTGAATAAAAATATCCTTAAATCACATCTGCTTATATACAAATCCAAACATTCAAGTACAAGCACAATCACACTTTGTTGATTGTTCCTTCAGTCTTAACATGAAAGGCAACCAAAGCACCAGGCGTTCTCCACAAACTGAGAAATGCCTCCAGTAAAAAGGAAGGATGAGGTCTTATTGGCGTGTGTGCACGCATGATTAATCACTGACCCCCGTCGGCGTTGACCTCAGGTGTACTCACACAGATGTCCGCATCCGGCGGGGCAGTGCGGGCTGCTCTTCAGCCAGTTGATGACGTGCTCCAGGTGGCCGCCGTGACTGCAGCCCTGACACCACACAAACAGTCCCTTGACCACGTGGTGGCACACTGCGCACACGCTGGCGCACTGGCGGCACCTGCGCAACGCAAACGACCTCGTTTCAGAAACGGGCTCACGATCCCGTTTCTCAAAGCGTATTTTTTGTTCATCTGTTTACGCCGCACCTGTCGCAAATCCAGCCCCTGTTGTTCATGGGCCGCTTGCAGTTGCTGCAGTTGATGTGCAGCGTGGTGGAGGTCTGATTCAGGCAGGTGATGGCGCTGCACGTGCTCAACTTGATCACCTCGTTGGACACGTTCCACAACTCGAAGCGCTGCAGCAGGTCGATGTAGGACATGTACCAGTGCTCCTATAAATCGCAAAGTGTGATTCCGCCGACCTGAATATGATGACTGGATAGCCGATACATGTCCGTGCAAGCCGGTGAAGCCACAGGGCGGCCATCTTGCTACTCCCACCTCGCTAGCAGCCCACTTGTATTAACTATACAGTATACGTACAGATGAGACATATACAGTTCGTAGGCAGTTAGAATAAGGCCGGAGGAGGGGTGGGAGGTTTTTGCCGGGGTGGTCACTATTTTTTAACAAGTTAAAAAAACAAAAAACAAGTATGTGCTGCTTTGAAGACCCCGTTTTTTCTTTTATCGCTCAGTTCCTTAGACCGCAAAATTAGATTTGGAAGAGCCATTTTTTGTTGAATTACATTACTGTATAATTAATTAATTCTTGAATTAAAAAAAATATACAACTTTCCTCCTTCACTTATTTAGCCCATTATACCAATAAAAAGTTAATATTTTGTCTATAATTAATTTGATACTTTCATTATTTTTCACATACAATTAGTACCTTTAAAAACACATTTTGCAACTTGCTGTCTGAAATCTGACTGAAAATGACATCACAAGGGCTCAGGTGAGCTGTGATTGGTTATCTTGTGATGTCATTTTCATTCGACAGCAAGTTGCAAAATGTGTTTTTAAACGTACTAATTGTACATGAAAATTGATGAAAATATCAAATTTATTATAGGCAAAATATTAATGTTTGACTGCCAAAAATGGCTAAATAAGTAAAGTAACCCTTTAAGAGTAAATCATGCTGTTCCTACTTAGTAGGAAATATAAATATTCTTCAATTTCGAAACTGTAAATGTATAGCATCGTATGCCGAGAAGCGTTTCTTGGTAGTATGGCCGTCTCGCGACTTCAAAAGTCTTGGCCCATTGGCTATCCAATCATATATTCAGATCAGCAGTGCATTCAAAGCTGGGAAACTATTCACAAGGAGGAGCCAGTGAGAGAATATTGGCCTTTTTTTAATTTCTTAAAGTTGTCAATATTTTTGGATTGGATGAGGAGGGCTTTAAGGGGTAACTATCAACATATAATTGAACAGAGCAATGTATTTAATCAAAAATTGGGGGGGGGGACTGGACTCAAGATTGATCCCAGAGGAACACCTCAAGCAAATCAGAGCCTTCACCTGCGTCAGGTCATCAATCTCTTTCCGGATGCGCTCCCCCAAGACGATGAGCACCGACACGGCCATCTGCACGTCGCCTTTCTCGGCGTAGTAGCCCAGCATCTCGCGCACGATGGGGCAGAAGAAGCTGGCGGGCAGGTCGGGCGTGAAGAGCGGCTGCGAGATGGAGATGAGCGAGAAGGACTCGATGGGCGTCAGGCACGTGACCTCGGCCTCGTTGCCGCTGACGTGCGGCGAGTCCGCCTTGTCCTGCTGAAGGTGCTCGGGTGCCGACGGGTTGTCCAGGATGTCGTGGCGCAGCTGGAAGGCCTCCTGGGGGAGCGTGCATTCCTGTTCCTCTGCTAGGACCCAACACGTACACGTGAGCGTGTAGAACTGCATTTTCGAGAGTCGTGTAATAAAATATTTCCTTCCATCTGGGATAATCACCGAGTACGAATTTGTGACTGACCCGTTTGGTTGTCATGTTCCATCGAGTAAAGATCGTCGTCATCCAGCTCGGCGTCGCCAAACATGTACTCGGCTTGGCCCTCGCTGCCTTCCGTCTCCTCGTTTTCTGAAGGAAAATCCCGCAAAAATTTGGCTTTTCAAAAAAAAAAAAAAATTGTGAACGTTCCTTCTCACCTTCATTATTATTGCTGATATTTTCAGCTTCCAAGTGGATATTGTCCGGTCTGGTGTCGCTTTTGTTGCGCTCCAGTCTGCCCTCGTTGCCCATGCCGGATCCCATCTCCTTCATACTGAAGCTGACCACGTCGAGGTAGTTTGTTGCCTCAATTAGTGGATATGAGCAACAAAAAGAATTGTTGTAACGTAGACGTACCTGTTCATTAGCGGTAAGGTGCCAAGTTTACTGAGGTGGTTGGGACCAGGAGTGGTGATGTTTGCTGGGTCAGAGAACATGATCCTCAGCATGGTCCACGTTGTGGAAACCTGTAAAAGAGTCAAAATTAGCTCTGTCGAAGTGTGTAAAGTATCGAGTATTTTTCTCCACTAGGGGTTGCCATCCTCACATTCTACTCAAGTGTCGTAGATTTTGAAGTTTTAAAAGGCGGGGCCAGGCCCGGTGAGTGACGTGGGTGCCAGCAAATGCATTGGCTGGCGGTTAACTGGCTAATGCAGGCATCTGCAGCCTGTGGCTCTTAATTAGTACAAACTATTTTACATGTGTATCTTGATATTTGTTAGATAAAATATTCTTTAAATGAATTCATTATTTAGATATAAGAAAAAAAAAAATTGTCATTTTTATGTTGTCAGGAAAAGAGATCTGAAAGGTAGATGTTTTAAAAATTACCTAAAATGCAAAAATAAATAAAAAAGTGGCAATTAAATGTCCAAAAAGAGGTATAGCAGAAAATGACCATAAAATGTCCATAAAATGTCTGAAAATTAAATGAAACTGAATGAAAATGAACTAGGGAAAAAAATGCAAAACAAAAGAAGAAATTCTGATGCAAAATTCTCAAAAAGTCATAAAATGTATTTTAATAGAAAGCAGAAAATGTTTATAAAGCAAAACCAACAACAGCAAAAAAAAAACAAAAAAAAAAATTGCCAAAAAAAGTCAAGAAATTAGATTTTTAAAAAACATGAAATAAAATGTAACAAATAAATGTCCGACTCCAAAAACCAAATTAAAAAAAAAATCCTGAAAATTACCATAAAATGTCCACAAAATTGCCATAAATGCCAGAAAACTGATAGCAAAAGGGTAAAATAAAAGTCAATAAATAGCCATAAAATTCCAAAAAAATCTGACTATAGGTCCATAAAATTGCCAAGAAAAGCCGAAAAATCTGAAAAGTCTGAAAAATTACAACCAAAAAAAAATTGGAAGAGGAAAGGGAGAAGCAAATGAATGTGTCCGTATTGGATGCTGCTGTCATCGTTTTGTGTTGCGGTGCAACTCTAATCAGGGCCCTCAGTCGATTCGACAAATACTAACACACTGTTTCCTTCATGACAATCTTCAAATGTTTTACACAGATTTTTTTTTTTTTATTACTATATTTATTTGGCCTAAAATGCCTGTTTTGACAGCAAAGCTTCATTTTTTTTTTATGACTAGAATTATTCGACAATCTTTCATCCCGAATAGGATTGTCGACAGAGTTTGTCGTACCTGCGGCCTTTTGAGCTCACGGGCCACCTTGGCGTTGTGGTCGCACAGCTCGGCGAAGGGCTTGCCGCCGAGGAGGTAGAGTTGCGCCGTCTTGACGAACCAGTCCATGCGATTGCTGTCCAGGTCGGTCTCGAAGACGCTGAGGGCGCTCGACACGTGCGCAAACTGCTCCGTCGGGTCGGGCTTCTTGAAGAAGAAGATGGGGTAGCGGCGGTCGCCGCCGGGGTACGGCTTCCTGTTGGCGTCGCCGCTGATCAGACTCTCCTTGGCGGCGAAGGCCAGGTCGCCGAACAGACCGAAGCACAGGCCCTCGGGGTTGGCCTTGTCCACGGGCCGCGTGGCGTCCTTGAACATGTGCTGGTAGAGCGTGCTGTCCTTGGAGCCCGAGAGCAGGAAGTGCGGGTCGTGCTGGTGGCGCCACACGATGCCCGTGGTCACGTCCTTGTGCTCCTCGAAGGTGGCGAAGGGGATGAAGGGCCGGCGCACGTCCCACACGTAGATGTTGTGATCCACCATCATGGAGCAGGTGGCCAGGTGGAACTTGCGCTCCGGGCGCCACTTGACTCGCGCCACCGAGGCGATGGTTTGGACGCAGTAGATTTCTTTCGCCCGGTTCGTGGTCATGTCCCACACCTTCACCATTTTATCTCGGCCGCCTGTGGCCAACCAGCCCCTGAAATGGAAGTCAATCAGAATGTTCGTTAGTTAGACCAGGGCTGAGCGACCTTTCCTGTCAAAAGAGCCATTTTAGGCCAAATATATAACAAAATTAGAGCAGCGCCATAACAAAAATTTTCATCATCTACCTTTCGTCTTTGGATTTTTTGTTATTGTACTTTTTCATACATTTTTAGACTTTTACGCCTTTCTGTTAAATTTCTAACATTTTTGGTAATTTTATGGACATATGGACAATTTTATGCTTCCTTTTTTGGGACATTTTATAGATGTTCTGATATTTTGGGCAATTTTGTGGACATGTTATTGTAATTTTGGGGATTGCTCTTTTTTTGACAATTTATAGTTACTTCTTGAACGTCTTCTTTTCTGCCGTTTTTTTTTTTTTTTTTGCAAATCCAAAGACATTTTATGGTAATTTTCTTCCTTTAGACTTTTGTTTTTGGACATTTTAATGTTTACTTTTTGAAAGTTTTCTTATCTGCATTTTAATTCAATTCACTGACATTTTTGGCAATTTCATGGATATTTGATGTTAATTTTCTGCTTTTCCTTTTTAGACATTTTATGACTATTTTTGGACAGTTTTTAAAATAAGTATGTAATAAAAATTATTAATTTCCACTACTACTTTTTTCTTTTCTTTTTTTTTTTTTAAAGAAATCTCTACATGGAGCCACATGTGACCCCAGAACCTACTTCTGTTACTGAAAAACAAAAAAAACAGTTTATTTTACCTGTCATCGGGATGCCAGTCGCAGCAGAACACGGGGCCCGTGTGGGCGGTGAACATTCGCTCGTAGCGGTCGTGCCGTCGAATGTCCCACAGCTGGACGTTTCCGTTCTCAAAAGAAGCGGCGAAAGTGAAATAATCCTTCATGCTGAACTGGACGTCCCGCACACTCTCCGACTGACCTGCAAGACAAAAACGTTAAGTTCCGTTTAATAGAATACCTTGGGAAATATTTCAATGGCATTGGGCAGCAAAGCAAACATGGTGAAGCAGCTCTTAGCTGTTATGCTGCACGCAGATGGAATAAGCAGCCAATTTTTAAATCCAAACGACTATCTTCTACCAGATGCATGTACTGTACGTATTCCCTGCAGCTAACACAGTTCATGTGTAGCTTTAATGCTAATTACCTGAGAACGTGCTAACAGACTCCTTCTTGCGCAGGTCGAAGCATTTCATGAACCCGTCCTGCGAGCCGCTCAGCAACATGTACGCCTCGGTGGGGTGGAAGCACACCTTGTTGACGGTGCGCTTGTGCTCGGTGAACAGCTGGTCCTGCTTGTTGCGGGACGGCTTGCCCAGGTTCCACGTCACCACGGCGCCGTTGGTGGCGGCGGTGGCCAGCAGGTTCTCCTCCACCTGGTGCCACATGACGTCGGCGCAGCTGAGGTTGAGCGAGGGCTTGCGGCCCACGCGCAGATTCAGCTTCTCCGCGAACTGCTCCTCCTCCAGCGCGTAGATCTTGAAGATGTTGCGGCCGGCCACCACCACCTGCGTGGCGTCGCGGCACACGCTGATGGCGTTGGCGGGAGCGTCCAAGTGGCAGAACATGGTTCGACCGCCGACGGCGGCGCTGCCGCCGCTGCTGCCCAGGGCTGTGGTGACGCGGGACATCTTCTCCATGTTCCTACAGAAATCACGGGATTTGGCTAAATACAGTGATATCTTACCGGTTTAAAATTTGATCACCAACGCCACTTAAATTAGTCAACACAAACCCATGGAAATAGATAAGACTGCCAATTAAAAAAACAAAAACAAAAACAAAAAAAAACCACAATTCCACCAGATGGCGACAAAGTAATACTTTTATTGCTTTGGCCTCGGCACCAAAAACTCAAACTCAAGATTTTCAGAAAATAATGGCTAAAAGGGAAAATTAAGTGAATTCATAAAAGAATCTCACAAAAATATGGAGGTTTACTTTCCTTTAATATTTATATTATTTCTGTGATTATTGATAAGTTCATTCTTACGAAAACAAACCAAAAAGACTCAAAAGTTTGTTGGCTCGTGACAAATGGAGCAAATACCTGAAAGAAAGAAAACAAAACAAAACAAAAAAAACAAACAAATACAATTTGTTTTGAATAATGTTGAAAAAAATTGAAATCATTATTGAAATCATACATTTGTGGAAAAATCTGACTTGTTTTTTTGTTCTCAGCCATATTGCAAAGCCGTATGACGCATTTAGTTGAGCAAAAACATGTGCATCAATATCTGTATATATGTGCATCAATATCTGTATTTAAAGACAGTAAATAACAGTATGCATTACCAACTTGGCGAAGAACCGCTGACCTCTTCAACTTTTGCAGTAGCTCAGAATCCACTTCATGCCCTCCCATGAAAGGCAACTTGCTGGAGGCTCTATCACACCAAAAACCAAACAAAAAGTTCAGAATGTTACTTGAACCTTACATTGAACACCATGTCCATGTTCTGCACAATTAATTGTGATAGCCTTCTACTAGGCTCCTTTCTTGTCATACACAAAATGATGTAAACATGATTTCTGTCGTTAATTTACCTTATTCTGTTTTTTTTTTTTTTTTTTTTAAATAGTGACTCAGTTTCGCAACCAAATGCTAAAATAACTACGCTTTTGAAAACTAGCTTGTTTTGTTTTTGTTTCACAGACCTGTTGTTAGTGAAAGCAGTGCAGAGCTGGTAACGACAATGGATAAATAATTTATTTATTCGTCAATTTTCTGTCCTAGGAATTGGGGTAATGGTAGCAAACCCACACAAGAAAAAGTAAACCTATAAACTGAAGCCCAGACTCGAACCCTCAGCCTTATAAATGTGAGGCAAATGAGCTAACCACTTTTCACCATGCCGCTGTAAATATTGTAATTCAACTTAAGTTCCTTCCTGTAAACAAATCATGAAACTCTAGGTTTATGTTATTTAAAAAAAAAGGAAAAAAAAAAAAAAAAAAAAGGGTTTTTTTTTGTGTCTATTCGGTACATTATTATGATTAGGATCCAATTAAAAACGAGTACTCCTGATAATAATAAACCGAACTGTACGTTTGTTGTAATATAACAAACCGACATGTTTGGCCACCTTTTTTTATACTGTCCCACACTTACCTTCATGTTTGGAGTTTGAGGTCCTGTGTCTGGAAATAGCTCAACCCTCTGCATTTCCATAAAGATGGCTGCACTGGGATGCTAATGCTAGCTGGCTAAAACCAGCGAACACACGCGACACTAACCCGGCCTCGCGAGCACTACAAATAAAGACGGAACCGTGAAATTATTAAATTATTTGAGGCGCAAGATAGCAAACAATGGAAGAAAAACACGCGCTAACCTTAGCAATCATGCTCACCGTTTACGTTTGCTAGCATTGCCGGAAATAATAGTGGAACGATACTCTCGCGAGAGTTCGGTCCGAGTCGTGCGGAAACGTCACACAACGATCTTCACTAGGTTTGTGTGAGTTATGCGTGGCCAATTATAGGTTATATTGAGTAAACAAACTTAATTAACAGCGCCGTGATACATTGTGGAGGTCTATGTTGATTTTCAGGCGATGCTGTGAGCTGTTTTGCGGCCATGAGTGGGCTTTTTCAGTGCGAGCATCCAGCCACATGGAGGAGAGTTGACAGTAAATATTGGGATGTTGTGGAAGCCAAAAGCAAGAGCAAAAAACCTGGGAAGCTTCTTCATCTTGACAAGTGGTAATAAATAAATGACTCCAGTGGAAATGTGCATGTGTCAATGAAAGTTATCCGAGTGTTGTGTGCACTCAGGTACCAAGAGGAGCTGCCCACTGTCATCTCAAGCCGAGGTGATGACAAACATGTGACACTTGCAGAGGTGGTCAAGCTGATGGAGTGGAAGCTCACTGTAAGTTTCCCCTCCTGCAATTGAACATATCAACCTGGAACAAAACACACACACACACACAGAGCACCTCAGTTGTTTCCTTGTGGGCAGAGGGGGAAGTTCAGGCCTCGCCTGCAGCAGCTGGCGTCTTCCAACAGCGAGGACGCGGTGGCCAAATGCTCCCGAAAGGCCTTCAGCCTCCTGCCCGACGTGGCTGCGGCCATCACCGAACTCAGCTCGCTGAAAGGAGTCGGTCCGGCCACCGCCTCAGGTCTGTCAGCCCCACCGCATCGCAACATCACAGAAACATTTGGGGTCCTATCAATTTCTAGCAGGATCAGACACATCCGCCCCTAAAACGAGCCATATTGCTAGAAGAAGAAAAAATGCTGTTAAAATGCCAAAAATGTCGTTTTAAAAACAGGCGGCATCCATGTTTTGTTTTTTGTAGCTGTGTTGGCTGCGGCGGCTCCAGATCGGGCGGCATTCATGTCGGACGAAGCCATGGAAAGCGTGCCAGGCCTCAAACCCATCCAGTATACAGCCAAACACTACAAGCTCTACCTGGACAAGATGGTGGAAATGACCAAAAGACTGAACCAAGGTTCACAATTTTGACTTTTAAAGACTTTTTACTTAAACCATACCTCAGCTTTTTGTCTTATGTTCTCTTTCGGACGTCATTTGCTGATCTTTTTTTTTTTTTTTTTTTCCACCCCCTCTTAGCGGACCCTCAGCCTGATTGGACGCCCCAAAGGCTGGAGCGCTGTTTGTGGGCGCTCGCCGTCGCTAAGCAACAGAAGCTCCGGCTTCTTGAGGATCTTGATGTGAAGGGCGGCAGTGCGGCGATGGAAGAGCGTGTGGATGCTGATCACAGAGCAACCAAGAAACTTAAAACAAAATGAAATACATGTGAACTGTTTTTGTACTTTAGTAATAAATGATTTTTCAGAGCATTGTTGTCATTAAACATTTTTTTTTCCCAACGTAACTTGAAACAAGAGCAGAGACTTTAAGGCTTTTTTTTTTTCCCCTGGGAGAAAATGAATTAGATTTGACACGAACACAAGAAATTACGAGTTGATGTGATGATGTTTGAGAGCAATATGAGTCTTGACAGTATATATATATATTTTTTTTTTTTTAACATACAAAGCTTTTGGATGTCGCCACAGTATTGTTCTTTATTTATATTGTTTCCAAATGAAAGCAAAATACAATGACCAGTACAAAATAAAACAAAATATATTCATATATATACAATATAAAATGGTTCTGTTTTCGAACATTTAAAAAGTACATACAATAGATAATGAAAGAATTCATGAGGACATTGATACAAATTTTCCGCATGTAAATTTTAGTCATCCTTCCACGTGACGAAGAGAAAAATAGCTTCTTTTTTTTTTTTTTTTTTTAAATCTTGATGTTGTAAACGCTGTGTTGGCGCAACCTCGTGTCTGCTTGTTGTTGAGATTGAACCTTGTAAGTTTGGCACCGTTGTATGGACGCAGGAAGCAGCTCAAGGACGCGCAAAATGGCTACCTGAGTGGCTTATGCAACTCTCAGGATTGTTGAACTCAAAACAAAAAAGAACAATACTCGATTATTTTTTTTTTTTGGCAAAGTATTCATTTGCTACACAAACTTAATATTTGACCTCCCATTCTGAGCTGCACTTTTTACTTTTTAGCCCATTTACTTTCCTGCTACGCATTCATTGTCTCTCCCGTCCATTTCAAATCATTTCAAGCCGACTCGAGAGGCGTTTACTCGCTTCAAACTCGTTCTGTCAAGTCATTGTGTTGCACTTCTCTTCAAGTTGCATGGCGTAAAGATAAGATGACACCTCCCAAACACTTGTTGGATTTTTCGTGAGGTACTGTACGTATACTTGCGCAATCTAATTGAGAGACGATTTATCCTTCAGTGTTCAATAACAAGGCATCAGGCGTAACAGCAAAATGTGTTGGCAGTAAACAAAAAATGGCACAAGATATTATTAGAAGCCCACTTATGACACCAGGCATGTGTAGACCCTTTCACGCTGACGTTACACGTACTTCCGGGTGGCAAAAGCTCACAAACGATCCGCACCATTGGTAAACGCAACCTTCTATGTTCGACAATGTTGTTGGGCTATCATGTCACAACAACAAGGCGCTCTAAATTGGCGATGATGTTGTGAATCCCCTGTCTGCACCCTAAGAGCCATGTCTTCTCTCCATGATGTGCATGCACTCACAGAAGACAATGAGGCACTCTAAAGCAGTAATGTTAGTTCAAAGCCCTTGTCTACACTTCTCCTTTTTCTCTGTGCGTGCACTCACAGCGGACAATGAGGCACTCTAAAGAGGCCACGTCAGCGCGGAATCCCTGTCAACACTCCAAAAGTCATGTCTGACTATTTAAATTTATTGTTTACTTCGTTCTGTCACCTTCTCTCTGTGTTGTGCATACACTCGCAGCAGACAACAAGGCGCTCTAAAGAGGCCACGTCAACACGGATTCCCTGTCCATACTCTAAAAGTCATGCCTGACTTTCTACATGTATTTTTTTTACCTCACTGTTGCCGTTTCTTCGTAACGTGCGTGCACTCACATTTGACAACGAGGCACTCTGAAGCAGTCATGTCAGCATGATGCCATTTTTAACCTTGATTCTCCTTTTTCTCTGTGCGTGCATTGACAGCGTACAATGAGGCACTCTAAAGAGGCCGTGTCAGCGCGGATTCCCTGTCAACACTCTAAAAGCCATGTCTGACTATTTAGATTTATTGTTTACCTAGTTCTGTCACTTTCTCTCTGCGTTGTGCATGCACTCGCAGCAGACAACAAGGGGCTCTAAAGAGGCCCCATCAGCACGGACTCCCTGTCCATACTTTATAAGCCATGTCGGACGTTTTACATTTATTTTTTTTACCTTTTGGCTTTTCTTCACAACGTGCATGCACTCACATTAGACAACGAGGCGCTCTAAAGTAGTCACATCAGCACAAAGCCCCTATCCATAGTTTTTTTTTGTATTTTTTTAACTTCGGTCTTCCCCTTTTATCTGTGACGTGCATGTATTCACAGCAGACAATGAGGCACTCTAAAGCGGTTGCGTCAGCTCCTGCCACCTAGAAGTACCTCTACGTCTTTTGTTTGCAAACATGAAAATGTCCACGCCGCCTTTTTCTACACGAAAGCCTGCATGAATGGCGCAGAACGGTATTTTAACATAATTTTTGCTGACCTTGGCTAACAAAAACATGAGCTTTATGAGGGGACCACGTGGATTACTCGGCTCCCGTCACTCCAAACCCTCCTCGATATTATCGTCATTATCCGAGTGTTCCAGAAGAAAATATGCCAATTGAGCTCACACCACGCAGCCTTAGTGAATGGAGATAGCGGCGCGTGTTTACAGCCATGCATCATCCTGACAGCGGCCATGTTGTCATGTGACTTGATAGGCTGATAAATCACTCGGGGAGGGGAAGGAGGTTTCTCCCACTTGGGGATAAGATACTGATACATTTTTCTCTTTGAATTGCCTTAGTCTCATTTGAACAAATCCAAGTTTGCGTGTGGACAAGTTGGTGTGTGTGATTTACAAAAATCCAAAGCACTTACGAGCCCTTTTTTTTTTTTTTTACAAGTTCCTATGAATCTAAAAGTTAAAGAGGCACATTAACCTCCCGCTCAGACATCCCCTTTTTCTTCATTACAGGCTACCGGGGGTGTGCATGCATTATTCATCACTCTACTGTATCCTCACTACGGCCAAGCAATAACATTTCATAGTTGACCACAAGGGGCTCCCATCAATTATCCATTACTCCTGCGTAAATGTTCGATTTTCTTGTACTTTTCTCACAAATAGTCAGGGGCCGACTCGCGGTATAGCGGCCTGACGGTTTCATCCGGGAGGGACTGCGGAGGGAATCGAATTTATGAACCCATCGGCGAAAGCGTAAAAATGTTCAGCCAAGTGACGTTCAAATGAATTATTGATCGGACGAGCGAAAATTAGAGCGCCGAAGGAGTAAACGCAATCCTCGGCGCAAGTTGTGCGACAGAAATCCATATCATTTGTAATTTGCCCACACACGCACGCGCGCGCACAGTGCGGGCGAGGACTTTGCGCGCATCTGCAAAACAAACCGTCATACTATAAACAACTTGTACAAGCAGCGAAACAAAAAACAAAAAAAGTCAGCTACATGAGAAAGTTTCACAGGCGTGCACTTGCACAGTTTTGTCTTCTTTGACTCGGAATATTCACAATGCAGGAAATGACTTTTACACACATTCGAGGTGACTCCTTTGTGGGGACCGTCGAAATATTTTTGGATGACGCTTACTACGAGGACTTCGTTTCAAAAACTGTCGTCGCCAAAATGTATGCGCACGTCTCGACTGATTCCTCTGTCAACCTCTGAAAATATTAAAACGATCGCCCCAATATTTGGCAATTTTAAGAGCCCTATTGGCACCCATAAACTGTTTGCATGGGAGGAGTTTTGATTTCTTTTGGCATTTTCGCAGATATAGGTAGAACGATGCATCTGCGCTGTTGTGGGAGTGAACAGAGTGAATTCTTTAACTCATTCGCTCGCAGCCATTTTCACAGAAGCAATCCCGTTCGCTCCTGGTTGTTTTACTGGATTTTGACTGATTTTGCCAGGCCCACAGAATATTGTTGTTCTATTGCTATAATAACATGGAACCTATCAAAAGAAAGATTAAAGTCTCTTCCTTCATCAGGAAAAAAAAAGTATATTTCTATCTGTTTCCGTTTTGCAGCAATTATCATTAGAATATAGCTAAGTTTAATCCATTTTCATAAATTTATTTAGAATTGTGAGTAATTGAGCTCTTTTTTTCAACATGGCCCTGGTTGATTTCCTTTGCTCTACTGCCACATTCTGGTGTAATAACTACCATTTCTGCAACCGTTCTTTGCAGTTGAGAGGCTGCATCAAAGCCTTCTGTATACTCTAGAATAAAAAAAAACATATAAATATGTATTTGGGACACTTAAAATATATATATAAAAAAAACGTATTTATACGTTTTTGGGAGCAAATTAGTTAAGCAGCGTTAACATTTTTCTCTATAGTTGAGCACCTATAGAAAGGGGGAAAAAAAAGCTCAACATGCATGAAATCCAAAACATTGGGGCTGAATATTCTAAATCTGATATTTTCAGAGGTTGAAGTTAGCATAAAATATTCAGTGTTATGCTGCATTCGAGGACGGTAGGAAGTCGGATACATCCAAGTTGTTTTTTCCCAGTTCCGACCTGAAAGCATTCGAGGCGAAAGTAAACAAACAAAATGGCGGATAATGGTAATTGTTTTTATTTTTTTTTATTTTGGTTCTTAAAACTCATTTTGACCTCTATCAAACTCACCGTCTCGCAATTTTGCTTTATTTATTGTTTTTATGTTATTTCATTAGCATTCCATACAGTTCAGTAGTATAATTTCATATCATTTCATGCAGGGAGATAGCGGCATACTGTCGTATGTTGCATCCTTGTAGAGTGAGGGTGCTTTTTTTTTTCCCCCGACTTCGCAAGTAGAATTCAAGGGGCGTTCCCGTACACACTTCCTGGTTTGAACTCGGAAAAGTCCGACTTCAGAGCATCCTCGAATGCAGCATGAATCTTTTTTCTGTTCACGTCAAACATTTGACACTGTCCCCATCTGTGTCTCTTTTAGTCCTCTCTTCGAAACCGTCTGGGATGAGTTCTTTCTATGGCTTGTTTAATAAAGCACTAAAGTTTGTAGAAAGTCAAGTTGAGGGACAACAATCGTAGCCTTCTTTTTGCACCCTTTGAAATCCGTAAATAGGTTATGAACGATACACACACACATCCACCAGCAAATGAAAAACAGCGACAAAATTCCTGGCCCCTCCCTCTTTATAGTTACATTCCTTTACAAAAAAAGTCTACGGGCTGTACGAAAGAGCTTTTGAGGTATTGACAAGAGCGTGTGTAGTACGTGTGTGGCTTCCTGCACAACTTCCTGTGTTGGTACCTCAAAGCATGAATTAATTACATCGTGATGACCGTTTCCTCACTAGCGTCGTCGCCATGGTTACATCCCAAATTATGGGAAGCATTTATTCCATATCCTTGATATTTGTCTCAAATATTAGTTTTTTTTTGTTTGTTTTTTTAATCCACAGTGTCGGTACAACAATTATAACCCCCGCGTTGATTGAAATATCAGCCATCTTGATGATAAATGCGGATAAATTAAACTGATTTTTTTTTTGGTGGCATTTCTCCTTGTTTGTTTGACCAGAGGCCCGAAATGTCCCAAAAAGACAAAAAAAAGCTCCTCAAAACGGATGCGAGGAACTCGTCGTTCTGCTGCTACCCTCTTTAATAAAAGAGACTTACTTCATTTTGCAAAATGTCCGTCCTAGTCGCCAATGTTGAAAAGGGTGATTTCGAAGAAACAAAACAAAAAACCTGTTGCGGAGTAAGACGTCATCAGGGGGCGGGCGGGATCTGCACGGCCAGCAGCTCGTAGGCGAAGATGTTCCAGAAGATGGCGAAGAGCAGGAAGGTGATGAAGGAGAAGACGATGACCCACCAGGAGCACTGCTTCTGCAGGCTCTCCTCGTAGCTGCGCAGGATGAGCAGGCCCATGCTGATGCCCACCACCGCGCCCGACAGGTGGGCCATGAAGCTGGGCTGCGGCCCGGACGACGGCAGCGGCGGTGAGAAGCGCAGCCACACCGCTCGGCCCACCTCCGAGCTCACTGGACCACAGGGGATAAAAAAAAAAAAAAAAAAAAAAAAAAAGGTTAAAAAAAAGTCACGATTAGCTTTGTCTACGATGAATTCTTCAAAAAAGAGGCTTCAAGCCACTCTGAGTTGAAGTTTACTCGAAAAGTAGCACATAAAACAAAGAGAATTACACACAGATCAGCTTAGCTTAATGCGAACTAACAATGCAAAACGCCATTGACATTGATATTTGAAAGATAACATAATACAAGTAAGGCTGCAACTAACAATTCTTTTAATAATCGAATCATTTGTTGATTATTTTGTCAATTAATCAAATTAAAAAAACATGCAATAATTTCCATCCCTTTACTCAAAACCAGGACAACATTTCAAACAAAACTATAATTCAGTTAGTGGTTTGGTCTATAACATGCCAGAAATTTGGTAAAAATTTTGCTGATTGTTTTCCAAACGTTTTATTTTGATTCAACACAAAGATAATCAATCAGCTTTCATGAAAGATTTCAGAAATTAGACAATATTTACTATTGAGAAGCTAAAATTCAAATTTGAAAGTAAAATGGGTAACTAAATGATTATTTGATTATCCCAAATTATTAATTAATGTGATAAATTGATTAGTTACCGACTAATCATTGCACTTTCTTTGTTGTGCCTGCATGACTGTATTATACTGCCCCCTGTTAGCCAACGTTGGCACACCAGAAGGACCAGCACAATTAATTGGATTACAGAATTAAATCATGACATTGCAAACTGTTCAATTCATTACTTTCTATTTAATTATGTTATTCTGTTTTTATAAAAGTACAATACTACAGAGTGCTATTTTTCCTTATTACTAAACAACATTTTGTTTTCTTTGCGGGGCGGCTATAACGGATTAATTGCATTTGCATTCATTTCAATGGGGAATGATGATTTGAGATAAATATTTTGCGATGATTTTATAGGAAATGAGAGGTGCTGCGTTCACGCTCACAACAGTGTGTAAAGCCCGTTTTAAAATGTTAAGTGGCTGTGAGTGTGGACATACCAAAACTTGGTCTAGCTGGCCCCTGCACAGATTTAGCCTGCACCTCGTACCAGATGAAAATAGAATGCGATATCTGCACAATTTAGTTCTCAGTCTTTTGCACATATTTTTCAGCAATTACCTTCAAATGCGGATTTAGAAACAAATCTCTGACTTCACTTTGACTGAGCCTGTAATTGTGGATGAAGAAAAACATGTTAACTTACTGCAAACTAGTGCCAGGATCATGCGGAGCAGCTTGTACGGGCACCTCATCCCGGCCCAGTTCTGCAACGCAACAAGAGCAATCATATGGCTTGATTAGCAGCTTGGCACAAAACATCCCGTTTGCTCTTTTTGAACATATTGAACCCAGAGAGAAGGACGATCCACTTTAACTGGAACGAGCCCCCGACTGCGTGCACCTGGCCGCCGTTCCGCACGGCCCAAGCCGGGGGCACTCTGTTAATTAGAGCTCCACTAATTAAACAGACAAGGGGGCAATAAAGCACACTTATCATCCTACTGGGAGGAACGAACGACGGCATCCTGACGTCGACTATCGGCCTTTTACTCCCTCGGCTGAATCACGGAGCCAATCGCATGGTGAGGAATTGTGGCGAAAGGACCCAGGGCCACTTTTTCAGCCTCCTCCCTGGCGAGCGCAGGCATGCAAGATTAAAAACACAGGATAAAAATAGATGGTGATAAAGCTTTGTGGCAAGACGAGGCCTTCAAAGTCACAATAATACGAGAGATAAATGATTCATATCATGAAGGAAGGAGGTCACCGCAGTGGGAGGCCATTTCAAGTCGGGGAGCGATGGAAATGAGATCTTCTTTATCAAACATGCTGACATCCAACTTTGTGTGGTTGCTGATTGTAATTTTTACACTACAAAGGAAATTCCCACAGAAATTAAAAGCGAATGATTAGCGGATTATCAATCAGACTTGAACATCGCTTGTGCAGTGATTCTCAAAGTGTGCTTTGGCTCCCTCTACAGGCGTGCAATGCAATCACTGGCCAAATACAGTTCAGTTGTACTGTATTAGTAAAATACTTTTGTATTCAGTCTTTAAGGACAGCTGTTTTTAAACTTTTAATGAAAACCTTCATATGAAATCGGATCCAAATTAGACTTATTATTTAAGTACAGTTGTTTTCTGTTTTACTGTATTTTAATGTTGGACATGATGGTACTACTTGCAGAGATATATATTTTTTTTAGGTGGCACTTGGCGTGAAAACTTAAAAGGCCACTCTTTCAGTGAGGTGATCCTCAAAGCACTGTATTAGTACCACTTGCGGAATGGGGGTCCCTTGTGTACGGTAAAAACAAAACAAAACAAAAGAAAACAACAAAAACACTAAATTAAACATTCAAAACTTTGTATAATATTATAGTAGCTGAAACTTTTTTTTAATTTTTTTTTGTACTTTTTTTCTCTCTACAAAAAAATGAAAATACAAATTTGACTTATGCACAATACATTTTAAGGTAGCAGTTACGTAAATATTTGGCCATCAAACAGGGTCCTAGCAACGGATCTGTTTGGCTGGCTAACGACGACTTACTGTTAGCCGGCTATAGCTAACGCTTCTCTGTTAGCTGGTTAACGCCATCCTAGCAACGGGAATATTTGGCCCGCTAACGGCTCACTGTTTCCCAGCTAACGTCATGCTAGCAACAAACGAAAGGCAGTTTGCAAACTTGGACTCCGGACATGAAAGACAAACTAAATACGCACTAGCTCTGATGAGACCAGTAGCAATGTTGTAAAGGAATTAAAATGGGACCAAAGAGCAAAAAAACAAAACAAAAAAAAACTTTTTTTCTGTCATCGGGGTACGGCGTGGGATTCTTGAAGTTGAAGTAAGTTATTTTAAACTAAAAAGGTTCATCTTTACGTGTGTGGACGCGCCAGTGTCGGCTACACTCGGATACGTTTGAACGAGTGATGAGTAACCCATCCAAGTTGATTCGTTCACTCATTTGCTAATGTCAAAACAAACAGCAAATGTGGAGTTTTGGTGTGAGTTTCAAACCTTTATTTAAACCTCAAAAGATGGCCGAGGACAAGCAAGCCCTCATAAATAAAGTAGACTAGTAGCAATTATTAAGCTGAAAAAGTCCTCTGACAGTTGCACACTGAGCTAAAAATGTCCTGTGAGCAGATCGGGTGATGATGATGATGATGATGCTGGCTGGCAGATGGTTGAAGATCTCCCTCAACTAAAAGCGCCCAGGAGGAAAGTCATGTGAGTAAAAAAGGAGACGCGGCTGAAAGGATTTCCCCGACAAGAGGCATACGTAAGCGAGCAAATAAGCTGTTGTCTGCTGCTTCGTTTTTTTTTTTTTTTTTTTTTTTTTTTGGTTTCATTGCTGCGGGGCCACTTTTTGAGGCTCATCCATGCTGGCATCTGGAGAGGGGCCCCGCGCTCCACAACTAGTTAACGTGATTCGTCACATTCCGCAAGGGTGTCGGGGAGTACGCGCAAGGCGTTTCACATATAAAGTCTGACGCACAAATCATACATACGGGGGGAAAAGATGGCTAAAAAAAACAGCAGAACCATCGAGGGAGTTGACTACTTACTTTGCAGGGGACGCAAACCAACGTAACTTAATAATTCATGACAGAGTCTGCTCGTTAGTGGATAGTTGACATGATAATGCAAATTATTAGTTGGATACTGACAGCTGTTGAACTATAATAAAGAGTCAAATAAAAATTGATCATTGCTTGATTTGATTCTACTGATCAGGGGAGGACTCACCCGGGGCCCCGAGATTTCCAGGGCCACCAAAAATTCAGGTACTCGTGGAGGCTGCCGATAAAGGGCAGAATTCCATGCAACTTTTTTTTCGAGTCAATTAGTGGAGCCCAGGTTTCAAAGCAAACATAGTGAAGCAGTGTTTTACTGTTATGCTGCACACCAAAAAAACAAAAAAAACAAACAAATTCAACATGTCCAAAAATCAGGTACTCGTGGAAACTGCTGATGAAGGGCAGAATTTCATGCAACTTTTTCCCGTCAATTAGCGGAGCCCAGGTTTTAAAGCAAAATGGTGAAGCAGCATTTTGCTGTTATGCTGCACGCCAAAAAAAAAAAAAAAAACATGTCCAAAAATCAGGTACTCGTGGAAACTGCTGATAAAGGGAAGAATTCCCTGCAACTTTTTCGAGTCAATTAGTGAAGCCCAGGTTTCAAAGCAAACATGGTGAAGCAGCATTTTACTGTTATGCTGCACGCCAAAAAACAAACATATATGCTCTTATCAATGAAAGTAAAAGCGCTGAGATGATTCACTTTTGTCGGAAGGGAAATAAGAATTTTCTTAAATTCGCACATAAACATCAACCTTCAAAATTTTTTTGATACTTTATAATGTTCATGACTTTTCATGATTTCATTTTGTATTTTTAACCATATAAAGAACTTTATGAGTCAAATGAATGACATTTAATCATGTATGTGCTCACTTGCATTTGAACTGTTTTTTTGTCCGTCCTCGTCTAAACATGACCTGATCTGTTTGAAAAATCCAAGCGCAATCTTCGCCCTTCTCAAGCTTAAATTCTTTGTAAAAATACAGTCGCACTGAAAACCTCCATTCCCCAAACCAGCCCCCACCCCCCGCCCCCCCCCGTGATATCCGCCCGCACTCACAGGAAGCTTGTGACATTGAAATGGTACAAAAAAAAAAAGAAAAGAAAGAAAGAAAGAAAGAAACTCCCCCTGCGCCACAATGGAGGTGAGGACGGCGACGGCAGTTACCATGACAACGTTGGCCAGATGTGCCGAGCAGAGCGCGTAGACCCCGCCGGAGCCACCCACCACCGGAGCGCGCATGTCGGTGATGGACACCGTCAGTGAACCTGCCGGGGGAGACGTTAGACCAAGTTAGAAAAAGAGAAACACATCGTGACTTTTATTTTTGCGTTATCTTGAATGTGACAAATGAAAACGACATTGTCAGATTTTTCATTGTGAGAAGCGGCTGTCCTGTCCAGAGAGCGTGAAAGGTTTTTTGAGTAGGGGAGGAAACAAAAGGGGGTCAGATTACTCATCAGGCAGCCTCACACCAGTCACCTTCCTTTGGGCCTTTCTCAAAATAGCGCAAAAAAAAAGAAAAAAAAGAAAAGTGGGTGCTCAGGGCCGACTTTGCAACTAGAATTCTAATATTTGTTCTATGAAAATATATTCATTTATGCCCATCTATTCTTTTCATTTTGTAGCATTTTGCTCGGCTGCACTGCTTCCAGTCCATTTTATTGTTGTTTTCCAATCAGATGTATGTGTTGCTATGCCAATGTAATCTACCCAGGCCACATGGAACGCAAACTATATAAAAGCAATGGGACCGTTTTTTTTTTAACTAATAAGATTTTTTTTTTGAAATTATAACATTTATTGAACATAGAAGAATAATACAAATACCAGTCAATACAATTTACAATAAAATAAAATCAAAATCAAAATAAAAATAGGTGGAAAAATAAAACAAAAAAATTAATAATAATAATAATAATAATAATAATAATAATAATAATAATAACAACAACAACATTCAGGTAGCTCCAATATTTTTTTTTAATAATTCTGCATGTATATTAATTATTAAATGACATTTCTTGGTCATTAAAAATTTAAGAGACTTAAAATAATTGTTAATTTCAATAAAAAAATAATTTGAAGAAAGGTTTCCAGTTTAGAAAAGTACATTTATGGATTTAAAATTTTCCCAATAAAAATAAATAAATAAATAACCAAAGTTGATATTTTTTTGTTGTTTGATTCGAAAGAAATTAGCAATAGAAATTAGAAAGGATAATAATTATTTAGCAAATATAATCTTGTGTTTTGATTCACACAAATTAATTTTCAATATCCGTCCAAAAAGCAGCACTAATGGGGCAATTAAAAATAAATAAATGTGTTACACTTTCTGGTACAACTTTACAAAAAGAACATTTCTCATCAATATTTACAAAACATACACGTTTTTGGGTAAATATTAGGGCTGCAAATATATCGAGAGAATATCGATATCGCGATATTGGCCAATGCAATAAGTTTCATATGAAATTCTATGCTTTTATCTGAATTTGACCAGTCAAATCTGTCCTCTGATTGGTTGGTCAGAGCAAAGCTCGTTACTGCTAATTTCGATGAGCAAAACATTTGTAGTCACCTACACACGTGAACTGAATACATTCAATAATTAACATTTCTACTGCTATGCTAAACTAGCTAAACATAGGTTAAAAATGGAGCATGTACTGCTGCAGTCCCCCCTGTGCACAAAGTGACATCCCGGAGCCGGTCAGAATTCCGTGCAAGGAGAAATCACAGTGTCAAGATGCCGGCGTCAGCCAACTGTTAATTATGCAAATGAGCTGATAAGGGAAGCGCAAAGAGGGCTGATAAAACAAAACAGCCTCTTTTTTTAATTACACTTTGCAGGCCGAGATGTCAAATCTGTAAGGCGCACAATTTCAGCGCGTGGGCACAAAAGAGTAAACATTGTCTCAAAAGAAGACTTTGCGGGCCCGAGGCGGGACGATGGTGGAAAAGACGGATGGTAATCAGAGCGGCGGCGGTGGCGCTACGCAGTCGTTCATCTCTCCTCGCCGCTGCACCTGTGGGTGCTGATTTTGTCGAGATTTATGGGGTGCAGATGAAGGCTGATACTACACACTGCAGGAGACGGCCCCATTTTTTTGGCTGCTCGGGCAAAAATGACAATTTCCACGCCATATGCGCCAGCTCACCACTGGCGCATCTCTTCAAAGAAAGACCGTCAAACATGAGCAGAAACGCTGACCTACATTGACAACCGGAAATTTCGTATCATATTTGCTCCATAAAGTTACATTCATTCACTAATGGCCACTCCTGGTTGACATTTATTGTCAAATTAAACGTAACCCAAGGAGAATTACGCACGTATTTAAACAAACAACAAAGTTTTGCCTGCTATTAGCTTAAAATGCTAACCCATGATACAAAACACCATAAACATAGATATTGCAACAAAACTCTGGAATTACGTAAAAAATGGAATCAAACTTCCAGGTAAAAGAAAGGAATCTATTCTTCCATTATGTGGAAAAATAACCAAATACATAATTCAGTGGGCGTTGAGATATCAGGCAAAATGCTGTAAAATGGCTGCCATTGAGGCACAAGGTTAACCACTAGCACACCATGCTACCTATTATAATAATAAGAAAGTTCATATAAATAACATGATTGGTTGAGTTATAACCTAAAATATACTTTTTGACCCTAAAGGGTACATGCACACAGTTTAGTAAACCGTACCCACAGTTTAGCACTTCTAAACAGTGCTAAACCGTGGGTACGGTTTACTAAACCGTGGGTACCGTTTACTAAACTGTGGGTACAGATTAGTAAACTGTGGGTACAGATTATTAAACTGTGGGTACAGATTACTAAACTGTGGGTACAGATTGTTAAACTGTGGGTACAGATTACTAAACTGTGGATACAGATTGTTAAACTGTGGGTACAGATTACTAAACCGTGGGTACGGTTTACTAAACCGTGGGTACCGTTTACTAAACTGTGGGTACAGATTAGTAAACTGTGGGTACAGATTATTAAACTGTGGGTACAGATTACTAAACTGTGGGTACAGATTGTTAAACTGTGGGTACAGATTACTAAACTGTGGATACAGATTGTTAAACTGTGGGTACAGATTACTAAACTGTGGGAACAGATTGCTAAACTGTGGGTACAGATTACTAAACTGTGGGTACAGATTGTTAAACTGTGGGTACAGTTGACTAAACTGTGGGTACAGTTTACTAAACTGTGGGAACAGATTGCTAAACTGTGGGTACAGATTAATAAACTGTGGGAACAGATTGCTAAACTGTGGGTACAGATTAGCAAAAAAAAACAAAAAAACAATTCAGACTCTTACACCAGAGGGGCTCCGTATGAAACAGTGCAGCCAAGAAAATGCTACGAAATTAAAATAATAGACAGAAACAATTCCATGAAAAAAAAAAAAAAAATGAAAAAAAAGTTACTCAGCTTCTGTTAGACCCTCCAGTTGCGATGCATGAATATTAAACAGACCCGTCATGTGGCTTCTCCCGCTTAGCGAGGATTTAAGATTTAGCCGTCTCACACTCCTGCGGGAGCGGAGCCGCGAGGTGCGCGATTAATTCCGACGCGGCGGGGCTGACGCGCCGCATCTCACGCACAGATTATTTAGTACCGCCATCATCGTCGTCGTCGTGGACGCCCACAAATCTTCCGGCGAGGCTGCGACATCCATTTGATGACAGTAAAAACACGTCGGTCGGTGCGGTGCAGGCAGGGGTCAACCACACTATCAAAGCAACCTCGCGCTAATCCAGAGAGGAGCACTGAGCCCGTTCTGTCAAACCGAACGCCAAGACCAAACGTTGACTCTCCGCAGCCCCTCGGCTGCAGCCTCAGGTTCGTACGCCGCGTTGTCTCCAAGACGAAGCGCAGACGTGAGAGGCGCGAAAGTGATCTGAGGCCAGACTCTGACAGAGCCTGAGGCGTCGCCGCTCGCTCGCCGTCGCTCTTGTGCAAACTCGGCCAGACAGTAAGAAAGTAACACGTTACACAAAATCCTTTTTTTTTTTACTTTTTAAAAAAAAAAATTATTTATTTATTTATATTTATATTATAAAAAGCATAAAATTCCATATAAAACTTATTGCATGCCTTTGCGATATGCATATTGCAAGGGCCAATATCGCGATATTGATATTTTTTCGATATATTGTGCAGCCCTACTATCCAGCAATTAAAGCTCACAGAAAACTAAGGTAGTGCTAAAAACTGCCTTTTGAGGGCAGCAGTGAGTGACAAAATAAAAATAATAACAAAAAAAAACAGTGGCGGAAACAGAGAGATTCACGTTTTCACACAGTCACTATTTTGAGTTTTTCAGCTAAAAAAAAATAAAAAAATTAAGGTACGGTGCACATTCTGTGCCGTGACAAAGTGTTATCTTATCTCGCTTCACAAATACTACCAATAATAATAACAATAATAATAATAAAACAAGGTTGTGTGGCTGTATAAGGTCCCCAAATTTAATCCTTATATTTATGAACATTATAAATGTCTGCCTAAAAACAAAGAAACACATTTTTGTTCAGGAAAGAAAAAGTAGTGTTTATGTTAAGTGAAATCCAAAATGATCAATTTTAAACAAATAAAAATAATGTTAAGTCATAAAAGTTTGTCTTTATGTTATGTTTAAAAAAAACTTTATTCTTAAATATCACTGTTAACAACGTACTTCCAATGAAGTATCGGCAAAACTGGTTGTCATTTCTATGTTTAGCGGGGTTGTTGGCATCTGTTGAATGTAACTAAGAAAGTAACTTGTAATCTAACTTAGTTACACTACTTTTAAAATCAAAGCAAACTGTAATTGAACTAATAATGTAACAATCTTAGTAAATTTTAAAATCGGGCAATCAGCAAATTAACTAATAAAGTGACTTGTAATCTAATTTAGTTTTTAAATCAAATAATCAGTAATTTAATAAACTAACATGTAATCTATTGTAACTTTAATAAAGTAACTTGTAAGTGAATTTAGTTGTTTTTAAAATCAAAGTAATCCGTAATTTAACTAAAAACGTAATTTATTTGTAATCTAATTTAGTAACTTTTGAATTCAAGCAATCAGTAAAGTAACTAAGTTACTTTTTGAAGGTAACTGTGGCAACACTGGTTATGGGTTCATGAATTAATACCGCAGTTATTTACATTTTATTTGGGATTAGCACTCATTCCCTGAAGGAATTAAATCTAGTTTCTTAATGAGCAAATGACATCTTTTCAAATCTCTGTTGAAAAACTAAAAAGCAATTAGCTAAAAAACGCATGTTTGGAAGCACGGTGGTTCCACAGTATTAAAAAAAAAAAATATATATATATATATATATATATATATATATATATACACACACACACACCGGTTAGTAAATTTGTGTCTGGTGATCCGCCGCCGTGACTATGCAGGGGATTACAGTACTCTATTCCACTGGGATCCCTCCAGCTAAATCAAGCACGGAAGTACTTTGCAATCATTATCACACTATTAACACCATCTTTAAACTCTTCCTCCTATTGTCACTGTTACGGCCCGTATCATTTTTGCATGAGACTGCACACCGAGCGTCTCCCACTCCCCATTAGTTTACCTTCTATTTGCAAGAGAGCCATTTATCGCGTATACATTCAGCGGCCACAAAGAGATGCGGCGGCCAAGTCAGCAGTCCTGCGGCCAAAGGGATGCCTCCGACGGATAATAAAACTCCGGGAATGCCCGATCGGATTTATTAACCCGCGAGCGCCAAACGAGAGGAGGCGGAGCCCGATGAAGCTGCGGGGGCGGAGGCGCAACCTGTGGACCTTTGGAGCGGACTATATACATTACAAAAACAGCTAATGGAATCTTTGATAATTGCACTGGGAGTTTAGGGTATGGGGTCGGACTGAATAATTAATCCAATCGCAATCACTCAAGGACGCATCTGTACTCGCTCCTGCACTCGCTCGTGACTTCTCAGTATTTATTGATTTTTACATTGAGATTTTTTTTAATTACATTGTTGCAACATGCCTGGCGGAAAAAGAGTTCACAAACGCCGGAGAATACATCTTGTACTGCTCCCACAGATAACCGCCGTTCCGAACCGCTGGTGGTTCGGACCAATCACAGAGCGACATTGTGTTTGGGGGCGGGATATGAAACGGTGACGAAACCAGGAAGCCAGCGCAGGGGCTAAAAAACAAACCCAACTTGGACGAATGACAAGGGGGACAAGATCACCGGCAGTTCTGATCAGCTTTGTTGACAGGAAATTTTGAGAGATCGCTACAAGCCTCAAGGTAAACACGTCTACGTCAACGGAAATCTCACTAAACGAAATGCTGACATTGCCGAAATGAAGAATGGACTGATCGGTAACACGTGGACAAAAGACTGTGTAATAATAACTGTAATGTACTGTAATCATGAACGAAACTAAACAAACAAAGCAATGTAGTGGAATGCAATTTTCAAAATGCAAAAGTTACAATTTGGATTTTATTTTTTATTGTTAGAACATCTTAAATACAATTGCAATATTTAGGAAAAAGGTCACGATTTAATTAAAATTAAGAAGAAGACTTTGAAAAAAAAAATTAGTGCATAGTAAATCGGAATCGCTATATTCAGGAAAAAGTCACTAGTTTGGACCATAAAAAAAAAAAAATCTTAAGTTCCAATTCTGAGGGAAAAAAAAAAAAAAAAAAAAAGATAAAAATAAAAGTAAATAAATAATAATAATAATAATAACACTAATAATAATAATAATAATAATAATAATAATAATAAATATAAACTAAAATAAATTACAAGAAAATAAAATAAAAATAAATCAAATAAAATATAAAATAAAATAAACCCGTAACCCGAAAAAGAAACAATGGCGAAAAGTGAAGCGAATACTTTCCGTTTGCACTCTATCCGCTGACATACGTCAAAACCTGTTTTGGTCAATTACCTTTGCATTTTCTTTTTTTGTGTATGATATTTGACAAGCAATATTTTTGAAGTGCACAATTCTCGGGACTTTGAAAGACGCTTAAAAAGTCAGCACCACTCGCTTGGAGGCGGCGGCCCATCTGTCACACGCGCGTTTTGTCTCGTTTAAAAGTGTCGTGTTTCAAACGACATTTAAATATGGCGGCATCCATTTTGAGGTCTCTCTCGTCGCGACGATAATGATGCTGTCAGCTCGATTAAAGACATTTTTCAGGCTGGAAGGTGAAAAACTGTGAGGAGAATCAAGCGGCCGTGAACATAAATCTTCATAGAGTGGGCGGAATCAAGAAATAATGCGCAACTTTCACGTTGGAATAAAACCTGAAGGTTAAAGAACACCCGGGCGAATTAGAGAAAAGCAAACATGGTGCATCAGCATTAAGCTGTTATGCCGCACGCAAATGGAACAAGCAGATATGAAGCACACAGACGCATAAATGAATCTTTTTGATGCACCTTCTCAATGAAACAAAACAGCATACAAAAAAAGAAAGAAAGAAAGAAAGAAAATGATCATATCATTTTCGTGTGAAGAGCGACCCGTCCCCTTGCTTAACTGTAAACAGAAGAGCGGCAGCAACAGGAGGCCTGGGGGAGAGGAGACAAATCCCGTTTCACTCGCATCACATGCTAACTGTAAACACAGCATTTCTCGCTCTCGTCTTGTTTGCCCACACGCGCGCACCACTCCAGTCAAAATAGGACAGCGAGTCTTTTTGCCAGTCAACATTGATGAATCACGTCTCGGCCGCTTTTCTGCGCCGGAGCATGTCGGCTGACCTCGGATATGCTAATTACCGCAGTGCTGAAAAACACTCATTGAAATTTGGATATGAAATGTTTGTTTTTCTTCATGAAAGTTCTTTTCATGACAACCTTGAAACAAATCAGTCTGGAAACTTTTGAGTCAATGGACGCGCACTGGCCACAATATTAGGGACACCTACATTAATTAAATGCAGTGATGATGTATCGACGGAAATGTTCTAATTTCACTCAATTAATGCGGAAAAAGATTATTTCTTTACTCTTGTTTAATCTACCTGTGCCAGCAATGTATAGTGACAAGCAGGACAATTACATTCTCTTCCACTAGATGGCAGAAGGTACCATTTTAACCTGTTGCCATTCATGCTTTATTATTATTTTAATATACCTTTTGTGACATTTTTGTTTAGTGTGTGCTGTGAGATTTTTAAAAAAGAAATCTTAATAAAATCAGAAATATGGTTGCATTAAAAATCGTTAATATTAACTTACAAATGGTGGTATAGCTCTATATTGGTATACTCATTTGAGTAGCGGTTCATGGGCGCCCTCTAGTGGTACATAAAAGAACAACTGAATTAAGTCTTCAAACTGTGCTTAACTCATTTTCTCCCAATAACGTGTAAATACGTTTTTTTTAAAAATGTTTTAAGTGTCCCAAAGACGTATTTATACGTTTTTGTTTATTGTTTTTTTTTTATGCTAGAGCATTCAGAAGGCTTTGATGCAGCCTCTCAACTGCAAAGAACGGTTGCAGAAATGGTAGTTATTACACAAACGGCCAGCAGTTGGCAGCAGAGCAAAGGCGATCAACCAGGGCCATTTAGAAAAAAAGCTAAATTACTTAGAATTTTAAATAGATTTGTGAAAACTGATGAAACTTCTTCTCTCTTCTAATGCTAATTGCTGCAAAACGGAAACAGATAGAAACATACTTTTTTCAATCAACAGCGCTTTGGCACGCCTTTTCAATTACCTCGAAACATGATTAATCAATAACCTATTCCCGCACATAACCTGACAGAACTACCATCGATCAATGAATTGATTACCCCGCCCATCCTGAGTCGAGGTACAAATATCCTCGCCGATGTTTGTTGGTGTGATCAGATGTAGGATGGGGTGCAGTGGGACTGAGAGATTTTATTTTTTTTTCTCCTTGAGGGGTGGGCACACTTTTGATGCACAAGGGCCGCATTTGATTTTTAAAAATGGACATTTAGGCCAAGTCGTGATGAAATCGACGAAAGCAACAAGCCTTCTATTTCCTGCCAAATAAGACATAATCTTATTTCTCCTGCGCGCCTTTGCAAACAAGCATCCGCCAATATGACGCAAACGCGGCGAGGGAGGGACCCGCCAGTCGCCGAGCACATCAGGAAGGACGACGTTACTTGTAGCGGCGATGACAACATCCGTCAGCCGCTGCGGGATGAAACAACGCGGCTTCAATTGGCTTCCAAATGTAAAGTTGTGACAAAAATCACACAGCACGGGAAGGGAACGGAAGGTGAGACACGCCGGGTCATCGGTCACATTTCCATTACAAGCCGGCAGAATTACAAGGCCCGTTTCCTCACTTTCCTCCTCCGTCTTAAGTTCAGACACCAAAAAGCGGCGCCTTCCAGCTCGGACTGATTGGTTTGATTATTGCAACATGTCCTCACCACAATTTAGGAGAAACTGGGCAAAAAGTTCAAGTGGAGTGTTACACACTGCAGTAAAGTGCAATAAAGGAAATTGTCCGAAAAATGAATGCATAAGCCATAAAAATAGCAATTTAGTAGAGAACTGAACAATTAAGGCATGAATTTAGTAGCTGAATGCACAAAAGCATTATATAGTGGAATATAGTTCTCTAAAAAAATATTGTGCACTGTAAAAAACACAACTTGTATTTTTTGGGAAGCGAAAATAGTCATTTCAGTATGGCAGGAATGTTAGTCAGCACAAGAAAGCAAGCAAATTGTTTGCGCCAAAACTATTTGCCGAGTTGTTTTTACTTCTACCTTTAAAGTTGACGGACAATAACAAGAGGCAATTAGTAGTGATGTCACGATAAGGGCAATATCGTGATATTGTGATATTAAAACTGCCACAATATCATCGTCGTCATGTTCACAATAATTAAAAGGAACACATCTGTTAAAAAAAAGTCAGGTTGATTTCCATTTGTGCAGTTCTAGCACCCTCTAGTGACTATTTTATTTGTGCAAATTAATTTTCATTAGGGATGTTTTGGCCTTCTATGTTTAAAATCTATGCTAATTGTCAGATGAAAGGGACCCTAATTTGCTTGTGAAGCAATCAATGAGTGCTTGCACTTGTAATTTATAAATGTATTTTATTTTGTACGGTAAAGCAAATGTGATGAAGATGAGGATTCACACATTGAAATCAATATACTCTATCATATCGTTCCAAAAACTGGTTTCAAATGATTGCTGAATATTATTTTTTTGCAAAGATAATCTCCAATTTTATGACCAATTTGATTAATGACAATGTCTTTATTCATTTTGGATTGTTTTTTAATTGTGAACTAAGTATTCATTATTTTAGTAATAAATTAACTCTTTTACAAATTTTATGCAGACATTTACACTTTTTTTTTTATTTTTCTGAATGTGATTTAAGATGTTTTTCATAGCCACAAGATTTTTTTCAAATATATGTATATTTTTTGTTTGTTTTTCTTTGCTTTTTATTTATTTATTTTTTTAGGTCAAATCCAGGTTTTCATGCTAAATACTTATTGCTGGCTGATCCCTGTTTTTTTTTGTTTTTTGTTTTTTGTTTGTTTGTTTTTTTAGATAAAAAAAAAAAAACTTTCTTTTTGAATTTGGGCATCAATTATGCTTTTCTTTTCTTTTCTTTTTTTTTAAACAATTTGAGGGTCACTCGGGTGTCACTGTATCCATTTAATAGCACAAGTTCAATCACATCGTCTCTTATTCAAACAATTTGTTCAGTCATTGTCAAGCTCACAGAATTGACCTTCCCGTCTGACCACACTGCGCCATAAATCCTGCGCTATTACTTGCACAAACTTGATTTCTATCTATCCAAACACGTGAGTGATGATGTGAAGCCGAAAGGAAAGATGGAAATCCCTGCGGTCTGACCGCGAACGTGGAAATGTAGAACAGTCGCGAAAACGACGACGTTCCGTCCTCCGCCTTTCGAACGAGGCCCTTCATCTGGCGGCGGCGCGGCAGATCCGTGAAGGATTACCGACAAGGACCAAGGACGAGGGCTGAGGTCTGTGCGGGCTCTGTCGTGAAAAATAATTACGAAAATGTTCCGCTTTCCAGCACGCGTGGCAACCAAGGACAAAATAAATGTACGGTTGCCAGACTTTATTTTTGGGAGGATGTAATTTGGGGTTTTCACGAGGACTACTTTGAAAGGAGGCCTGTGGTGCGGAGGAGGTTCTTGCACAGATTTAGTCGTGCTGAACTTGCAGCATGTTTTTTGTTTTTTGTTTTGTAAAAAGTTGTGCACACATGTGCAAACATTTTACTTCAGTTCTTTTCTTTTTTCCAACTTCCTCTTTAGAAAAATGTATTTATCTAGTCTAGAGCTAATTTTTTACATCACAAAAAGTTGACATTTTAACAGGGGTGTGTAGACTTTTTATATCCACCATATAAAGAGAACCTACTCATTTACACACAGATTTTTGCTAGTTGTGGCAAATTTGATCAATAAAAAATCACATTCCACATAAAAATAAACATCTTAATGAAAATCATCTATAAATTAAACTCCTCCTGCCCATTACTGAACTGACAAAAAGCTGGTCTAAGTTTTGGTGCAGAGGTTGTAATGCAATTTTGGTGCAAACCGTGTGCCTTACACCTCTTACACTGAATTGAAAGGGAATGAGAGGAACCACTTCCACCGGCTGGGAATCAAGTTGGATGTGTTCACTCCCGCAACGGCGCAAAGGAACAATTCTAACCAAGCCCGTTTACGAAAACACCAAACAAAAGAAAACTCCAAGCCCTAATATTGTCCACACTGTACAAGTATGCCACAAAGTTTTTTTTAAGCAGGTGCTTCCTCTGAAACTCAAGCTTGTGAAGTCCCCATCACGACGCCTCACAGTCTGTTTCATCTCTCTCCGCGTCAACCCGCCGCCGCTTCCTATTCCGTCTCATTTGTCGGAAAAACAGCAAATGTGTCAAAGTCGTCCGATTCCTCTTCCAAGCCTTCATACTACGATTCAACTCGTAATCCGCAGTTTGACGCCGGCCGGGACCTGGCTGGCAACGAGTCATCTCACTTACCGACAAACGGCAACTCAAAAGTGCTAATGCTCCAGAGAGGAATCCTGCATTAGGGCTGCTCGATTATCGGGATGTAACGATACCGGCAATATCGTGATGTTAAAACTGCCACAATATCATAGACGTCATGTTCACGATATTTAAAAGCTACACATCTGTTAAAAAAAGTCAGGTTGATTTCCATTTGTGCAGTTCTAGCACCCTCTAGTGGCTAGTTTTTTAGTGCAATTTAATTTTCACAAGGCATGTTTTGGCCCTTATATGTATATAAACCAAGTCAATATGTGGAGGAACTCATTGTGTGTTTGCATTAGCGAGTAAGTGCCTCAATATTAAGTGTTATGAGCGATATGAGGTATGAGATATGAGGAGTTATGAGGGAGTTTATATGTATTGCTGTTATGTACAAAAGCACAGTATTGTGCTTTTTTTTAGTATGAGCTCTCTTTTTTTTACAATATTTTGACCTTTTTTAAATATCACCAACCTCCCCACAATATCCTGATAATTATCGTATCGTGAGCTTCACATCGTGATATCGTATCGTGATATTTGGATATTGTTACATCCCTACTCGATTATGGAAAAAAATAATAATATTCACGATTATTTATTTTTTTGGTACAAAACAAGAAAATGTTTAAACATTTAAACATTTAAGACCAATAAAAAATGTAAACACTATAATTAAGTTTCTTTTGGACAAAAAAAAATTACAATAATATATATTTATAATAGTATATGTATTTATTTATTATTGTTGGCAAAAACTTTAAGTTGGAGTGGAGCATGTGCACTCTGCAGTAGGACAATGATTAAAGGTAAAAAAAAAAAATTAATAATAATTTAATTTAAATTTAATAATCTTTTTTTTTTTAGGATTATGCTGATTTTGTAATTGTGGAATAATTGAAATTGAATTGAATTTCGATTAAATGCATAGCCCTACTGCATTACTCTTAAGCGCTCCACATCGGGGTCCTGTGCTCACTCCGTCATTACTGTCAAAATCAATCAAAGCCACAATAGTTCACGATTCTTAAGTGTGCGTGTGTGTGTGAGTGTTGTTTTCACAGAGAGAAAGATCTGAGTGGTGCTAACTCAATTTTATACAAAGCAGGGAGAAGAAGAAATAAAACATTTGGACGTTTAGTCACGTAGACCGAAGAGCCCAAATATCACATTTACGTATTAACTCGACATGAATTAGACTCCCGCTATGCAACAGTAATCAAATGATGCTGACTTTGAGATTTTCAGCGCCCCAAATTGTTCCTGCTGGAAAGGAAGGAGAAGGGCGAGAGATTTGCGCAGCGGGCGCGATGACTTGTGCAAATGCGCATTAGCGGGAGATGTGCATTGAGAAAAGCCACGCGGTGATCAGCGGCCACATAAAAAGTCCACAAATCTCCAAAGTGGCACGCCGGAGGATCAAAGTTAATGAGGTTCCCCCTTCAGTGGCGGCAGCCGTGACCTCGCGCGGGAACACACCGCCGCTGCAAAAGTCCAATCTGGAGTCGGACCGCAAGTTTATGCAAAAATTAGCAGTTGGTTTTCGTTGCAATCGGAGACCGTTAACTTGATAAATGACAGGGAGTTGGGAAAAGTAAATTCGAAGCATTTTTTTTGGGGTGGGGGGAGTGAAACTGCAAACAAAAGGACAAAAGCAAAGTAGGTCAGCGCGGATCTACTGCTGACTGGCAAAAATACAAAAAGAAAGGACCAAATGGGGAACAAAGTCAACATTCTCAGACTCACTGGTGGACCGCAGTTTGTCTGACATACTGGGCCTCTTCTCTGAGCCGCCTAAATCTTTACCTGCTTTCCGTAGCGTCCCCACAAAGCAAAAATAATAGCTTCTAAATGTTCTAAGTGTCCACTAAATGCGCCCACCTTACTATTCCCTGTCCCTCTTGATGTGCATGCACTCAGGGTCAACGGCGAGGCGCTCTAAAGTGGCCACACCCAAAGCCCAGGTCCATGCACAGTCTGGGAAATAGGACGTTAAAAAAAAAAAAAAAATCATTTCTGCTTACTCTTACATCTTCCTCTGTGTGACCTGTGTGCACTCACAACATAGCGCCTTCGTCCACCTGCTGGCTGTTAAATCGGATTTTAAAAAAATCATCTTTCCTCCCTGCTCACTCTTTCGTCTTATCCTGTGTGACATGCACACAGTCATTGCCAACAACGAGGCGCTCGAAAGCAGACAACAGCCCATTTTTCAACTCCCTGCTTGCTCTTTTGTCTTTCTCTGTTATATGCGCACACTCATGGCTGACAACGAGGCGCTCTAAAGCAGTCACGCCAGCAGACTACCCGAAGGGATCCCCACAACTGAATGATCTTCAAACATGTATAATGTATTTAGAACTAAACCTCTGAATTCACATTTAAAAAAAGAGCCACTCACCCGCCAGCACTCCCGCCATATAAAGTAGACTTATTCGTAAGACGCCGTGGACCATCTCCAAAGGGACTCCGATCATCAGCTGCAGTAAAGCGTTGAAGCCCAGCTGCTCCAAGCTGCGTAGGGAGTGGACAGAGTGAGCTTACTGTCATTTCAAAGAAGAAGAAGACGTACTTTACGTACGAGCTTCACGTACCCGACGTGCATGAACATGTAGCTGAAGAAGCGCCACACTTGAGCGCGGTGGCCCGGGTGGTACACCAAGGGGCTCTTCATGAAGTCGGGCTGGTAGGTCTGCAGCACCCACTTGTTGAGCATGATGCCGTAGCACATGAATACGATGATCTACAAGCACAAATAATGGTATAGGGGTGCCACAAGGCTCTGTACTGAGTACGCAGTGATTCGTTAGTGTACTCTAGAGGGAGATAGACTCTATTTTGAAAAACAAACCCTCATTGTAAAGTCGTGTTAATTTTGGCAATGAAAACTAAACAAAAATAATTTCGTCAACACCCATTTTTCACCAGACTAAAACTAGACTAGACTAGACTAGAACCCTCAAACAATAACTGTGACTAAATCAGTATACATTTTCGTCAACTAATGAAGACGACATGAAAATGTATTTCACGTAATAAAAACGGGACTAAAATCTATGGACGTTTTAGTTTGTGAACAAAAACGAGACGAAAGTGATGTTTTTGTAAAAACGTGTCTCTGCTAACCTGTCACTGTGACACTGTCATGTGACACACACCCTTTCAAATCTGCAGCTAATGAGCAACATGCACAAACACATGTAGGTGGATTCACGGTAAATAGTTAAAAAAAACAAAACTTAATTGATTTGCTCCCAATAATTTATATATTTTTTTGTTTTGTTTTGTTTTTTTGTTTTTTATGCTAGAGCATACAGAAGAAGTCTTTGATGCAGCCTCTCAACTGCAAAGAACGGTTTCAGAAATTGTAGTTATTACAAACGGTCCGCAGGTGGCAGCAGAGCAAAGGAGATCAACCAGGGCCATGTTGAAAAAAAAGCTTAATTACTCCCAATTCTAAATAGATTTGTGAAAATAGTTTAAACTTAGCTATACTCTAATGCTAATTGCTGCAAAACGGAAACGGATAGATATACACTTTTTTTCCTGTTGAAAGTAGAGACTTTAATCTTTCTTTTGACAGGTTCCATGTTTTTATAGCAATAGAACACAATATTCTGTGGGCCTTGCAAAATCAGTCCAAATCCAAACGGGATTGCTTCTGTGAAAATGGCGAATGAGTTAATCTGCTGACCAAAAAAAATAAAAATAAAAAAAATAAAAAAAATACAGGGGTTAAATGATTGCTTTGACTAAAATGTTTACATTTTTTGTTGACTAAAACTAGATGAAAAAAAATTATGTTTTCTTGGACTAAAATAAAGACTAAAATGCTAGATTTATAGTCGACTATAATGGACCAAATAAAAACGGGATGATGTTGACTAACCATGATTAAAAAAAATTAACGCGAGATTGAAACTGGACTAAAACTGAGACTACATTTAAAAACGGCGGATACAATTAAGACTATTGTCAAGTCACATGACCTACCTTGTTGTTTTAGTATGAGGGTCTCATTTCTCACACAAAAGAGGACCTCATTTCGTTCCACCAATTCCTATTCTTAGAAAAATGACTCATTGTCTACGTGAACTGTTATTGCATTGTCATCACAGACCATTCAGCATTATTATTACAGCACTGGGGCATTCTTTGCTCATAATGATGATGATTACGAGAGTAAAAAAAAAAAAAAAAAAAAAAAAAAAAAAAAAAAAATAGTCTTATTTTTGCAGTGTTTGCGTATCGTGGTTTCCACAGGCGCATAACTGGTCAATTAAAGCTTCTGTGGTGTTTGATGACCTGGTTTAAATCAGCTGCGGGGGGGTGGGGTTACGAAAGAGGCTTTCAGCTCCTGACTCTGAAATGGGTTCAAAGCGCTGCATATGCATCTCAGTGGAAAATCACATAGTCAAAAGCAGAAAATCTCGTCAGTGGGTCTGAAGCGTCTGACTGGATGACCTAAACGACCTCATCGTGCACCGGTTCCAGTTGTGGGGAGTCTACACGAGTAAAATTTTCAGGATATGTCTTTCTTCTCACCTGGACGATGGTGATGACGGCGATGAAGACCGGCGGCGGGCACAGGCGGTTCTGGTGGAAATACCAGCGGCGGTCCGTCTCGCAGGGCAGGATCTCGTAGGCCACGTAGCGGACAAAGCGCTTGTAGAGACCCAGGCCCGTCTCGTCCAGCAGGATCTCCCGCTGCAGCGTGCGCCGGCCATTGGCGATGGCCCGTCGGAAACTGCTGGAGCGCTTGCTGCTCATCTGCCATTCACACATTTGAAGAAATAGTTACAATGGAAAAAATGTAGATAAAATTACTTTATGTGAATGCAAAAAAAAGTGCTATTCGCATAAAAATCGTACATAAAAATCATATAAATTACAAGACAATTCAAAATAATTTTAAAACAATCAAACAGTAACAATGGTAACTCATTTGCTCCCAAAAACATATAAATACATTCCTTTTAAATACTACAATGCTCCCAAAGACGTATTTATATGTTTTTGTATGCTTTTTTTTTTTTTTTTTTTCCTTTTTATGCTAGAGCATTTTTTTTATGAAGAGAATGCAAACACAAAAGGCATTTTAATATTTTTTTTATTGCATGTATGTTCTAATCAGTGGTGTCCAAACTTCTGGCCTGCTGCATGTTTTTAGGGCGGCCTAACACATATTCTAAAAATAAATTTTAAGACAAAATAGTTCAAATGTTGAATTGGAATATTCAAAATGAAAATGTAACATGTCACACAATTATTTTTAGAAATTGAGCTTAACACGCTGAGATGTACATCTTTTATTCACTGTATTTTTACAAAAATAATTTATCCACTATTCAATTGGTTTGAGCATGTTTCCTAAAACAAGGTGAAAAATGGCTCACATTCTATCTTCCATTTTTCTGTATGTGTCCTACAGTGGGGAAAAAAAAAAGTTTTGACTTCCCTGGTTTAGAACAATATTCGAAATCTCAACATGGGCAATATGTTGTCAAAAAATAAATAAATAAAAATCCTGCCTGCTGAGATCAACTGTTCTGTTTGCTCACGGTGCCATTAATCACAGTATAAAGTAAAAGAAAAAAACCACCAAAGAAATCCATCACAGTGTTACTGATAAAAATTTTTTAAAAAAAAACCTTCCCCCGTCCCATATTTTGTCTTTTTTTTAAAGCTAAAAGCTTATTTTGCCTTTCGCACGGCAGAGGTAAGATTCACCTGCCAAGCCAAGCATTGTCGCTAAAACAATCGTGCTCCCTGGAGGGAAAACGCCAACGAAGCAATTATCCCCAAATCAAACTTTGTGTGCCGTGATAAGATCTGACACAAAGCAACTGTGAAGGAACAAGAAAGCGGCCTCCGACGCTCACCGCGACAATGCGCAAAAAAGCAAAAAAAAAAAAAACGTCTTTTCATTCTGTGCGCGGCAAAGGATTTTTCAACCTTGCACTGAATGATGCCAGCAGGAAGTTCAAACAAGTCCAACTTTTGTCAATCCATAATCAGGTGCTTCTGCTTCTGAGTTGGTCACGCGTGTGTAAGCACAATTTCTGGATCAATACAGTTTGCATCCTTAAAGGCTAATGAGCAAAACTCACTGAGGGAAGATTATTTTTTTTATTTTTTTTACGAGAATAGCTGCATAAAAATAAAGCAGCTGCACATTTTTTACTTTTGAAAACAACTTCCACAACCAACCCAGGCTTCATTTAGCACCTCAATCAAGTTGTATCACTTCAACATATACTTCCTTGACATCAATTTTACTACTTTCCTTTTCGACAGGGCTTGGAGGGTTAAAAACACTAGGTATCTTGTATAAAACCAAAGATATTCTGAATAAGAACTCATTGTATACATTATATTTTACATTATTACTGCCAACCGAATTTATTGTGTCAAAATATGGAGAAATACATACAAAACTAACGCACAATCTCTTTATTACATTTAATTACAAAAACAAGACCCATACGAATAATTAATCACTCACATTATATAGAACTAAGCCTGCACGATAAATCGTTTGAACATCGCAATCGAGATGTGCGCATGAGCGATAGCCACATCGCAAGAAGTGCGATGTTTTTATTTTTTATAGCAAGCAAACGTTTGTTTTGCTTCATAAAGGGTAGCAAGCTACCTCTCCCCCACTCCCCTTCTGCTAATCAGTCACTGGCGCACATGGTGAAGGCAGCTGCCTTAAATGAGTGAGGCTGCTACTGCTACTACTACTTCTGCTGCTACTACTACTCCTGCTAATAAATGATAATAATAGTTAAAATGTCTCATTTATGGTTCAAACAAATCTCATTACATTTAAGATCAGACTTATCACCTAAAAAGTGACTTATTTTTAGAGAATTTTCATCTATTATAATGCTTATGACAATAATTTAATTATAAATAAGACAAATATTCGTGGTAAAATCATATGTAGTTTTTGCATTGTAATAAAACATGAAAGGAGTAGTTCACCCCCAAAATGACTTTTTTTCTATTGCTTAATCGTGTCATGGAGACTTGAGTACAGTACAATATTTTTTTTTGTATTTGCCACATTCCTAAGACAAAAATTTGATTTGAAAAAAATGCCCCCATTCATTACAACGGAGACCAAATGCAATGTGTGGTTAATATTGTAAAGCGATTTGGGCACCAAAGCACTATATAAAAAGCAGTCCATTTATATGACTACAATAGTGTCATGGTGAGTTAAACAAATTCTTCCCAAACCGCTATTCAAGTCATCTTGGTGAAAATTCTTCCATTTTTAATATCAAAATATATATCACAGACCCCCCCCCAAAAAAATCGCAATGTCAATTTTTTTCCAATATCATGCAGCCCTATATAGAACCAACAAATCCCTTATTCATTAAATTAAATACTCTCAAATACTATGACTATGAATTTTAAACAGTACAAATAATACACAAAGTACACAATAACCAACTTTGCCACAAGTTATTCAAAATCAAAGAGGGCTGTTGCTATGGGTTATGGGGCACAAGTGACTTTAAAAAAAACAATAAGAACAAACATGAAGAAAATGTGTGTATATGTTCAATAAAACCCAATAAAAAAAAAAATTGAGTACAGTGTGAGTGTGTTACCATGGTGACACAGCTTCACGCATGTTAAGTGGACATTGAGACCCTTTTAAAGTAATTACATGCGGCAATGAACATGGGAGGAACCATAAATTGAATTAGATTGTGAAAAATGCATGACATCATATACGATTGAACGGAACAAGGACAATTAGCTACTAAGCTACTAGCTAGCGCAAACTAAATCTACTCTCGAGTTTAATGTTTTCCATACATGGTAAATAAAAAGTAAAAAAAATAAAATAAAAATTGAAAATGGGGGGAATCTTGTAACGTCCCTTTGGAATGGATGCTGAGGCCGGGAGCACAAAGATAGCAACAGCCTTACGGGGACAGCTGAATGAGCTAAATGGCGAGCAGCAGGTGTGCGCGCATACGCGCGCGTGTTAAAGAGCGAGGGGCCTTTCTGGCCTTTTCTCCCTCCCTCATGGTCGCTGCATGTTGTCTATCGCACATGCTGCTCTCAGCCAGAGTCGATTGTCCTTGATGGATTAATTAGCCACAGTGCACGGTCAATACCTCCCAGCTCAATACTCATTAGCAATAACCATAACAGCCAAAAACATTTTCAAAGGCCACGGAAGCCGCTCACATTTATGCAAATTGGTGAGGCCAAGTCTTCGCTGACACCCATTACAACGTGACTCAACAGCTAGCCGGCTAACGCTAGTATCGCCCGTTTGCGACTTCTTTCGCATAGGTGGCCTCCTCACCTTGGCCACCTGGGGGCAGTATAATACAGACAAACCGTACATGGAGACTGTTTAAGCCAGTGGTGTCCAAACTACGGCCCGGGGGCCATTTGCGGCAAGCCGTCCATTTTTCAGTGGCCCGCGACATATGCTAAAAATGGCATATGACTCAGTTCAAATAAAATAAACAAAACAAAAATGTTTGGAGATGGTCAAGGTAAGAAGGGAGGGTATCGAAAAACAGGTGCCATTAAAGGTTATTTTAGTTAACTAAAACTAATGAAAAAAACTAAAATTAAAATAAAAAAAAACAATATTGTTACCAAAATAAAATAAAAGCGAAAATGCTTTTTAAAAAAACAAAAACTAACTGATGCTACATTTTATGTTTACAAAACTAACTATAAATATAGCAAACGTCCTTTGTTTTAGTCATTTGTAATTAATTTAATTCATGAGCCTTTGGGGATGATTTTAAATGTGTTTTTTTAGTAGATTTATTTTGATATAAATCGGAATAATGACGTTTGAAAGCATGTCACACAGAAGTGACGTCATCTAGCAGCAGCCAATAGAAAAGCACCTTCAGATGACATTGCTTCCATGGTGTTTTTTAAATATTGCGCACAGGTAATACACATTTTTTTATAAACTAATACTAAAACTAACAAACTAAACTAAAACTAAGCATTTTTTAAAGAACTAAACAAGTAAAAACTAACAGAACCACCCTGAAAACTAATAAAAACTAACTAAAATGAAAAATTCCAAAACTATAATAACCCTACTGCCATATTACAAATAAATTGGTTTATATACTGTAGCATTTTTATAAATATGCAAAAGCACAAATAAATTATTTGTACAATTTTTAGGACTAAACACAATTTCTCCTCATAACATTATGTGGCCCTTGCGTCCTTCTGATTTTCTGTATGTGGCCCTCAAATGAAAAAGTTTGGACACGCCTGGTTTAAGCTTTGCAGTAATATTTGTCATTCTTTGCAGAGGATAAAGAATGTACGCATGTATGTTAGCATCAAGCTGGCGAACTTTCATAGAGGGCAGAGTTATATGTTCTTTTAATTAGTGGTCCCAAACTACCAACAAATAAAATAAAATGTCCGAAAAATGTATACTCAAGGTAACAAGGTATTTGTAGTTAGTTACTTTCCACCTAGTGCTCACATGGAGAGTCGAAACCATCCCAGCCAAGTGCTCGCTCATTCCACTCTGACCCAGATACTCACGCTCATTCTTGCCCAAATCCTTTTAAAAACGAGAGCCCACCTTTCCTCCCCTCCTCCTCCTCACGCACTTGTGGTCACATGATCGCCTTTCATGGTTGAATCATTGCCAAGCACCATTTGTAAGCGGGTATCCAAGTGCCGATTGCTATCAAAACGTGTCGAGAACGGAATGAAGAGACGCTATACGATATTTGCCAGTGCACTAAATATGCCAAAAATATATCAGAGGATGAAGTGCTGCTCGTTTTTGAGCGCTTCATTCCGTTTGAGCGCTTCTGGGAATGCGACAAAAGTGTCGCTCGGTTGAAAGCACAACATGCGAGCGCTTATTATTTAAGTGCTCCTCTGATTAGACCTCCTGAAGGGAGAAAATATGCCAGTGCAACGTTTAGAAACAAATGTTACATAATAAGCAGATAGGAAAGTCTGGCTGTGAATGAATGCGCCGGCGCATGGACATTTATTACTCGTTTTGTTTTCATTTTGAATTACAAAAAGTTACTTATATGAAATGTCTACAAAACTAGGTACACCAGGCAAGTTGAACATTTCTATTACAATAGTGTTCTACAATATTGTTCTATTTCACCATTTACACTAAAGTAACTAATCAGTTATGGAAAAAAAAAATCCATATACTTCATAGAAAGCAATGAAGCACAGACACAAACGTGTGACTTTAAACGATGTGCAAAGTCCTCGTTTAAACGAGCCATCAATAAAGACAGCGGCTCTAATAAAAGAGCATCATTTGTCACAAATTAGGGAGTGGTACTTGTAAAAGTGTCGGAAAAGTGACTGATGGCGGCAGAGCAGCGGGACGAGGCATGAATACAGGACGGACGGACGGACGGACGGCGGGCAGAAGGCCACACAGACAGACGGACCCCGTCGTTTGTTTGCTGATTACCTGCTCGGAAATGTCACGGCACTCGTGACCTCGCACATCGCCTGCAATGTCAAGTCGAGGGTGGCAGCGGCATTTCAATGTGCACTAAATAAGATACGGTTTCGCATAAATGTTATTCTGCAACAAAAAAACTATAAATACTTAAAGTCCACATGGTATTTTGTTGCATATTTTCCCACTGAAATGAAAGTAAATGCTGCTAATCTGTTCCGATGCTAATATTGTTACAGCCTCCAACACTACTGAATCTAAAGATCCTGGAAAGGTTAGATTGCCACGGCAACACAGATGCTGCAATCTGATTGGACCACAAAAAACAAAACAAAAACACCATCTCTACTCACCAGCTCGATGAGCTCCTGATAACACACTTGACCGTCGTCATTGCTCTGGACCAGCGCTAACAGCATGTCCAGTTTGGACGGGTCCAGCTGCAGCTCATGGTGCTCCACCAGGCTGGTGAAGTTCTCCACTGCGATGAAACCGGTGTTGTCTGGATCCAGCTGGAGAAAAACATTTTTTTTTTTAAATGCACATCCACCATTAGACACGTTTTACGGAACAATTAAAGAGTTGCCCAGTTGAGCGGGACCAAAACAACACTCGCAGAGAGCTGCTGTAAGCCACAACCTACACCCAGATGCTCACACTGAACCATAACCAAACAAATCATGACATCACTTACAAGGCCACGCCCCTAAAGGGCTTCTAGTCATTCTGTCTGTCTGTCAGTCAGTCAGTGCGGGTTTCCATAATCACCACTCACTCAGTGAGACCGGCGGCCGGCGGGTTATTACTCCTGATGCCTGTGTGCCCTCAGAATAATTGATTTAAGTGGGCGAGTGCCATAAAAGAGGCTGTGAGTGTGCTTGTCGAAAATAGCGCCCCCGCTTTAAAATGGTCTCAAAGGTCGGGTGTGCATAGACAGGTTTTTTTTTTTTTTTTTTTTAATTCTTCTTTGTAATATGTTGTAAAATCTGTTTATTGTTACTGTTAAAACTTACATGTTGTTTGTTTTGATATTTGACAGCAATAAGTTAACAATTTAATCTAGACAATTATTATAAAGGTCAAAATTGCCCCGTAATATATTATCTAGCAGTGACTTCCTTTTCGGTCTTGAATGGAGCATTAATTTGTCACCAAACGCGTGGGGAAAAAAATGCCTGAGGACGAACCGGCACGCTCCGTGGGAAGTGTCTCCTTTTTTTTTGCGTGAGCTTCTCATTAAGGTTTCACGTAGTCAAACCAACAGCCTCGCGTTGGCCTGAGGACGAGCGGGCTTTCAGACGTTGCATCAGGGTGAAGTCAGTGGAGGTGCGGCGCTTGTTCACCGGCGCGAACACCAGAACGCAGTGGAACACTTTTTGACCAATTCGTCTCTACATTAAGGACGTTGCTAGCAAATCTGCCGAACGCAGGAGATGCTGCATTTTAAGTGTGGCTGAGATGGGGACTTTATCGTTGTTGTTTTTTTTTGTTTGTTTGTTTAGCATAATGCTAATATATAATGTAAACTGCCATAGGCAGGCTAATGAATAGTATTTGTCAAGACGCGATCGGTGACCCCTGCAGGATCGGTGACGCGCATGCGCAGAAGATCGGCCAGCTTGTATCGCCAACTACGGCAACTACAGAGGTCCAAATACGTTCACACACGCAAAATAAAACATACGTTGCGAAAAGTACATGTGCACGTTTGTTTTAGTTTATTTCCAAATTTCAATAAAAGCAGTTTTGTTCCCCACCATGTCTTGTACAAAATGTAGCTTTTGACACATACTGTGTTGGAGTACCGTGTTTTTTATTTTTGCTTCTCTTCATGTAATTGCTGAGTTTGACCGCATGGTGGCGTATGTGCCCCCAGGATAAAATGAAGCTCATATCTATATAATTTTTCCAAGTTGTTTCGTGTTTTTACGAACGCGCACGGATATACATCCATTTTATGCATTTGTTCTAGTGTCGTTGTCGTAGTTGGCGAACCAAAATTGCCGATTTTCTGCGCATGCGCGTCATCGATCGCGTCTTGACAGTATTGTATCCCGGATATCTGGATATTTACAGTTGTGAGCGTCTTCTTCGTGTAATAAAGTACATAATTATATTGCCATCTGGTGGCCAAGACGTGTAAACCTTAAGGAGTCAAAAAATGTGATAAAAACAAATCATTTACATTGCATTTAACTGTTTCTACCGTGTGTTTTAAAACATTAAATTGTGTTATTTTTCTTACAACAACACAAAATTGGCTTTTTTATTTTCAGGCGTTAACAGCATTTCCATTCATTTTAATGGCGAACTATTTCACACCACCACTGTCCTGCACATACGGTAGTCTTTCGCATCATATCTAATAAAGCGAATAAGCAAGCAAGAAGAGAAATTAGCATTTTAGCTTGTTCAAGCGTTGCCCTCACAACATTTACACTCGTGCTAAAACACGACAGCTGTTGCCTGGTAACCAATTATACCATTTCTTCTTTTCATATAATATGCAGTCTCCATAATGTATTCATATCTTCTAGGAAGGAAGTGTTTATTCACCAGAGAGCGCCGCACTAGTGGCAGCAAGTAATGGACCCGTCGAAAAGGCGGCTTTTCATGCAGTTGCTCCTGGTAATAAATTGATTTGTATTCATAACACTAAACACACAACTAAAGTAGCTCAGACAATGAACAGATACTGGACACACACACGCACACGCACACACATCTCCCTGTTCCCTCCAGAGCAATGCCATATTTTCTCCCAATCATGTCATGTTCCTGTGAAGATTGTGTGCACAAGCAGGACGACGTCCATGCTACCGCTATCATCCTCTCAACAGGCCACAGTGATTGGCTGCAATCGGAAAGAAGTAGGCTGACATACATGAGGCAAAAAAACAAACAAACATAAAATACAAAACAAGAACGCGAGGAATGGAAAAAGCAGCCAAGAAGATAATCCCTTCAAGTGTGGATTCTATGCACGTTTGTTAGAACATGGTTCCCTCCGGGCAACTTAGTCAAGGCCTGCTGATGTTGCGGGTGCCCGCCAGGGGCGAGAAGACTGGACACAGGGAAAAAGAAAGAAAGAAAAACACAGATGAGCAACCAAGTTTTTTTTGTTTTTTTTTGCAAATTAGACCGCTTGTAATGGGGAGGGTGCCATTTTGCTCTTTTGTTTATGTGCAAAAGTCCATATTAGGCAGTGCTTCCTTTTTTTTTTTTCTTTTTTTTTTTTTTTTGTTACCAGCCCCCCAGGCAGAAGAAAATATTTCACACCCCGCTCAACTCTCCACCGCGACTATAATATCATTTTTCATTCTTCAGAATTAATTTGATAACTTCATTATTCTTCATGTACAATTAATACTTTTAAAAACTAATTTTTCTACTTGCTGTCAACTAAAGATGACATCACCTGTGCTGAGGAAGTCGGTAACGACCAATTATGGCTCAGTTTGCTGCCCAACCCCAGAAAACAGGTGAACCATGATTGGTCATTACCTACTTCCTCAGCACAGGTGATGTCATCATCAGTCGACAGCAAGTAGAAAAATTACTTTTTAAAGGTATTACTTGTACATGAAAAATAATTAAGTTATCAAATTAACTCTGAACAAAATATGAACTTTTCACTGCTGAAAATGGTTCAATTAGTCAAGTATCCCTTTAAACACTAAAAATTTTCAGCTACTGTTTGTAAAAAGGCACTCTGGGCCACTTTAGAGTGCCTCGTTGTTGCTGAATGTTGCAACTTCTAATGCTTTTATCATTTGTATCGTCGCCTTTTTCAATTACTTCCTTATAGCAATTGCTTTAAAAAAAAAAAAAAAAAAACTGTCATGGTGTGGGGAAAAAAAAAAAAGACAAATGTTGGACAAACTGTTTAAAATACGTGACGCTTGCTCATGGCCAACTGTTCCAAATCTTTGCAGGATTTGTCACCAAAAGTCTGTTTGCTAGCAAAGGCTGCTAAAATGTCAGCATATTTCTGCAGCTCCCAAGTGTCCAAACACACAGAGGATGACGACGGAGGACGGGAAGGACAGCCAGAGAGTGTGCGAGTAGGCAGACATGAAAAGAGACGGCGAGAACCCGAACGCCTCGCCGCTGTCTTTTTAGTCTGGCAGCCGGCTCGCCGCGGATTCGAGAGGGGACGGCAACGTAACGTGGCTGCCGGCTGACTCAAAGGGAGAGCGGGGAGGCGTGCGACGATTGTCAGCCTCCGTATGTCAGCGCCAGACGCGCACGCGCACGCGCACGCCGCGTACATCTGCTCACGTTTATGCCGAGCAAGCACAAATGTGAGAGACATTTTGTACCTGTCCTCTGTTAATGGCTGAAAAAGTTGTGCTTTTTTTCCTGTAAAGTCCTAAAATGCCACAAGATGGCACAAAAACCTCATCTATAGTAGGAAAGTAGTACATTTTGGTTCAAGGAAGTGACGAGCCTTTTATTTTTGCTGACGCTCTCGTCTGCACCCTTTGCCACACTTTGTGTAAACCAGTTCAAACCAGTTAAGACGGTGGAGTGGCGCAAAAGAATTTGTCTTTGCAGAGGATAAAGAATCCATACCTGTGAGTATTGTTATATGGTCTGTTACATGTGTTGTTTTGCCGTTTGTGTTGAAATATCTGTTGCTTAAAAGGTTATCATAACACATGTACGGCCTTTTGCATTGTGTGTTAGCATCAAGCTAGCAGACGACGTGACAAATTATTTGTAAGCCATTTATTTTAAGGGTAATTCTGTAAAATGAGTTTGCAATTATATTAGCGATCTATTTTCATCCATCCATTTTCTTGACCGCTTATTTCTCACAAGGGTGGGTGCTGGAGCCTATCTCAGCTGGCTTTGGGCAGTAGGCGGGGTACACCCTGAACTGGTTGCCAGCCAATCGCAGAGCACACAGAGACGAACAACCATCCACGCTCACAAGCACACCTAGGTACAATTCGGAGTGCCCAATTAACCATGCATGTCTTTGGAATGTGGGCGGAGACCGGAGTACCCGGAGAAGACCCACGCAGGCACTGGGAGAACATGCAAACTCCACCCAGGAAGGCCGGAGCCTGGACTTGAACCCGAATCCTGGGAGGCGGTTGTACTAACCACTCATCCAACAATCTATTTTATGGTTCAAATTTTTTGATTGAGCCTCAATTAATTATTATCAGAATTATTTTTGGCTCCCTACTAGCATCTGTCCCTATGACTACTGTACACGGTTCCCTTCATGGTGGTGCTGGTGTGACCTTGCACAGGAAGAAGAACGCACACTGGGGGGGGAGCGGCTGCCGAGGAAAGGAGGGGGTGGAGGATGGTTCCTTGCAGCCAATTAGGACCATCAATTAGCTAAACGAGCTACACGGAGACAAATTAGCGAGCGGGCCTGGCATGTGACGCACGAGAGACGAGACGGGGGGTGACATACTGAGGGAACGAACCAACAGCGACGATGGCGACACTTTGACAAGCTGCACAAGTTGCCATGGTTACCAGCGTGTCCTCCCTCATTCCGCTTTCCCTCCCTCCGTACATCCGTCCGTCTCGAAATATTGCCGTTTGAGACGCAAATGAAAGACACAAAAGGAGGGGATGGAAGACATGATGCAAAGAATACAGATGAATGGAAAGACACCAGCGACCACGAAAGCGGGATTGCAGATCGCAGTGTTCCGGTACCGGTGGCAAAATCGTGACCTGGGGGCCCAGATCTGGCTCGCTGGATATTTTGGATATTTTTAGCGGCCCACTCAAGCAAATATATTTGGATTTCAAAATAGTATACAGTACACGGGCTTAAAAAAAAATACAAAAATGAAATTAACAATTTATCAATTTAAGCAGAATCATCTGCCAATAGTGAAGTGTCAAAATTAGGGTATTTTCTCTTTTTTGACAAAACTTACTCCTAGCCAGTAATACAATATCATCTAAAATAGATTGATTACAAACAAAAATTAAATAACATTTAATTCAATTAAAATATTATTTTTTTTACTCATTGTTGGTTAATTGATTTATTGTAAATAGTAAAATAGTAAAGTAAAAAAAAAAAAACATGTACATTTTTTATTTTATCACATATTTTGTAAACATTTTTTTCCATTTACAGTGTTCCCTCATTTTCCGCTGGGGTTAGGTTCCAAAAAATACCCGCAATAAATGAAATCCGCAAAGTAGTTAGCATCATGTTTTACATTTATTCTAAATGCTTTAAGGCTCTAAAACAAGGATGTCCAAACTTTTTCCTCTGAGGGCCACATCCAGAAAAATTGAAGGATGCAAGGGCCGCTTTAAAAACTTTCAACTTTAGTTCATTACATTGCGCCATAATCAGTCAAGCAATTGTCTATTGCTTATATATTACAGTTAGTTTGAAAACATATTGTAAAATGAGATGAGATAAATATTTTAAACATTTTTAAAACAGTTAATTAATTAATCTAATAAGTTCACAATTCAGAGAAACAATTTTTGCGTCTAAAAATGAATTACCAACTATTCACATCAGTGTTAGGAAGATAAATAGTTTTTTTTTAATCATATGCCGCAGGCCACTGAAAAATGGTTGGAGGGCCACAAATGGCCCCCAGGCCATAATTTGGACACCACTGCTCTAAAACCTCTCACCACACAATTTATACACTTTTCTCATTGAGGCATTTACATTTCTCACATTTCTCTCGTTTTAAACATTCTCAATGTTCAAACCTTCATATTTGATAAAATAGGTACAATACTGTAAAAAAAAAAAAAAAAAATGCATACAAAATTGCAATAAATAAGATCCGCGATACAAGCGAGGCCGCGAAAAGTGAACCGCGTTATAGCGAGGGAACACTTTACATTAAAAATGTACATATATTTACACTGAATTACTTGATGATTGATTTTCAAAATCAAATGCGGTCTTTAGACGACAGTCAAGCAGATTTTACGACGAAATGTATTTATTTTGAGTGTCTAACAAGACGACGTTTGACTGCGGCCGCACCAAATGCTGCACTGCCGTCCCAATGTCGGCGTCACATTGAGCCTGCCGACCGCGGCGGCCAGACAAAGGACACCACAGCCAAAGGCCCTGAAACATGCAGCCCGCATTAACCTTCCTGCTCGCGTCTTGTGTGGCGCTTGCAAAACGTGGCAGCCTGCCGGAACAACGAGCATGCAGCAGCATTCAAACCTGCATGAAAACAGCCACAAATGTCAGATGAGAGGCTGGGCAGTGGCGATTACACTTTTAAAGGGCAAGGAAACATAACTGAATGAGTCAACTTGAATCAAGCTATATGTCGATGCCGCACTATGTCAGCCAATCAGCATCAAGTCCATCAAATTATTAATTAAAAAAAATAAATAAATAAGTCTGATCACTTTGCCATTATTCATGGTACCCACAACCCATAAATAAGTGTACCTATTTTTAGCAAACCCCATATAATAAATGTTATTAAAGTTATTATAGCAAAACAAAGTAGCGTAATTACATTTCCAAGTGTCCCAAACCGGTCACAATATTTCATCAAAATGGAGCATTATTCTCATAATCAATAACACAAATAAACATTCTTTAATTGCACTTCTAGGTCTCCACAACATAAAAAAGGGACGCTTCTAAATATTGCTCCAAAATATTGGCAACTTTAATCTGAATTTTTATGACTAATCTAAAAGATATAAAATGGCAAAGAAATTATGACTAAATTTGGATAATGACATTGACAAACAGTCAAAATGCAAGACTGCATTACCACTCAAACATACGAGAATCATTATTTTAGTCTCACAGTGGGCAAAGACAGCGGATTGTTAAAGTAATAGAGTCGAGTCATAAAGGCAAAGACAGCAGTAAATATTAAGACAAAGTCCCCCATCTCATTAATTCAGCGCAAAGCAGGTGGCATTAAACGGCTAATACAGTCAACTCCCGTTTATCGCTGAGGAAATATTCCAGACGTTACGACTGAAAGCAACGGAAATGCCGTTAATCCGTACCAGCATCCTGTAAAAACCCATCAAAAGTTTTGTAATGGGTTTTTACTGTAAAAAAAAAAAAAAAAAAAAGGCACTCTGTAGTATTGGTCTTTATAAAAAGCTAACTAATTTGCTCCCAAAAACGTGCAAATATGTTCAATTATAAATGTTTTAAGTGTCCCAAAGACGTATTTATACGTTTTATTTTTTTAATTTTTGTTTTTTATGCTGGAGCATACAGAAGGCTTTGATGCAGCCTCTCAACTGCAGAGAACGGTTGAAGAAATGGTAGTTATTACAAAAACAGCCAGCAGGTGGCAGCAGAGCGAAAGAGGTCAACCAGGGTCATGTTGAAAAGAGCTCATTTACCCACAGTTCTAAACAGATTTGTGAATAATGATGAAACTTAGATATATTCCAATGTTAATTGCTGCAAAATGGAAACAGATGGAAATGTACTTTTTTCCTGATTAAAGAAAAGACTGTAATCTTTCTATTGCTCGGTTCCATGTTTTTATAGCAATAGCACACAATATTCTGTGGGCATTGCAAAATCAGTCAAAATCCAGTAAAACAGCCGGGAGCGAAGGGAACTGCTGCAGTGAAAATGGCTGGGAGTGAATGAGTTAAGACTTTTTACCCCTACAGGGAGCGTTATATTACATACATATATATATAAGGGTGACTAGATGTACAATTTTACAAAACAGCAACACATCGATTGTAGTTTCATTAGCCTGTTTATGGTGTTTTGTATTGTGTGTTAGCATTAAGCTAGCTTGGTTAAATCCGCAATGTTTAATTCTCTTTTTGTTTGTTTACTTTGAAAGCTTTGTAAAATTCCGCTGCGAGTGTCAAACAGCTCGAAGCCTCTTCTTTTGAAGAACTGTTCACTTTGTGTGGCATTTACAGACACAAAGCACATTTGCAAGGCGCCAGATAATACACTTGAATGGCCCCCCGCTCCCTACCAGCAATAAGTCCGCCACTCTCGCTACGGACGTCACTATATCTGCCACTCTTGTCAACGCAAAGTGATGGCTGCGAGCTGCTCGCCCCGTCTTCTCCTCTACCGGAAAAGGGAGACCCGAGGAATTGTCTTTGATGCAAACAATCCAACTCCATTTCCCGGTGCTTAAACGCCTCGCAAACAGCCAGCGGCGGCGTTCAAATGCAGCTCAATGCAAATTAGCGTCAGAGAATGATGAAAGGGGACAGCGTGTAAAGAGCCTCATTCTTTCTGCCTGACATAAATGTGTCAAAATAGTATTCACAGTGCTCACGCCAGATAGTATAAATAACCTTCATAAAATAAGCACATGACGGGTGGAGGTGATACCCAGTACACTCTCACTTTCCGAAGCCGGCCTTATCAGCTGCAGTGGAAGACGATCAGAAGGTGCGACATACGCCGTGATCATACTGTACGCGGTTTGTCAGCGGCGGCCGGGAATAGCCTGAGCTCAGCGTTGCGTTGCAACCTCCCGCAGACAAAGACTAATAAAGTCACTCATGTTTCCCACTGTTTGCTTCCAACTCTCGATCTTCTTCTTTGTCTCTCTCTCTATCTCTCTCTCTCTCTCTCTCTCTCTCTCGATCCCTGCAGCATTTTCACAGGGTTCAATGTGACAAGGCTGCAATATCTTTTACACTTGCAGAACTGAAGCAACCCCCTTCGCTCCCGGCTATTTGACTGGATTTTGACCGATTTTGCAAGGCCAACAGAATATTGTGTTCTATTGCTATAAAAACATGGAACCAACCAAAAGAAAGATTAGTCTCTTTTTTCATCAGGAGAAAAAAAAGTGTATTTCTATCTGTTCCTGTTTTGCAACAATTAGCATTAGAATATAGCTAAGTTTCATCCTTATTCACAAATCTGTTTTGAATTGTGGAGAAATCGGCTTGTTTTCAACATGGCCCTGGTTGATTTCTTATACTCTGCTGTAACCTGCTGGCCGTATTTGTAATAACTACCATTGCTTCAAGCGTTCTCTTCAGTTCAGAGGCTGCATCAAAGCGTTCTGTCTGCTCTAGCATATAAAACAACAACATATAAATACGTCTTTGGGACCATGGTGATATTTAGAATAGAACGTATTTATACGTTTTTGGGAGCAAATGAGTTAAACTCCTCAATCGTAAATATTCTCCGATTTCTGTAGTCCTCCATGAAAGCAGACTGATTTGTGGTTTTGAAGCAAAATAAAACAATTGCTTTTACTTTGGGGGGGAAATTGTCAAATTTTTTGCTTGTTTTCCTCACATTACAGACCAAGCCAGTAACTTAATCATAATTAATCTTAAGGATGTCCCGGTTCACATTCTTCCTTTTAAAAAAAACAAAAACAAAAAAAAAACAAAACAAAAAAAAAACATCCCAATAATTTGGGGGGGATTTCATCAAAAGTGCCCAAGATATCAAATAAAAATAAATAAAACGTTTTGTAGGCAATATGTTTACCTCTGGAAGATTTTGTTGCTTTGTAGCCCCTAAAATAATAATAAAAATAAAAACAAAATTGCCAAAAATGAAAACCCCGATCATTTTCTCCCGATACCGATCAGCTGAAAATGACGTGATCGGGAACATTATTGGGACATCCCTAATTAATTTGTTTGTACACTGTTGATTAAAAACTAATAATAATAATAAATAAATAAATAAATAAATAAAAAAATTTAAATTTTAACTTTTTAATCCAATTTGTTGATTAATCAATAAATAATAATAAAAAAAAATATGGAGATGACAGTTTTCAATGAAACAACATAACTTATTGCAAATTATTCCACCGACACCCAAGCTTCGGCTGACGGACCCCAATTGGAGGACCATTTCCATAAAGTGGCATATAAATTTGACTGATAGAGAGACAAAGTAAGTTAGCATATTTTACTTGAGTGTATTGCATAGGACGACACCAAAGATGCAATTAAAGTTTCTGACCCCCAACTACAGCAAAGGGTCTGATTAAATTCCTGCAGTGGGGGAGGGATACATAACTATGAAGCATAAGGCAGCGCTCATGAATTGCGATGAGGGATGTGCTCGCGATTGGATGAAGAAGAAGGAAAAAAAAAAAAAAAAAAGCACCTAGGGTCAGAAATCAGTGGTCCGATATGGAGTCAAACGCGGTTGAAATTTGATTTCTGAATTAAACACCACCGTGCAGAGTCCCAACGGTGGAAAAAAGCTTGTCGTCAGCCCCTTTTTGATTGATTCGGTCCCGACCGGACCATAATGGCACTGCGGTGTGTTCAAGTGTGGCCTTGCACCACACGGTACAGTCTATGGACACACTGACAGCGGCCACATAAACACACCGATCAATAGCGGTGATCTCAAGCCCGAGGAGCTTCATTGAAAAGTCACTCATTGACGAGTCGGCATGCGGATACATTGAAGAAGAAGCTCGCTGCTTTTGGGCGAAATTTATGGGATCATGACACTTCAAGGAAGCAGCAGGCAGGTCGTTTTTGGTGGATGATCATTTAATACTAACACGTCTAGACAAAAACAAATACTCAATATGTCTTTCATTACATAACAAATATATTTTTTTAATTAAATAAAATTTCATTTTCACCAGAGAGGCCAATTATTAAGATTTTTTTGGGTTGAAAAAACAAAAACAAAAAAACGTTCCGCCATACCACCTTCTCCAATAGCTACATTTACAATCTGTGTTGATTATACACAAATTTTTGTCAATCATGGGTCGGCCCAATCAAAACAATCCGAGGATGGAAATCTGCTGACGTTATTGTGGGCCAGCTAGCTGGCTCTGTGAGGATTAATATTGAAATCTTTATTTGATAAAAAAAAAAAAAAAAAAAAAAAAAAAATCAATATAATTTAAATTACTTGGGGTAGCACTAATAATTCTGAAGGTCCTGGGCAGATTAGATTGACATGGCAACACAGAGTTGTAAATATGATTGGTCCCCCCCAAAAAAAAATTAAAAAATAAATCTAAAATCCACATACAAACTTTATTTATTTATTTATTATTTATTTATTTTTGTTAATGATGCAAATAGACTATGTTGAGAATAAATTCATGTAATTCCAAAGAGCATATTTAGGCTGCTAAAACAACATGAAGTTGGTCCCTGCTCACATTATCTGTTCTCGTCCTAAAGGTCAAATTCTTATGCACTAAAATTATCCGATGATTGACCTTGCGTTGCGCAAAAAAAGCTCATTCCCGAACCTGTTCAGGCAAAGTTAGAAACAAAAGTTCCCTGAAAATGTTTCTCAATAAAAAACTAATGAAGCAACAAAGACCACATGGACTTTTTCATCATTGACTTATCACCAGTCAGTCAGTAGCCATTACTCCAAGCAAATGACTCACAAGCGTGACCACGAGCATCCTCTTACTCAGCCCACATGGTCTTCCTCTGCTTGCTACAAACACACATTCATTAAAAAAAAAAAAAAAAACACATTTGGGTGCATGATTACACACATCACAGACACACCTCTCCCTGCAGGTTCTTGCTCCTGCTGGGTGTCTGGTGATGCGCCAATCAACTTTGACCCCCACAACCCTGCGGCACTAAATCCATTTTGACGGGAACGGCTGCACAATTTCGTCTGTCAATCAAGCGGGAGCCTCGTTTGGTAGCAGCGGTTCAAGACAGAACAGCTTTCAAAACGGATCGGGTCCGGTTCACGTTTTGGGGGTCGAAGAAATGGCAATCTGGAAATCTGATTGGACTGCAAAAACAATGGTAGCCCCCCCCACCTTGCAGGTTTTTTATTCACCCAGCCGATAAAGACTTCCCTTACAAAAATACCAATCACAAGCGTCAACAGATATGACAAGTGTCCTTTTCCCAACACTTCCTCGCATCCATTCCGCTCGCTGTCATGTAACCAAGCCCCCCCCACCACCACCTTCACGTTCTGACCTCACAACGTCGGGACCCACATGGAGCCCGACGCGCATTCCGCAGACCCCCCCCCCCCCCCTGGTTCGTTCAATCGGCTCTACCCGTGGTGATTGATCAACGCCGTGGATCGACAGCGAGTGAGGTGTCAGCCTCTGGCAGTGCCCCGTAACCATAGAAACCGCCGCCGCCGCTTCTCGCTTACCTGCTCTTGTATGAGCTGAAAAAAGGAGCTTCTATCCATATACTGGCCAGGGTGGTGAGAGGAGCCGCCGAGGACAAGGGCATAAGGAGGAAGCGGCGACAAGAGGCGGCGGTGATGCTGAGGATGGGGAAAGGTTGGAGGGGGATTTTGCCGGCGCTTGCAGACTCGATTGTAGTTCCTGCTTCAGTTTTTTCTGGCTTTGGCACGCGTGCAAACGTGCAGGAGGCTCAAGCCAGCTTCAGCAAGGCGCCCCGACGCAGCTCTCATTCACGCTCCTCCTCCTCCTCGCTCGCCTCTATCCCATCGCACTGACTGCTCCTGCCTCTCTCCTCCTTCTCCTAACACACACGCGCACCCGCACACACACACGCCGCATCATCACATGCATACCAATGAGCCAGGGGAGGGAGGTGGCCTCGCTCTTCCAATGGGAAACGGTGAAGGAGTGGCGAGTTAGTCGTCTCGGGGAGGGAGAAGGGGATGGGCTCCACTGCGGCTTACTACTGACATACACGCGCCTGCCGTGTGCACGCATGCAGACGAACATGGTTATTTTTTTTTTTTCCACGTGCACACGCAAGGTTTGGTATAGTAGAATTCTCCAAAGCGTGAATGTGAGGCTTGCAGATGGATTCCTCCATTAACATCAGATAACATGACACTATAACGAGGATGGAGGCAGCTAATTATAAACACTGGAAACATTAACACACTAATGCACTGCAGAGCATATTGCCACAAACACTTTGCTTGTTTGGATGGCTTACTGACCATTAAAGGTACTCGTAAGGGGTGTGGGGGGGGGGGGGGGGGGGGGGGGGATATCCCTCTTCACAACAACAGTTTCAAAGTTTCAAAGTGCAAATAATTTTGAGACACCAAAGACAGACAGCGTATTAGGGCCACGTATAAATATCTGAGAGGGGGGTAATATTCTGCTCATAAATTTATGAGAAATAATCTTGAGTATTTGCGATATTATTAAGTGGAAATTTGCAAGAAAAAAAAAGCACAATTTCACGAGAAAAAAACTCAAATATTTACGACATTATAAAGTGGCAAATTTGTGAGAAAAAATAATAAATTTATGAGAAGGAGTCAAATATTTGCAACATTTTAAAGTGGCAATTTACGAGGAAAAAAACACAAATTTCCGAGAAAAAACTCGAATATTTATGAAATTACAAAACAGCAAATTTGAGAGAAAGAAAAATCACAAATTTACAAGAAAAATAATTAAATATCTGCAACATTATAAAGTGGCAATTTACGAGAAAAAAAAATCACAAATTTATGAGATTTTTTTTTTTTAATATTTGCGACGTTACAAAGTGGCAAATTTGCAAGAAAAAAAACCTCACAAATTTACGAGAAAAATAGTCAAATATTTGCAACATTATAAAGTGGCAATTTACGAGAAAAAAAAACTTTAATATTTGCGACATTACAAGGTGGCAAATTTGCAAGTAAAAAAAACCTCACAAATTTACGAAATAAAAAAAATAAAAAAGGCAAATATTTGCGACATTACAAAGTGGCAAATTTGCAAGAAAAAAACCTCACAAATTTAAGAGAATTTAAAAAAATATTTGCAACATTATAAAGTGGCAATTTGCAAGAAAAACTCACAAATTTACAAGAAAAAAACTCAACTATTTACGACATTATAAAGTGGCAAGAAAAAAACAAAAATTTCTGGGAAAAAGAGTCAAATATTTGCGACATTATAAAGTGGCGATCTGCGAGGACAAAACTCGTAAATTTATGAGGACAAAACTCGTAAATTTGAGAAAAAAACTCAAATATTTGCGACATTATAAGTGGCAAATTTGCAAGAAAAAAAACCCTCACAAATTTACGAGAATTTTATTATTATTATTATTTTTAATATTTGCAACATTATAAAGTGGCAATTTGCAAGAAAAAAACTCAAATTTCTTGGAAAAGTGTCAAATATTTGCTACATTATAAAGCGGCAAATTTGCAAGAAAACAACCTCGTAAATTTACGGGAAAATTTGTTTAAATATTTGCGACATTGTAAAGTGGCAATTTGTATGAAAAAAAAAACCCTCACAAATTTACAAGAAAAACAATTGTGAGTTTGCAACTGCACTGGTTAACCACAGGAGGTAAAAATCATGCCGGACGCAAAAGTGCATTTTTGTCAAAATTTGTCAAAATCAGGAAGCCTGAAACAGTGAAAAATATTTTAACACTACTGTATATCTCCACAATTGAGTACTACATCGTTCTCCGTCTTTCCACGTTTTCAGCAATTATTTTCAAACATATAGAATGTATTTAGAAACAAATCTCTAAATTCCTTTTATGCATGACGGAATAAGAGCAAGAATTGAAGATGATGGGACATCCTGCATTGACAGCCCACTTAAAAGACAGAGAGGTCTTTTTTTGCACCATCCTGCAGTGACACTTTCTCCTTAGGATGAATCCAAGGAGGAGGAAGGAGACTCGGCGGGTGTGCACGAGGACGTAAATCCCAAATCGTAAAACAAGGAAGGCCCCAAAGACACCGTCAGGGTTGTGACACGATCATGACATCCGCACCAAAATTGTAGCACACGTTTGGCCCGCTGTCTTGCTAGTTTATATGCCCTAATTGCGAGGAAACGTAATTACAGTAATGTGTCCAGTGGTTTGCGTCGGATGGAGGCAATTCCAGCCTCTGATTATGCTTCTATTTTGTTATACTTCAGTGATTCTCAAACATTTTCACACCAAGCACCACCTGGAAAATTCTTAGCTCTACAAATGTCACCATCGAGACCAACATTAAAATTCAAATTATTAAAGTGCAATATTTCTAAACTAATCTATTCCAAATAATACACAGTAGATTCCCATTTACTAATTAATGAGCCATTTTTCATTTTATTTTTATGACGCAGTATTCGGACAGTAATAGCAATCCACAGCTCACAAGCAAAACTTTGTCTTACCACCTCAATATTGCAATTAATAGGAGTTTTGCAAATTGCAAAAAGGAGACAGATTGAGGCTAATTTCCACTGTTATCTTGCAGCCTCAAAGCACACCCATGATGCTTGAAAAATAATCCGCCGATCATCTGTCTGTCTCCCCGCTCGATTATAGTGATTAGACACGTTGTGTAGAAAATGCTAATAAGAGACATTAAGGTACAAACTTTTAGTTACTGCAACAATATTGCTAAAGCAAGTCCAAAAATAATGATCATCTGCCATTACAGTCCAATTTCTGCCATTTTCACCGACTTATAGTAAAGTCAGTGTCCATAAATGTGTGGTCTGCTTTGCGTTGAACTTCCATCCATGTCTGGCCCGAGATCAAACAAAGCAGCAGTTTAGCTGGCGCGTGTGGGAGACAGGAGAGGCTAACGAGGCCTTAACAGCGAGACCGAGCGGCAGAAGGCATTAATTAGACCCCCAGCGTTCACTTTTCCTGAACCGGTTGAAGGTCTTGCTTTTATAAACTGTGCGATGCTGACAAATTGCGTGCTACGTTCAAAGGCTACTACAGCAGCCGAGTACAGAATGCAGCAGTTAAAATAATAAACTTCTATAGCCGTCAATGGCAGTGAATGGGTTACCATCAATATCGTGTCACAATTATAGAAACCATCATTTCTTTTCGAGGTGTGAATTCAGATATTTGTTTCTAAATGCATGAGAAATGTTTAAAGATAATTGCTGATAAATGTGCAAAGAATAAGGATTATGTACTACTCAACTGTTGTGATTAAGTATTAAAACTGTTTTCCACGCCTTCGTTCACATTAGCAGTTATCTGGTGCAGCTGTGAGCAGCACTTAGCTAATTAATTAGCTAAAATGTATCTTCCCTTCTCATAGTCCACTCGCGTGACTGTTTCAGAGTGCCTCGTTGTCACCCATGAGTGCACGCACATCATGCAGAGAAAGAAAGAAGAGGACGGAAAGCGGAAACATGTTTTTTAAAAAGTCTGGTTTGACAGCCGGTGTGTGGACAGCAGCTTTTCAGCTGGTTTAGAGTGCCCCGTTGTCACGGTGTGGAAAAGCCCGCTGGAATCTTGAAGCCGATATTTTTTCGTAGCTCAAACAGGAAGGCATAAGAAAGAATAAACAATTTAACCTTCTATTACTTGGCCATTTTTAAATTACTTACATTTGCCTTGACATCCTTCTCAGTAGTTTATCAAATTTACAAGACATTTATTTTCACTTTACAGAGACTTTAAAACTCACGGAACTTACTGAAGTGTGATTTTTTTTTTGGGGTGTACCGTTACAACCCTCGCGATTAAACATTTATGTGGTTTATAACCGGCCCCCTGAGGGCAACCGTAACTACGATGCGGCGCACAATGAAAACAAGTTTAGCACCCCCCGCCTTACGCCATCCGCACTAAAACGAAAGCCGAGGGATGCACCTCTTGGCCAACGCGTGACTCAGGGGTTGAGCTACACTCATTAGCTTTGCAGCTTCACCTGGATGCCAGAGCGAGAGAGCGTAACGGAAGGAGGGAGGGAGCGAGGGAGGGAGGTGCTGGTTTTGTGCATTTGCGTTTGGAAACAATCCGACCATCTATCAAGCTGACAGCCACAGAGAAGGTTTGCGGCATTAAAAATGTATTAAGTGAGCTGAGGGAGACGAGAGGAGAAGAGAGGAAGAGAGAGATGCTGAAATAAGAAGAAAGAAATTGAAACCAAGGAAGATTTGATGACATGGTAACGAGAGTTCCCTGAAATCAAATGATAGCCTCTTATATAACAATCAAGCATTAGCATGTTGTCATTGGCCAAAGCATAACAATCCTGTCTTTAGGGAATACAAACGACACTTGTGTGACTTGGGGAAACACCCACACAATAGGAAAAAAACAAAATAAGAAAGATGTTTGAATCAGGTCAGTGAATGACATAGTTTCAGTCCAAGCTGCTCCACATAGAAAACCTCTTGGGGATGCAAAGTGGAAGATGCAAGGAAGGGGAAGGCGATTGACTCCCATTAAAGAGGAACATCAATAGGCAGTCGAGTCGATTGATCATTCGATTCTCTGATGTTGGAATCAATTCTAATGACTGTTTGTTGGCAACACAGTTGCCTCTGTCTGTGCCACTTAACCAGCTGAGCTGCTTGGAGCGTTTTCTTGGCTTGGCAACACGCGGCAAGATTCAAGTCAGGAGCGACCTCTAGTGTCACGAGATGGAAGGGCATGGTATTGTTAACTTTAGAAATAAAACACCCTCTCATCCTCTCACGTAGCATTCTGGATGGCTTACGCTTCTGAAACTGACCTAGATTGAAATTATAATATTTGGTCCATGAAATTGATGTACAGCTCCCAGGTACATGTAGATGATCTTTTTTGAATAGTCAGATTTCAGCCTCCGTATGTTGCCATATCAATCTATCTAACCAGGGTCTCCAATATCAGTAGCGTTGGTCCATGTAACTTGAACTAGATTAGCAATACAAGTTTGTTTGTTTTTTCCCCCAGCAGCTTTATGGCTATCACACAGTTCATAAGGTACAGTTAATCCATGACACGTTTCTTGAAACAGGATCTGTTCCTGACAAAACACACAGCGGAAGGCCTGCTGCTACCACCACTGGTCAAAACAGAGAACTCCTTGTGGAAGAGGGCTGAATCTGAAACCATCCACTTATTAGGGGTGTCAAAATTAGTGCATGAATTTTCAGTTCAAGTTCCTTCAACGCCACTACTTTATTTTTTTTTTAAACGCGCTTAAAAAGCCTGTACTGGGAACATTCCAGTCGCAATGCAGCAGACACGTCCACATCAAAATTAAACAGTAATAAATGTAATATAATAATGCATACGTTTGTGGAGACTGGAGTCAAATGCTGTATTTAACAATTTTTAAAATATGTCTAATTGTGCAAGTAACTTCATGTTAAAGATTAGCTCTTAATATGAAAAGACAATGCACCGAACTCTCACAAATGTCTTACAAATGCAATTATGCCATCTAGTGGCAGAACAATGACCTCAACACAATATCAATATCACACTCGTTTTTTGACAGTACGGTACATCTTTTTCATTTGAACTCAATTTTATTAATTATTGTGAAATTACTGTATCAATGACTAAGATGCAGCCATATTTCTATTAACATTTTTTCTACTTTTATGTTCACAAGAGTATGAAACCTAGATAAAATGCTATTTTTAACAGATTTTTGCGATTAATCGTGAGTTAACTATTGAAGTCATGCGATTATTTACAACACCCCTAATTACTATGCATCCTCGTATCACCCCCAATGAACAAATAAAAGTAATAATGATCTTGTTTTTGTCGAGACCGCCCTCTGTGTTATCTGCAGCCGCCGCGGCGAGCTGTAACTAGGAAGCGGAGTGAAATACTGCAGCCCAAATGTGGCAACTGCTGGGTGTAAAAGTTTAGAGAGAGATTTTATGGTGTCAAAGTAAGGAGTGGACGTAAAAACAAGTGAGGAGTAAATATACTGCCGCTTTCAAAAAGGTCGAGGACTGCTTGAAGAAATCCAAAAATAATCTGTGTCGCGCAGACGAATGATTTGAACAGGTTTATTATTGGAGTTGGAGTTTGCAGTGGTGGAGAGATATGATTTTGCTTTATATTTACTTTACAAGCAAGAGGCAATCTTTCAGAAAGATGTATTGGTATGATGAAATACATCCATGTTTGAAAGTGGGCTGGAGGTGGCAGTTGGAACAAAAGAAAAAGGCCCACCCCTGTTCTAAAATGATCATAAAGGCACAATTTCCGATCCTGTAGTTGGATTATGCAGGTGTACTTCATGTTGCGACCGGTGAGCGTAACACTGCCGCAGGGGTCACACCCCTCACGTTCTCCCTCGAACTAAATCCTCCAGTATTAAAGGGGCAAGGGTTAAAGTTGGGATTAGAGCTAAATGTAGCTTTCTTCAAGAGCAATATGTCAAACCGCCAAATCAAACGTTGCCAACTTGCAACTACGTTGGCGTGCTTTGGGCTTAACACTTTTGTTCACCAAGGGCGAGAACTATGTAGTACTAGGGATGTAACGATATCCAAACATCACGATACGATATCACGTTATGAAGGTCACGATACGATAATTATCATGATATTGTGAGGGTGTGACAATATTTAAAAAAGATCACAATATTGTTAAAAACAAAAACAAAAAAAACAAAAAAAAGAGCTCATACTAAAAAAGCACAATATTGTGCTTTTGTATATAACAGCAATGCATATAAACCACCTATAATCTCTAATAACAACAGTGAGGCTCTTACTTGTTAATGCAAGTACACATTGAACGCTTCACAAGCAAATTAGGTTCCCCTTCATCTGAAAATTAGCATAGATTTTAAACATAGAAGGCCAAAACATCCCAAATGAAAATTAAATTGCACAAATAAATTAGCCACTAGAGGGTGCTAGAACTGCACAAATGGCAATCAACCTGACTTTTTTTTTTTTTTAACAGATGTGTTGCTTTTAAATATTGTGAACATGACGACGACGATATTGTGGCAGTTTTAATATCATGTTATTGTCCTTATTATGACATCCCTATGTAGTACTCAATTCAATTACAGAAATATACTATTAAACTGTTATTCATCATTTCAGTTTTTTTTTTTTGGTGTGGCTAAAATGGTGCCTAGTAACACATTTTGGAATAACGTAGCCAGAAGCTGAGCAGCACTGTGTTTGTTGAAATGATGTGGTTACGGCGCAAAGCGGTTACACTTCTCGTCCCTGAAATGTTCCATGCGGGGACCTGAGAAATTCATTGTGGGAATGCTGAAAGCATCCCACATATCTTATTCGGATTTGTATTCTCCTCACTTATTTGCTGAGAAACAACCCCCACATTGTACTTCCGATTTACACCGTTCAAATTTCAACTTGCTTCAAAAATTCACGCCTTGCGGGGTATATATCATCTAATTCCACATTACTTACAGTACTAGCACAATTTAACTTGAAATATCAGCTTTTCCCCCCATTCATTTTCAACCGGACTGAAGTTGACCTTTTTCAAAGTCCCACTTTCCACACCGACTTCCATGAATACAACTGATCATCATTAGCAGCTCTCTGACACTGCTCAGTGCCGTACTTGGTTAAGTGCATTTGTCCAGTAACCAGGAGGTCCCGGGTTCAAATCCCACCTCTGACTGTGCATTGCAAATATATCCATGGCAATTATGCTTAGTGATATAACTGTATACCAACTGACTATCATATCAGGAAATGCATTATCATTTCTGTGAAATGATTAAATGCACGTTGGCTTTCACCGGATGGCTATTTTTTTAAAAACAAATACACCATTAGCCATGAATTTGAACGAGGTTAGCTCAGTGGTTAGAGCAATTTCTTCCCCCATGGAGAACCTCCGTTCAAACTCCACTTGGACCACATTTTAGTACATTTATTTGATGGTTTGAGAACAACTGACTATTGTTTCAGGAAATGGATTATAATTTCTCTGAAATTATTAAAGGGATACTTTACTTATTTAGCCATTTTTGGCAGTCAAAACATGAATATTTTGCCTATAATAAAGTTGATATTTTCATTATTTTTCATGTAAAATTAGTTCCTTTAAAAACGCATTTTGCAACTTGCTGTCGACTGAAAATGACATCACAAGGGCTCAGGTAACCAATCACAGCTCAGCTTGTGAATGTCACATGACCAAACCTAAAAAAACAGGTGAGGTGTGATTGGTTACCTGAGCCCTTGTGATGTCATTTTCAGTCGACAGCAAGTTGCAAAATGCGTTTTTTTTAAGGTACTAATTGTAAGTGAAAAATAATGAAAGTATCAAATTAACTATAGACAAAATATTAACTTTGTTTAATGGGCTAAATAAGTGAAGTATCTCTTTAAATCCAACTTTAGACAGATTGCAGTTCAAGTTTTCTTCTTATTCGTTTAACATCAATTAAAACTTTATAATTTTCATAATAATAACGTAGCCACAGGGTCAATGTCAATGAACACGGGCCTGACTGACAGGCCTTTGTCGGAGCGGCTGCAACAGTCGACAGAGCAGTTGGCCCTTGACACCTGTTCTTTCTCACACACGGAGCACATTCAACGGATGCGAACGAACCCGCACGACAAGCACGGCGCTGACAGACAAGCGTTGTACAAAACTCGAGTCATGCGTGTCGACGCCTTGTTCTCGCTTCGCGCCGGATTAACATGGCACTCGCGTTGGTAACTGATCCAAATTTTGTATTTAATGGTGAACTTATAAACAAGCAAGAGACTGAGAAAAGAAACATGTTTTCTTGGACTGTTACATAAGTAAACAGTAGCTTTCTACACGCTCAACGCTTGAACAATCTATCATCGGGGGTGTGGAAGTCGCACTGGAAGATTTTTCAAATATTGTTTCCCTTTCATCGAGCTACGTTGCAATGCAGTCATATTGTTATATTAACACCTAAGACTGTCAATCAAAAGTGAGCATGATAATCTTGGGAGAGGCAGAAGATTGAATTCAGTTTTTGTAACAGATTCCCTTAGATTGTGCAAGTGTATCCAAGGAAGTGGCATGTGAGTGTATATCTCAACTAATAGTTCAATAGATTTTTAAATGTCCACCTGTTCAATTCTTTGCTGTATGTAACAATAACTGTATGTATAATGTGTGTACTCACGTTAGTATTGACTTTGGTGTGATTATGAAAGTCAGTACAAAATATGCAACAATGTTTTGGGCCAGCCGAAGGGCAAGGCTTCATATGGCTAAAATTACATAAAATGACATTAAGCTACAGTGTGTAGATATCTTTTCCAAACACTATACATGTGTAACAAATATATTATAGATAAATTAGGCCTGCTTGGTTTTATATAAATTGTACTTACACATTCCTCACACATTTATTTACAATTTAACAGGTGGCAACAGTTGACATCTAAACTAAAAGCTGACCCCGAATGAGAACAGTCAATAGAAATACTTTCATCTTTTCTGTTAGACATTAAAAAATTTGTAGGAGCAGCATTAACTTTGGCAATTCATGCATAATGTACTTTTCTCTTTGATCTCTTTTTTTGAAACTGGTCACAAAGTAAACCTCTGGTCCAATTTAAGATATTCTATCTGAGATCAAGTAGAAGATATAAAAAATAAAATAAAATAAAAATTACTGCACAACTGAATAACATTTAGAATACAATAATTATGTTTATATAACAGGTTTTTATGCAGCCAGACAACTTCTATAAAAACCACACATTAGATAATGCAACAGTAACAATATCATTAATTTACTAATGAATTTAGTACAATCAACAACGTCATACCAGATTTACTACATTTAGCAATCATTTAATAATAATTATTGTGTGATCATTTTTGTACACTGAACTACATTTCCATCCCTATTAAATTTAACACTTAAAATGTCATTTAAGTTCAACTGCACTGAATTAGGAAAGAAGAAAAAACCAAAAAAAAAAAACCATTTCATTAAAAGCTAAGAGGAATGTGGAATGAGCGACTACTAAACGACTGCTTTTGCCCAACATCATCTCTGCCTCTATCCGACCAAAACCGAGCTCATCAGTCTGAAGCAAAATCATAACGAGGCAAGGTTGACTATTGAAACGCTAACTACAAATGCTCTCTGCTCTCAAGGCACGCTATTGTTTATGCAGACATAGTGGGCAAGTGTGCTTTGAAAGTGACAGCTTACCCCCCCCCCCTTTTTTTTTTCTAATTATGGTACAATTATGCACAACAATCTTCAAGAATTAAAATCCACCACTAAAATTCCAAATAAGACTAATATATCCATTATCCACATGTGTTTGTGTGTACAATAAACACAATAAGTGAACACTTGGCTGCTTTCAAGTGCCAAAACAGCCTTTAACCTTTCACCTTTCACCAAAAGAGCAGCCAGGTGTTTGTGTGGTGTTTACCTCCAACAATTAAGAGTGACTGTCACCCACTTAATTGTGTCAAATGACGCACAAGTCACGTCTAGTGAAAAAAAAAAAAGCACAGCAACAGTGGCTGGGACAAAATGGCGCTACGGGGAGAGAGAGAAAGGCTCATAAAAATGACTATAAAAGCTGAGATATGACTACATTTGCGGATTTTAATGCTGATCGTGTTCCCAAAAGACAGCAGAGTGTTTTAAAAGGTGGAGAAAAGCCCCCGTGTCAAAAGTGTTATTTGACTGATGCGCCAGTTCCTATAAACAAAAGAAGCGCTGCGCCTCGTCATCAAAGACTTCACTTTCGGCTGCAGCCCCTGTTGGCAGCTGGATCCACATCTGCACACCCGAGTACCCCCCCTCACACACCTACTTGAAATAAAATGATCATTTGTTGCACCCACGACCGAAGCATGTCACGTTGGGATGTGTTGGCAACTTTCCTGACAATGGAGAAGGAGCGCCGACTGCCATAGTGACAAATGTAAACAATTCGGTCCAAAAACAGCGAACCGGGTTGACAGAATCACCATGTCATGACACAAATAAAGCCACGCTATGACCACGACGGTCACCTGCGACTTGGACACGGTGACATTTCATTTATACGAGGTTTAACAGTAAATAATCTCGACCACGTCACTTGAAGTCAGTGGCCGGACTGTGTTAGTTGGGAAAATGTAAGCATGTATTAAAAGCGAAAACGGAACCGTGGACCGAGCCGATTGCGTGCAATCGGCAGAGCATAGATTCACTTTTAATATGCACGACAAGATTTTCCAGGAGGTTCCGTCTGTTTGGGTCAATTTAAGGCGAATTGTGCAAAATTGTTGGCGGCGCGTATTACTTCCAGCCGGTTTTCCCGGAATAAAAGTTGTTATTCGCTGTTGTCGAGACACGGCGAACGTGTCCCGGGGAAGCCCAATGCCTCTGCTACCGGCCCGTGGTGTCGCGTGGGTCGGAACCGGCGCGCAGTTGTTATATTTGAGGCGAATTGGAGGATGAAGAAACACAAACAGGACAGCGCCAGTTCCACGGAGTCCGCTAGATCAGCTGCTGGCAGTTGGTGTTCTCAATCACGTCCGCAGAGAGGCTTCATAGCACAGCCGGAGCGCCTGTAGAATTAGACACTTAAGACACCTTCTTGTCCTGTCTCGTCTTTTTTTTTACGTGGACACGTCAACTAGTCATTTTGACAACAAAAGTGACGTATTTGGGACTTTTATTTTTCCCCAAGGCGAACATTTTTTTGTGGGTCTTTTTTTATTGCCGAGCCAGACGACTTTTGTGTGCGTGTTTGAGCTTGAACTTACCCAAAAAAATACAACAATTTAAAAGAACCATGGCAGAGACATCGGCATCTCCGGCTAAAGCCAAGAAAGCGCCTAAGCCCAAGAAGCCCGCTTCTCATCCCAAATACTCGGACATGATCCAAGCGGCCATCGTGCACGACGCCAGCCGGAGCGGCGCGTCCCGTCAATCCATCCAGAAGTTCGTCCGCAAGAACTACAAGGTGGGCGACAACGCCGACGTCCAGATTAAGATGGCCCTCAAACGGCTGGTGGCGTCAGGGATGCTGCGCCACACCAAAGGCATCGGCGCGTCCGGATCCTTCCGACTCACCAAACCGGACGACGCCAAAAAGTCCACCAAGAAGCCGGCCGCGGCGGCCAAGCCCAAAAAGGCCGCCAAAGCGGCGGCTAAGCCGCCCAAGAAGGTGGCCAAGCCCAGGAAGGTGAGCAAGGTGGCGGAGAAGCCCAAGAAAGCGGCCGCCAAGAAGAGCAAGGCGGCGGCCAAGGTGACCAAGAAGGCCTCGCCGGCCAAAGCCAAGAAAGCGGCGGTGACGCCGAAGAAGACCAAAGCGGCCAAGGCCACCAAGCCGAAAGCCAAAGCGGCCAAAAGGGCAGCCAAGCCCAAGGCCAAGCCCGCAAAGAAGGCCACTAAAGCGGGCAAAAGGAAGTGAATTGGGACAATATCATTCTTGACGGGACTGTGTAAATATTCCTAAAAAAGGACACCTTTTCGTATATGTATTATTTTTGTAAGACTCCATGCAAACTTCTGCTAACTCTCACTTATACACCACAAACTCCACAAAACTAATTGTCAGCATTAAGACAATTGTAAATGATCATATAGCTTCTTAAGGAGTAATATTGTGCTTGTGACATTGGTGGTCCCGATGTATAGTGACGTGATGGAGGTTCTAGTGTTTTACTGTAAGCGGATCCGTTCATTCCATCCATCTTACTGTGCAACCCCTGACCCACATCGCTTATAACGACATTCAATAAAACAGAAGAGAATGTGTTTGGAAAAGTTTTTTTGTTTTTTTTAAGCTCGTAAAATGAGCAAAGGTGAAGCAAAAATGCATCAGCCACTTCGTTAGGTACACTTAATTTACAACCCAAGGGAATAGAATGAATGCAAACGAGTATAACCGTAACGTTGTTTATGGAAATACATTTTGCACCTGCACTTCACTTGCCAGCTACTTTATAGGAACACTTTACGTCCACTTCTGGGGACAAAATAATCAATTGGAAAAACAGTTTGTATGCTTTAGGGGAAATAAGTTCAATTTCAAGTCATTATGACAGAAAAATATAAAAGGAGACACTTAGAAGGAAATTGATGAGGGATCAATACAAATCATTGATCGTGTTGCTATTGCTACTGTGACAATTCAATTTCCCACGCGGGGTGAATTCAGTATAAATGAATTTTTCATTGATAGAACCCATGCCAATGTGGTTGCATTGAAACGCATTAATAATCAAAATCAAGGGGGTGTAATGTGGTTACTACATGGAAATAGACACTCACTCAGCCACTTCATTAGGTACAATTTGCCTATTTTTAGTCTTTACAAAACACTAACTGTCAAGAGTATTGGTGTAAAATGCAGTCATATGGAAATACGTTTGACACTTAAAGTCCAGTATTTTTAACTAATACATGGAAATAAAATGACTTACTCTTGTTTACTGCAGATGACGTGAAGACTTTACGCACAGCAGCCTTTCAAATTGCATCCTACAGTGCCCTCTTCTGGCGGTTTGGAGGAACTTTCATGGACAGCTGGGTAGGGAGTTGGACCGGAAAATTCTGATCAGTTTTTAAATACCAATAGCCATCAAACATGTAAAATATGGTGTAAGTTTTACACTTACGGGGGAAAGGTGAAGACAGACATCAGTTTCTGTAAATGTAACAACTACAACAACAATCCAAAACATTGCAGTCAGAAGGTGGCGCTCGCCCAAGCGTGTTGTGTTCTTTTATTGAGCATGTCAGGAACAGTTCACTTTCATTATGAAAAACTGAACAGCAAATACATAAAAACAGAAGGGGATCCAACTCATTTGAATACATTTTCTGGTCCATTCTTAAAGGTTGTCAGTCAGTTGTTTAAAGCGAGCAAATCTTACCGCCAGTAAATGAAGCGACATGCCCAACAAGCAAATTCCTCTTTATCAACACGAGCCAACGTTTTCCTTCCCAGGGCAAAGGGCACGTTCCAGGTGCATTTTTGACATGCTATCACTTAATTGCTGCCAACGTAACCATCTACTGTAGCACCTGCGGGCAAAATTCGGTTTCAGTCGAGAGGCTGCAGCCGCTTATTTGGCATTGGCTTTCAATTCTGCTGAGGAAACACTGCATGTATCATAAAATATTTCAATATCATTAACAGTAAATTGATAAAAAGACTTCTTCTGGCCTGCTGTCCATTATGATAGCACACCTGTTGGGACATCAGCTGTTTGTGGAAGCAATGCATCAAGGCGAAGGTAAGGCAGAAAAATGTTGCATATGGCAAAAAAAAAAAGGAACTTTAAAGGATCACAACAATGCCTTTTGGTACATTCGAACAATCCCAACACGCAACGGAGGGCAGATTACAACTCGAATGGGAGTGTTGATCTGCATGGCTGCAACAACAAATGAACAAACAAACAAAAACGGAAAACTCAGCTGGACCTGGGTCATTTCAGTCTGACGGCCACTCTGAAAATAGCAAAACCCACAACTGCGACCACAGCTGAGCCCAACGCCACTCTCAGCCAGAATGACGCGTTGCTCATGTCTGAGCCGTTCAGGTGTCTGTTGGAGGGACAAACACAATGCAGGTAAAAAAAAAAAAAAAAAAAAATCGTTACGTGACAACAGAGTGACTTCCTCATGTTCATTTGGTGCTTGACTATAATGGCGCCTTAAAATAAAGATTTCTGTACAGTGTTCCGTCGTTTATCGCGGGTGGTAATTTCCAAAAACTACCCGCGATAATCCACGTTAATTAAATCCTGCTAATTATATATATTTTTTCATTTATTATATGTTTTTTCGTTTTGGTATGATTTTTACTTTATTATAAATGCTTTTTCATTCATTATATATGTTCTTTTTTTCATTTACATTCATTTTTTCCCATTAAAAGTACGTTTTTTTTTAATTTACTTATTATACACCACAGTATATATTTTTTTCATGTATTAGTTTTTTTTGTTTAGGTATGATTTTTAGTTTATTATGAATAATTTTTCATTCATCATTTTGTTTTGTTTTTCATTTACATTCATTTTTTTCCATTAAAAGTATGTTGTTTTTTTTATTTACTTATACAGCACAGAATTTTTTCTTTTCTTTTATTAAATGGCTTTTTTTTGTTTTGGTATGATTTTTAGTTTTTTTATGAATGCTTTTTCATTCATCATTTATGTTTATTTATTTTTTTATTTACAGACATTTTTTCCCATTAAAAGTATGTTTTTCTTATTTACTTATTACACAGCCCAGTATATATTTTTTTCATTTATTATATGTTTTTTGTTTAGGTATGATTTTTAGTTCATTATTAATACTTTTTCATTCATCATTTGTTTGTTTTTTTAATTTACTTATTATATAGCACAGAATATATATTTTTCATTTATTCTATGTTTTGGTATGATTTTTAATTTTTTTATGAATGCTTTTTCATTCATGTTTTTTTTTTATATTTACAGTCATTTTCCATTCACTGCCTTTGACAAGTATACTTGTCAATTGTATTTTTTAGAGCGGTGCTAAATGGGGGCGAATCTGAGCATGCTCCACTGTAAATATCAAACTTGGAAACAACTTTACTGATGCCCAACCACCGGTAGATGACAGCATTGCCCCATTCTATAGGAAATAAACACAGTGTCAGAGTCCATGGGAGAAATGGCTGTATTTTGGCAAACCTACATTTTTCTGCTGTCAATTATAAAAGAACGGGACGGGACAAAAAGTAGGGAGTCTATTCTGTTATTTGGTAGATTCGGTTTATATATAATTATTGAATGGAATATCACGTGAGTATTGGAAATGTAAAAATTTTCTATAATGACTGGCAGTGAATGAGTTAAAAGTATGTTTGTTTTTTAATTTACTTATTATACGGTACAGTATATATTTTCTATCTCTGGAATGCAGTGTTATGGAGCTACGGGAGAGACACTGTTGGAAAGGTCTCGGCGAGACGAATCTGCTGATGCCCGTATGTCTCCAGTTGGACGTAGGGTTCAAGAGATACGGCCGCACAAAGACCAAAACATAAACCACAAAGCACGCTATAAAAAATCTGCAAAACAGCGAGGCCGCGCAAGATGAACCCGCGATAAGCGAGGGTACACTGTACACAAAATATTGATTTCTACCATTTTTGTCTTTATAGAAAAATATCGATTAATAGGCCAGCCTATTATTTGAAGGCACAGTAAGAAAAGTAGTGATTTGTGAAGTGTGCAACATACGGGTACGCAGCAGCCCAGGCGAGTCTGGTGAAGACGTTCTTGGTGTTGGATTCGGGAAACGTGCAGGAGAAAGGCAACGGTTGGGGCAGTCGGTGTTTGGAACAAAACTCGGCTGGTGTCACGCCGTGGAACTGCTTGACTTCGGGGAGGTCTTGTTTGGAGGCCACCAGCACACATGGAATGTTGCTCTCCATGTAGTGTTGCTGAATGAAAACAAATCATAAGAATACAATGAAAAGGGCCGACGAATTTCCATTGATACAGAGTAGGATGTAACGATAACGGTAACACCGCGATATTAAAATTGCCACGATATCATCGTCGCCCTGTCACGAATTAAAAAAAAAACGGGAACATCTGTTAAAAAGGAAAAGCTATATTCCATTCGTGTACTTCTAGCACCCTCTAGTGGTTAGTTTGTTAGTGCAGTTTAATTTTAATTAGGCATGTTTTGGCCACCTCCGTGGTTATCACTTCCATAAAATCAGTCATACCAGCAAGTATTTTTCAATATTGCCATAAAAAAAAAAAATTACTTTTGGGCTGCTTCAGGCGAACACAGCATTGTGAACTACATAGACCATGATGCTTTGCACCGTTAAACCATGACAATGACACGTGACCAAGGTTATTTTAACTAAATGAAATAAAAAACGAAAAAGTAAAAAAAAATAAAATAAATACATTTAAAATTATATAAAAAAAAATAGCTAAAACTAAATTTTATGTTTACAAAACTAAAACTAACTATAATTATAGTGAAAATGTCCTTCGTTTTAGTCTTTGGTAATTTAATGCATGAGCCTTTGGGGTTTATTTTAAATGTGATTTGAAGTGTATTTATTTCATCGGAATAAAGACGTTTGAAAGTGTGTCACACAGAAGTGATGTCATCTAGCAGTAGCCAATAGAAAAGCACCTTCAGATGACGTCACTCACACGCGTCAATTTTGCGCGCTTTTGGCTCCAATGGCTCGGCTCGCCTGCATGCTTTTTCATTTAACTGAAATTCAACGCTAGGTAAGAAATGTGTTACTTTTTTTTTCATTTTATCAGGGTGTTTATTAAATATTGCGCACAAGTAATAAACTTAAAACAAAAAAATACTGAAACTAAATAAAACTAAACATTTTTTAAATAACTAAAACTAATAAAAACTAAAACAAAATAAAAACTAAAATAAAAATTCCAAAACTATAAAAACCCTGCATGTGACATGACAAAAGGCCAAGCCTATTTCTTTGTCACCGATGTGTACAAAAACACATTGTTTTTTTTTCCCCCCCTCAATATTGTGAGTTTTTATACAGTATTGTGATTTTTTTTTTTAACCTACCAACAAAATCGTGATAATTACGTTGCAGATATTTGAAGCCTTATAATATACCGTCACATCTATGCTACTTTCCATTAGCCTGTTTATGGAGTTACATATTAGCATGAAGCTAGCAGCCTTGCCATCATTTATCATTAGTAGAATACCTTGTATATGCTGGCGCAGTAGTCGAAGGAATGTGGGTCACTGGCGTCATACATGAGACAAGCCACGTCACAGTGCGAGTCCGACACCTTCAGGAAGTCCGCCTCCACGTCCACCTCGTTGAGCTGAACAATATGATGACAATGGTCACCACTTGAAGACCGCCACCGAGATGAGGACGGGGCAACTTACAATAAGAGACTTCTCTTGATTGCTTATTTGGACCGTGTTTATGGCGAAGGGGGAAAAGGCACTGCCGCCGCTCAAGTCGACCTAGTCAAGCAACAGACGTGGCGGTCAACGACACGCAGTTTCACAGTTCCCGGCTAACAGATGGGCATCATACCGTGGCGCCGCGGCCGACGAAGGCCTGCAGAAAGGTGGTTTTGCCCGTTCCCCGCTGTCCGATCACCTTGCACAGAAAGACCGAACGCTGAGTTTGGCGCTTCTCCAGGTCCTCCTCTCTCGCTCTCGTTACTGCGCATTTCAACAACAGAGTGAACATGTAAACAAAATTATCACGACGTGGGCTAACACTGAACTTGTGCTTTTTAACTCATTCACTCGCAGCCATTTTCACAGAAGCAATTCCCGTTTTACTGGATTTTGACTGATTTTGTAAGGCCCACAGAATATTGCGTTCTATTGATTTAAGAAACATGGAATTGGAACCTACCAAAATACAGATAAAATTCTCTTCTTTCATCAGGGGAAAAAAAAAAAAAAAAAAAGTCTATTTCTATCAGTTTTCGTTTTGCAGCAATTAACATTAGAATATGGCAAAATTTCATCATTATTCACAAATCCTTTTAAAATTGTGAATAACTGAGCTTTTTTTTTTTTTTACAACATGGTCCTGGTTGATCTCCTTTACTCTGCTGCCCCCTGCTGGTCGGTTGAGTAATAACTACCATTTTTTTTCAACCGTTCTTTGCAGTAGAGAAGCTGTATGGAGTTAAATATGGTGCAAAAGTAACTCGTAAAAAAAATACATAAAAATTGTATGTGTAGAATTTTTTTTATTTTTTTTTTTAAATCTTAGTTAAAAAAAAATAAAAATCCGACGTAAAAAAAGAATTTGTATCTGTAAAAGGCATGATTTGTACCTGTAAAAAATAAAATAAAAAATGTGTTCGTAAAAAAAATCCTACGTTAAAAAAAAAGAATTTGTACCCGTAAAATAGAAAATGTGTACTTAAAAATAAATAAATAAATAAAATAAATAAATAAAAATTGTGCTCTTGGATGAAATTGTATTTGTTTATATACTGCCTTTTCTTTTCATTTTGTACTCACTCAATAAATGTGAGGAAATGATCTAAAAGATGTGTCAACATTTCTAGCTAGCATATCTGTAGGTCAATCTGTTTGTCTGCCCTGTATGAGGTCCACACTAATAATCCTCTTACTGGGATTGTTTCATGGACTGTGTGTCATGTTCTTAGATACTGCCCTTCATTTTGTATTTCTGTCACTGATATAACATGAAGAAAAATCCAAACACACACCTGTGACAGCAGCAGTCTGCGACTCCTGCTCTGTGAGGATTGGATAGCCGAGGTACCCGAGGTGCTCCAGGCAACGGTGGATGTCGAGATAAGCGGAAAGTCTGCACGCATATGAAGAAACCATTAAAAAAACAAAAAACAAAAAAAAAAAACAAAAAAAACTCCAATGATCGAAGAAATGCTTTGAAAAAAATCTCACAAAGTCAGCACGTACTTCCACTGACAGTGGTAGCCATGATTCGAGACGTAACCCTCGGCGGTTGTCGGGACCGTCGTGTAGACCTCAGCGCCCCATGGCATGTATGGACAAGTACAGAACAGATTCTTCAACTCTGCTGGTGACAGCGCAGAGTCTTTATCCTGAGGAGGGGAATTACATATTAAACAAAAGAAAAAAAAGCCTGTAGCCTAGATAACGGGGTAAAATTTACAATGTTCCTTACAGCTATCAGTTAATATCACTACTCACTTCATCATACTTCTCAAACAGCCGCTGGAGGAACTGCCTACCCAAATGATTGAGTTCAGTGGTACAGCCCGCAGGAACCCGTATGCTGCAGTCATCAAAACAATGAGTGACTAAGTGAGTACAAAACACCAAAAACAAGAAGCGCAAGAAGAGCTGCAGAAATGTCAGCTGACGTACGCGGGGTAAAGGTAATCGTCCGTCAGTTCCAGGTTGTCGTCGTAGCCAAACTTCCTGAGGATCGTCCATGTGGTTTCGTGTCGGCCCCGCTGGATGAATAATGTATTAAGGAACAAGAAACCTGGCAATGAGGAAAAAAAAAAAAAAAGAACGGTTAAA